>NC_087236.1:6350934-6697000 GCF_034640455.1 Diachasmimorpha longicaudata
ACACGGCATACTTGGCGTCGACTTTCACCTCCGTGTCGCTGAAGAAACGATCAGCTAACTTCGGTTATCGTAACCACAAAACAATTTTCATTCTGTTTAAATTCTATGAAAAAAAAACATTTACACCCGCGAAGTCTGTTATTCCAGGGATTTTTTTATTGCTTTACGCTGCTGTGATTGTCTGAATGAAAGTGAGAAGAGGACGAAGTTAATGAAGATTATCGATTCCCTTTTAATGCAGAATTTATTAGCATAAGGACAGTGACCAACTCCGTACAGAGATGAGAGTTAATCGAGGAATTTGTGCTAAACTTCAAGGAGGATTTCTCAGACGATGGTGTAAGTATTTTTTTAATTATTAATTTGGTGGGGGTGAGGGCTAGGGGTTAGTGGGATCACTCGTTCGCTCGTTGGATTTTTAATCGAATTTTTCGCCCGAAAAAATCCGCCTCTCCATTTTTTGAGGGTCCTGACGTGTCTCAAGACGTTTTGACAATTTAAATTGTTGTTCCGGAGTTTTTAAACACTCGGTAATTTTTTTTTACGATCGTGTGGCATTAGAAAAGCGTTTACTCTACAAAGTGTCTCATAATTTCTCCCAGCGCCGCTAATTACCCCGATATTCAACAATTAAAATGATAAATTATGTCGACTCGCGGCACCCGACGACCGATTTTCGCGCGATATCAAGAGCCAGGTGAATTGATCCACTTCCACTTCCACTTCAGCTCTGTAATTTAGAAAATTAGGTGTTGATGTCGTCCTTTTTTCATCCGCGTAACAGCCGTCTTACGCTATCAGCTCGATATACATATAACGAGGTATTGGGGTCACGATGCAGACATTGTTCTCCGGATGTGCCGTTCCAGTCGGATAGATTAAATCACCCGGATGATGGACCACAGAAATTTCGTGGGTCACTTTACCCCCGGGAATATACCTACAACGTCACTAAATTTAAAGCCTCAAAAAAAAAATACTAAATAAATAATAATAATAATAAATACTTCAATCAAAAAATTCTTTAGTTGATCTTGTCATTGATTAAATTGTTATCAGTACTCCAATAAAATTTATCCCAGTCCAGGTGTTTTTTATCTGTTGTATGAAAATGCCTGCGTTTTGTCGCCTCGACGCGCATCGATGTCACCGGAATTCAGGGCTGTGGGGGTGGGAAGGGATGATGGGAGTCACGTAGGCACGAGGGTCTTCTCGAGCGTAACGACCTTTGCATTACGCTTGGACGGGCGAATGCACTTGTTGATGCATCTGATGAAGTTGTAATTTTTTGATGATTCACGGGCGAATAATTACGGCCAGGTCGACCTGCATTCCAAGAAGGTGATGCATGTCCCGAGAACTGTGGACAATACAGGTGCCCGTTCTGCCCCGGCGGGGTTGTGAGTGACGTTAGTGAGAGAGTGTGTGATTAGATGAGTTGATAATCAGTCAATCAGAGGGCGGGAGGGTATTAAATTGTGTGAAATCATTCGAAATATTTTTTTTCCCGCGAAATTCGTGTCTGACATCGTACGTCTGCATTTAAGGGGATTAGTTACGGCTTAGGGCGGGCCGGGGCTCAATGAAAGCGAGTCTTTCGCCATCTGCATGAAAACCGTATGAATCGTTGGATTAGAAGGAAAATTTCGAAATTCTGTAACTGAACTTGATTATCACCTCGTAAATTCCCCGGGAAATTTTCGAACGGTTTTTTTTCTCTCGAATGAGTGTCAATTAAAAACTCATCTTCTCTCTGGAACTGATGACTTTTCCCGCACTTTGTCATCAATCAAAGTTTTAAAATAATCACGAGTGGATTCCCTCGATCATCAGCCGATCTCAATCATCGAGTAATTGTTCAATTATCTCGATAATGATCGGGATCAGAAAAAATTATCAAATATTTTTTTCCACGCAATCTATTTGATTACGAAAATGATTTCTCAATATTTTCTCACTTGATCGACCATTTCCTACGTATCGCGTGCTTGGAATCGAATGCCTATGATTTTGGAGAAAGACCGATTGCTGACCTTGTAAACCGAAGGATTTTTTACTCAAGTTTGTCAATAAAATTGCGTGAGAAAAATTTGAAAAAAAATCAGATGTATTCTGTAGTACTTTAAATTATATTTTCTACTGAACTATTATTTTTCTAGACATCCTCAGGCCATTGTCTACAAATTAGTAATTAGTGGGGAATTTCCTCTATGAAATTAAATACAAATAAATCGGTTGGTAAATATTTTGAGTCATTTAGACTCTTTCATTTGCTTCCGGTATTATTTACTTCTCTCTACTTCTTCTATTTAATTCAAATATCAATTCTCTTCGATCCAAGTAAATATCCCGTCTCCAGGATGAAGGATACACTTTCGCACAGAGGAAATATTGAAAATTATTAAAGAAATAAAATAAATACTATTTAGGGTCCGGTCGGGCTTTTAAATCGACCACAACATTTTTAATTCAGTTTCGCTTCTGTCATGTAATCGCACTTTCGTAAAATTTCTTCTGTGAAATGAAATAACCTCTCGCGAAATTATTTACGTAATTTCGCATCGCTCATGTAATATAAATGACACGATTTATGCTAGTGTCAATTGCAGAGCAGCAGTTCTTCAAACAGGAAAAATAGTAGGGAATGGGGCAAAAAAATGTACCGTTGCCCGGTGTCTGTCTGTCCCTCACCGGCACCTGTTCTCGGTAAAATAAGTGGAGTTCAGCCGATATTTGCCGGTTACACGCATTTTTATTGTTCTCAAAGTGGTGAATTGTTTAAACAGTCGTAACGGGAGCCTTGCACATCCACTTTTCAGTGTCGCAGGTGATAAAGGAATATTTATCGCTTCATTTGACTGTGGGAGTGCAGACACTGTCCTGTTCTGAATAATTAACCCGTTACGGTATTATCCAAATAATCGAGAGATCAATTACTCAATAATTGACATGAAAATCATCGTATCGTAATTTCAAAATCGCGAACGTCTCTCGTGTTTATTCCTCGTTGGCTCGCGAATTTAATTCTGAAATTTTCAATTACGATTTTTATGAGGATTTAATTCCTGTCTCGATCTCGTTGACTCCTGTCAGGATCATCCACCATTTCCGGGCGCTCCCACCGCGTGTTTACATGACCCAGTCATTTTTATTCCGGAGGATAAAATTCGAGAGACTCGTGAGGAGATTGTCGGAGTGCATTGACTCCTTCCTGTGGTATACCGGTGAGTCAATTCGATTTGTCAGGTTTTGACATGTAAATTAGCCTTTGTCAAGGCACTCAGCTATTGTACCAGAAGTTTATATTTTTTTCTGGTGGTTTTTAGGACAATAGAGGCCTGCAGTGAAATCTGGGGAGGAAGGGGACGACGTGACGAATTTAATTGTGCGTTTAACGTCCGAGTTAATGACTCTGAGAAGACATTTTCAAAGAGAAAATGTCTGTCATGTATCGTACAAACTCATTTGGGCCTCAGATGATTTTGGTTGACAACCCAATTGTTGTTCAAGTGAAAAAAAAATTTTTTTCACTCGAATTAATTGTTTTGTCGTAGTTTTGATTGGGAAAGATTCGATTTATTTCTATTTCGATTGATTTCGTAGTCGAATAACTTCGAGTCCATTGATGAGTCATTTCAGATCGGTTTGGAGGATGATAAACATGACTGTGCACTTCTCGAAGGCTTTAGATCGCTGATTTTTGGACTCGAGGCTGGCCTGAGCACAGACTAACCTCAGTACGAATTTTAGAATGTTGTTGGCCAAGGTGGTGACGACGGAGAGGCACCTTTGCCCAGCAGTTTCAAAACCGTTACCGCGGAAACTTTCTATAGTCGATTCATCGCTCGTACGATCGGCCAGCCGATCTCATTGGCCATTCTGATGGACTTTTCTGTTATTCCGGCTGTTTGTTTTTACCTTTTTGTCCATTCAAACCTCCAAATTGCCTATTCCTCCGCCGACTGTGCGCCGATCCAAAAAAAAAACATGTGAAAGGCTTCAGAAATCGTTGGGCTCAGCGATTCTAGTCATTTTTAGTTTTTGCGAATGGAATTATTGTCTTCTTACAACTGAGGAAAGCGGTAAAGTTGTTCCAGTCGATCCTGATTACTGGTTATTTATCAATAATTTTTTTAGAATAATTAGAAAAATTTGTGAGGGAAAAATAATTTTTTTTTCTTTATTTTTCATTGAAACCCCGAATTTTACCCTCGATAATTTGCAAAATTCAGGGAAATTATTAACAAACTATTCCAACTATTTAGGAATTTCAAGTTTTATCCAACAGTCCCGTGTTATTCAGCGAAAAAAATTTCTCCACTTCTCTCACTCGAAGAATTTAGTTTTTCAATCGAAAGGAAATGTTCGCTGCAAAAATCCAAAGTTGAGTGAACGAGGACACGATATACGCACCGGATTCCACGGCTGGTGCAGCGGGGCCAGGGGGTCGGCCTGAGGTGAGTTGAACCGCGTTTGTACACCGGCTCAACGAGTTTTCCAGTGTCCACACACACGTGTGCGATCCTCCGATTTTTGATGAGAGCCACTGATCGAGCTCTTTCCCAACGAAATGCGAATAAATATTTGAATGTTTCAATTGCGACTTCCAATGTCGATTGTTCTAATTAATTAATGGGGCTTCAGTCCTATTTTAATAATTAATAATTCAGTTTATAGTTTTCTACGATAAAAGAAATCTAAAGTCATTGAGACGTCTTTAAATGTTTATTTAGTTTACGTTGTACGCAGGACAAGAGCATTTTACCACTTGTTTTTGCCTCATCGCAGGTCCTTTTTTGCGAGCGGCTCCGGGAATTTTGTAATCGCAATGATTGCGATGGATAAAATTGTAGACGACCTTTACTTGTGGTTGGATTTCGTGGCCCGTCTGTTGAGGCGGACGGGGATGGGGATAATTAGTGCTCGGATAAGGTGGAGTTGATGTCGATGCGTTGGGGATAATTAGGGAGAATGTTGAAGAGAACTGGATTATTATAATTTCCGATTATTTTAGTTATTATTTTCCCTGACGTAATCGCGTTTTAGGACGTCATATCCATAATTCCGCGAACACGAGGAATTTTCACCTGAGAATTCGGAATTTCGGGGGTCGAAATTATTTCTCGGTAAGAGAAAGAGTAATTGTTTCAAGTTCGTGGAGACGAGGGTCATTGCCACCTGGGGCTACACTGTAGACTGGCTGAGGATAATTACACGCACGAAATTGGTGTCCAGATGATTATTATTATTTATCAGACGAAATTTAGAAAAATCAGATGAGTTAAAATGAAGAAAAAATGGAATTTATTGATATTTATGTACATTTTATTTATTTAAGTACAACAAACAAATACTCAATAGTTTAATTCACCCCGAGTCATCAAGTGGATCACCAGTGGCACATGTCATTCACCTGCGAAAGTTTTCCACGAGTACCTCAGGCACATTTAACTTCTACTATTGCAAAAGTAGATTCTGTTCTGTCGTAACGATACGAACTCCGCGCGGGCGCACCATAATGTTCTTGCTCTACTCCTGTAATCACTGGTAAAAGGAGGGGAGGGGTAATGGTACGCACGTTCCTCCAAGTCCTGCCGTCGTGGAGGTGCATTAAAAAAATACGTGAGTCGTATAACAAAGTTGTTATTAATGAAGTTTCGTTAAACGGTCGGCTGTTCACGTAGATCCCGAGAGCCCCAATTTTAAAGTCCCAAAGTCCGGTGCGGTTCATTTTCCAATAGTGTCTCTAGAAGCCGAATTGCAGTGTCCAAATTCCATTTATTATTCGGGAAAAATATTGCGGAAGAACCTGACGTAATTTGTTTGGAGGATTTTTTCGGAACTACTTTTGTTTAAGAAATTTTCACACTTTTCAGAGGGTCAGAAATGTTTGCACTTATAATTATCGTTGATGGGAATTTTTGGCAACGAAAAATATTTTATATTTGGGAGTGACTTCCCAAGAGTTTTGAAAAATTGTAGAATTGTGAGTCGTTAATTTTTTTAGTTCACTACACGAGAATTCCCGAGTCTCAGTCAGGGAATTATTATATATTTTCAAGACCACCGATTTTTTCAATATTTTTTTATGCGGTTTTTCAAGAGGACTTAGTCGGTGAGACCTCACCGCACACACCTTTATAGTTTCCCAGGATTTTCGATTATATAAAATATTTTTTCACTGCGTTCTCGACTTTTACAGATATTGCGAGATAATTATTTCAGCGAGTTAATTTTCTCCAGCATTTAACGATTTTTTTCCTATTTTATTCCTGAATTTTCTTTGGATTTGAAAGTTTAAAAAATACCTCAATCCCCACTCCATGAAAATCTCTTTTTAACCGTAACGGATGTGCGAATTTATTTTCAGAGCATACCAACTGCTTTCTAGGCGAGATACCAACTCGTACGATCGTCAAACCGATTTTTTAACTATTTAGAGGCGCGTTTTAACGAGAAAAAAAATTTTTGAGGGTTTTAAAATGTTTTTTAAAGTTTAGAAAGCATGCGGGCCTGGAAAGTTGTGTATCCTCCAATCAGGTACAGGTACAGTGTGTGTCGTGTGGGAGAATGATCATTTGTTTTATGCAGTGGGAATTGGAGCGCCGAAAGTGCCGCTTCCTATCAAAATAGGAGGGGGGGAGGGGGAGGGGGATACGTAATAGATACTTCTGAAAATTGTCGGGGATTTCTGCTTCATGTCACTAATAATTGCGGATACTAGTTTCACTTTTTAGTCAGTGATATATCTGGGTCATTCTAGGAAACATTTTTCAGGATTTGGAACAATCGGAAATTTTATAGTTTAAGTTGAGGATTTTTTTATTTTTAGAAATTCTGAATGAGAGATAATTATTATGGATTAGTTAAAGAGCCTATTTAGTACCCATTACATGCAGTATATTGTTAGAAAAAAAATATTAGAAATAAATAAAGTTGTTTATGTGGTTAAAAAAAATTCTGCATCAGATAAAACCATAAAACTATTTTTTATTGTTTTTCTAATGTGGAATCGAGGGCTTTTATATTCCCACCAATCACTGTATCAAATAAATAATTTATTTAATTCAAATAACGTGTTTTCTTATTCTAAACAAATCCCATTCGCCTGTACTTTCTCAAAGAAATTCGAAATTGTGTTGGAGAATCGCATGAGTGATCAGAACTGCTAAAAAAAATATTTGGGGTTAACTATAATTTATTTGAATGAACTACAACTTTACCACTACTTTCGAAACCCTAAGGTATTAATTAAATAATTTTTATTGGACAGGAAAAAATTTTAATCGGGGAAGAGTGGTACTGATTTTTTAAACATCAAGAATTATCCTGTAAATTCTTGCGATTGTTGACAATCTCCCGTCGTGTTGAAGAAATAAAAATATTTGAGACTGCATAAAAATCAATGACCCACATTTGACATTTCACCACACGCACTGGCAAGTAGCAATAATGTCTTTCGTAATGGCCATTGGAATTTTCGTTCAGCGCAGGGCTGGTGAATTTACGATTATGCATGTCTGTATGATTTATAAGATTATTCCACCGGTTCTACCTCGATTTATCGATCTCATCAATTCCACTTCTGCTCACTATTTTTTTCGTTCTAGATAAAAAAAAACAGTCGTCATACAGTGTAGCAAATAACGATAAAAAAAGTGCTTAGAATGTAGAATAGAAATTCATGAAATATTCAGCGGAAATAAGTTGGAATAAATCGCATAAATTGGCAATTGTTGCACCGAGAAAAAAATCATAATCGGTGAAAAAATCAATGAAAATGGGATTTTAGATTCCATTTGCTTTTATGAATGTTAATCATGTTGCAATAAGCTGAATATTGCATTGATCTTGACATTGCAGTTGAAAATTCATAGCCTCGAGTGATTATTGATAACAAATTTTCCTCGAGTTTAAAATAAAGACATTTAAAACTCGAGGAAAAATTTAACATCGGGTTTTGTCTATAAAAAATAAGGTACAATATTTCACATGACTCTGAGGATTAAACAATAGTGTATGGGATTAAGATACATTTTTTTAAATTAATGAATCATTAAGAAATAAAATAATCGGTTTGCGCAATCCATCACGCCGTTGACATTCGATTTTATCTCCAACTTCACCTGAAGAAGCAAAATCAATGATTACGTGTGATTACCGATGCAATTCCACCTGAACTCTCTCAATTTCCCTCACCTCCACCCGTTAAATAATCAGCTGTTGTTAACCTGCGAGTAGTATCGCACGTTCATCGCTCACACGCCGCGTCGAACTGCAATGAATTAAACTAAATTTGCATGAAGTCTGTTCACCTGAAAGTCTCATCTCCTCCGCGATTTACAAGTGAGATTTCATCGATTAAAATCCCACTCTCGCAGTTTCCCCGACCGCACGCGTCCTGGAAGTACATGTCCAGACAGCGGCTGACGTAACACTGTTTGTATTACTTGGAAAACGCAATGACCTCCCGGGGAAAAATTAAATAATTTTTTTCAAATTGTTACATTGTGTTTCAAGAACGAATAATTCCACTCGCATTGTGAAGTGCCTCTGGCGAGTGGAATTATCAATAGACAATTTTCCAGTGATTGAAGTAAAAAAATAAGAAATTACTACTGAGTAATCAGCCTTCGGGCGCTTGGAAAAATGGGAAAAAATTATTTCTCGCAGGAAAAAAAATTATTACGTGAGCGCAGGGCGATTTTTGATTTCCAAAAAATTATGGAAGGGTCCCTGAAGGTTGCAGGGTCCTCAGGAAAAATTCCTGCGGTTCCAGGAAATTTTTACAGACCTGCCAGGAATGTTCAGACGAACAATTATGAAATGTTCGCTATTTTTCTCGATTTTTTGTGTGATTACGGAATCTCCACGTGGTTTTTGTCTCTTCGCGGAGTTTTCTTGGACTCGATGATGAAGGTGAAATGGAAATTAAATTCGGGAATGTTCCCCTCAAGGACCGGATGGATCAACTTTTTTTATTCATTGCCAAGTGATTTTATTACGCTTTTTTAATCTCACTGTCCTCGTCCGCTGACGGCATTCTAATAGCCCGCGGCATCCGGCGATTATTTGCATAAGTAGTCTATTGAAATCCATTAATAATATTTTTATGAACAGATTTTTAGAGATCCGGTCTTCAGGCTTATCCCCGAGCGAAGACGATCCCACTGATATTTATAAAATCCTCCACCCATTATATTTTTATTTATAAAATTTTGGACCTAAATAATTTTAGAAAGCATTGCCATCATAATTATCATAATGAATTAATTAAAAATCCATCGGAAGGAAATAAAATTGAATTTATTATTTTGTAACTCGATAAATGACTCCATTGGGCTTCCAATATTTTTTTTAATGTACAATTTTTAATTTACGTTTGTTGAAAATAAACTGGGTTATCATTTCTTCGATAAAACTTTTTCCGCGCAACGAAACCAGATTAGACTTCTCCACTCTCCCTCTACAGCTCCAAGAAAATATGGCGGTCGCTAGATGAAGGATTAATGAAGCACTTAAATAGACGAATGCCAACGATTGCATTTTAATTCTTGCATTATCGCCTCGCCTTCTCTTTTTTGTTTGAAATTCTCAATCGTCTCGATCGGGAGAGCCTTGATCTTTAGCAATATCGATCCCGTCTTCTGTCTCCCCATTGGAGAGAGTCGTCACTACCTTTTTTATTTACAAATTTTCTTATTAAAAAACAGCAGAGTATTTTAAATATTTATAAACCTCAAGGCTGTAAAATTCATCGAGTATCAAAAATTACTTTAAATAACTAAAATAATCAAAATCACAGCTCTGCCAATTTTTTATTATTATTAAAAATGATTTGCAAACCCCTAAAGAATAATATGAATAGTTTAAACTAAAGAAAAATGAATGAGTTCCATAAATTATTTGATTTTCTTCGAGCAAAACGGATGATTAGTTGTGATGAAAGAAAAGTGAAAGAATATTTTCTATTTGATGAGCGGTTCCAGTATTCCAAGTGAAAGTTGAAAGTGAAAATTCGGCGGTATCGCTGGAGATGTCGGCTGAGTGTCGGGGGATATGAATAATGGAAGGACTAGCCAGTGCAGTGGAAATTTTAAAGGGATGGGTTCAGTGGACGGATGACCTTTTCAATGACGCCGAAACGCCGCGAGGGATTCCGTTACAACCAGTGGCGCACAGACCACGTGAGGTCCATCCTCAAGGACACCCTGTCCCTGACATTCTTCGCGGTGAGGTCAATGTGCAACGAATTAGTCAATAGCGATATTTCGTTGAGCAATTCAGCCGATGGAAATCGTTTGCATCCACTGAATTATTCATTTTATCTTGAATTTAAAAACCGACTTTTTTTAAGTGGCACTCGCGGTTTTTTAATGTCTAATGATACAGGGAGAGGTGATTGGGGGGAAAATAAAGTGACTGGAAGTTTCGAAAGACCGATAGACGCGAAATCAACGGGAATTTTTTTTTTCATTTATAATCAGTGGATTGGGAGTAAAATATTCTACGGGAATTTGTTATCTTCCCCTTTGTGAGGACGAGGGGAGGGGGAGGGAACGGGTGATTTGGGGGAGTGGCTCATCATTGATGATTCTGAACGAGTGAAAGTTCCCTCAGTGATGAGCCACTTGGGGAGAAGAATTTTATTGTAATTCTTTTGCGATGGCGAAAAATGTTTACGAAAAGTTAACAAAAACGACGAATTTAAATTAAAAAATTTTATACCAAATAATTAATCACTTTCGGATGAAATAATTAATGAATAGATGATGATACATGACACTCTGCAGCCTTCTATCACTAATTAGTAATGATAGGATGAAATAGAATTTTTTTTAGTGAAAAATTGTTGATCTACAACTCCGATCGCCTGACATTGTAACCCAGAGCAAATCGGTGTCGAGATAAATATTTGTTATTCGTTCGATTCGTTAATGCGGAATTTTCCCGGCGATTTATCGAGACTGAAATGATTCCGACAGATTTCCGATGGGAAAAAAAAATTAGAACGTGTGCAGTTCGATTTGCAACGCGGAAAACTCTAATTTAATTAATGCAATAACAAAATAATTATTGTATTTATTATTTCATGATGAAAATCTTGAAATTTTCAGTTTTTTAATGCCCAGTAATTTTTTATCCGCGAAAATACATTCACCAAATCACTTTGTTACGCCTCCACTTAAAAAATAAATTACAAATTCTCTCCAATTTCCTCAAGACTTTAAACAACATTTTCCCCTCGCATTACAATCGATTTTGCACTGTCGATCTGGCGAAGTATCTCATAAATGCCCTGAAACCACGCGAAGTGAAAAAATTGAAGTAACAACGTGGAAAAGCGGATCCGGATGAAGTTACTTCCGGTGAACACCTACATTGCATATTCGAGAAAGTGATGGTGCATCGGCCGAATCGCATTCGGTCATATATCACTTCCGCATTGTAACACCGTTCAAGTTTATTCCTCGGATCCATGCTCGAGGGAACATCAATAATTCCTTCCCCCTATTAATTCATCGATCACCAAGGAACACCGACTGACAATTCCTCGAAGGCAACTCGATAAAATCCAGTGACAATAGCATTGACAAATCTCTCATGTCATCAGAAAAAAAAATATTATTCGTACTGAAGTGCTAAGCAATCGCGGATTTATGCTCGATTGATGATAAAAAACATTTTGCTAATTGCGGAATCTGATAACCAGTATTTATCACCGACGGTAATAATTTTTATGGTTTGTCTAATGAGCTTGTTGGATTAGAAAAAAAATGTGAAAAACCTTTCGATCATTTATGCTGATGAACTGAGTGGAGACATCAAGAGGCAGAAGGACAATCAGTCAGAGATAATTTTTTATTCTTCTAAAATAAAAAAAAAATTGCTCAATTATTTTTTTCTTATTTACGGATTTAATTAGCATATGAAATTCACCGCTTGTTAATTAATCTTTTTGTTTGTTTTGTATACTCGAATAATGATGAATCAGGCGGAGGAACACAGTCGATCGCCGGGATTTCGTTGAATAATAAAAAAACAATAATAAAAAAATTGCTGGGATCTGCAGAATTGTTCTCAGACGTGTCATAATGTTTACTTTTCCATTAGCAAACACGCAATTCTCCCTCGTGCGAATAAATGGCGCAGTAGTGTATTTTTAATTTTGTTTATTATTTATTTACTTTGATTTCCCCCGAATATTTGAAATAATTTTCTTCTGTACTAAAATCAGTTTTTTTTTTTTAATTCCAGGGGCCGCAGTGGCAGCCGGAGCTCTCCTCATAGTGGCCGCAGCCCTCGTGGCCACCCTCTTTCCCAACATAATGGAGGTGATAATAAATCGCGAGGTGGTCCTCAAGGAAGGTGGCAGGTCGTACCGTTGGTGGCAGTCACCCCCAGCCGTTCCTCACCTGAGAGTCTTCATTTACAATGTCACGAATGCCGATGAGTTCCTCAACGACGGCGACAAGCCCATTCTCCAGGAGCTCGGGCCCTACGTCTACATCCAGAAGTGGGACAAAACTGATCTCACATTCAATGATAATGACACTGTCACTTATCACGTGAGGAAACGGTACACATTCTCGGAGGTTTGTAATCATCGATTCTCTTCATTTTTAAATAAATCCTGGGGCGGGCGGTTGTCATGGGTTTTGTGGTCAGTCCCTCGCTGATGCGAGTGCACACATCCCTTCCAGTCACTCGCTAATTACCTCATTAAATTGGAGTGATTTTTCATCTGTAATTTTCGTATCAACTCGCTGCAACGCTCCGTCGACTCTTCTAAGTCGTTGATGATGCTCGTGATATCCACGAGACGGAGAAAAATACTCGAATCAACATTGTTACATACAACCAAAGTTACTTCCGCGATCGTGTCTCAACATTTTAGAACAAAAACGCCGACTTCCCTCATTACCCCGTCCTCCGGTGCAATTGAATATTTGCGCATAAAATCGATGGCAAAATCAACATCTCAGCGCGACGAACTTCTGATTCGGTTTGTCCGTAATTACTTCACATTCACTCGCGGTGAAAGTGATTCCAGAATCAATATGATGTAAAACTCGTCCACCTTTGGGGGAATTTTTTTTATTCGCCGCGTTATTAGGCGATCCGGTGATTTTCCATTCAAAAATATTACGAGGTATTGCCCGGAGATATTTTATAGGTGAGAGGGAATTCATAGAGACTCCTCACAGAAAAAAATCATTTAAATATTTAATTTTTTTTAATACGAAATTCAGAAACGATCGGAAGGTCAAGGGAAGCCGGTGTGATCTCATGGTGACGTTGAATTCCGTAATTTTCCGGTGTCAACAAGATTTAGAATGACTCAGAGAGCACCATAAAATCGATTTCAACGATTTTTTCAACGATTTTTTCACATATAATACCACAAGTGGTTCAAAATTATCGAATATTTCCCGATAGATTCGTTGCAAACAAATGAAGGAGTCAAGTTTTTCAGGCTAAAAAATCACGAGTGCGAAGCACGAGTGATTTTTCCTGAAAAACTTGACGACTTCATTTGTATGCAGGGAACCTAGAGGGAAATATTCTATAATTTTAAAGCTCGAGTGGTATTCAGGGGATTATTTTTCCTATCCAAATTTCGGCCAAGAGAATTGTGCCATAACATGAAAAGAGGTTTATTTGGTTAAGTGTCGTTTGTTTACCAAAATATTCAAAAAATTATCGCTGATATTCGAGGTAGGCTATACAAAATATCAACAAATGGTGCAATTCTATTGGCTGAAATTTGGGTGGGAAAAATAATCATCGATATTTTTCTTCTCCCCCGGAATTTCACGCCTTCAATTGCAAAAAATTCACTTTTATAATAAATAAATGGAAATAAAATCAAATTCACCGATTACCGATCCTCCAGGAATTATCGAACGGCTCCGAGGAAGACCTCGTGGTGGTTCCGAACGTCCCAATGTTGTCAGCAACGAGTCAGTCCCGTCACGCGGCGCGTTTCCTCCGTCTGGCGATGGCCTCGATAATGGACATTCTGAAGATAAAACCCTTCGTCGAGGTATCGATCGATCAGCTGCTCTGGGGCTACGAGGATCCCCTCCTCAAGCTCGCCAAGGACGTTGTCCCCAAGGAGCAAAAATTGCCGTACGATCAGTTTGGTCTTCTCTACGGCAAGAATGGCACTCATCCCGATACTTACACGATTTTCACTGGTGCCAGTGACATCACAAAATACGGTATGATAGACAGATTCAATGGAAAAAATAGAATTGGACATTGGACAACACCGGAGTGCGATACATTGCTCGGTGGTGATGGCAGTATATTTCCACCGCATATCACTAAGCAGACGGTACTCAAGATCTTCGACAAGGACCTCTGCAGAGTTCTGCCACTTGTATTCAAGGTAAGCCGGATTTTTCATTATTTTTTTCCCATCTGGTGGAATATTTACGAGAATTTATTTATTGCTACGACTCAGAGGACTCGCGGCACCAGAGAAAAGGAGAAATTGCGTTTTATTGGAAGAATTTGCGGTCAATTTGCTCGCAGTTATGGACTAATGGAGAGAGTCCATTGAATTTTATGAATATTTTTAATGTTAAATGGATTTTCATACCGCGAGGGTACGGTATTGGTCGGGGGGTGCAGTGAGGATACCCCAGATTTTTATTATTTATTAATAACAATAAATAATTTGTCTATATATTTTTCTTGTTGAAAGCCGCGTTAAAATGTCTAGTTAACTATCGAACCGCGTTTTGTGCCTCAAGTCCAGGCGGTCAGGGAATATTTATTCGAAGGACAATTTGTAAATTAAACAATCAGAGAAATAGAAACGCGAAAAATAATAAAAATGAACCTTCAACTTTCCAATCCCGTCACAATATAATGACACTGATTACCGAGTACCGTAAACAGAGCTCAGGGACAGTTGTAAATGAACAAATAATTTTTAATTTTGTTTTTCAATGATTTAGGAGGTAAATTGATAATTTATTCTTCTGAATCGGGAATGTTATAAATAATTGCGCACTGGGTACTGTGATTTTAGGAAGAGGTAACAACGAACGGAGGCGTCCCCGGGTACAGATTCACTCCCCCAAAAGACGTATTCGCGTCGCCGGAGAGGAAGCCCTCCCAAACCTGCTACTGTCCAGGAGGTCCACCCTGTGCTCCCGAGGGAACGTTCAACGTCTCCCTCTGCCAGTACGACTCCCCCGTCCTCATCAGCTTTCCCCACTTTTACTTGGGTAAGTTTTCAGCTTAATAAAAATAAAAAAAAAATAAAAAAAAAAATTGCCATTAAAAAAAATATTTAAATGGCAATTCTTTCATTAAATAATTTAATTTAACTTCGTTTGCTTTCCCCACCTGTCTCTACGTAAGTTCAAAGTTCACTGAACTATCTGACAATGCCTGGCAATCTCCTGGAGGCAGAAAAACCAGCACCGTCGACCGGGAATGGAGTTTTCCGGGGCGTCAAGTATAGTTCCATATTTTTTTTATCCACGAGAAACACTGAAAATTCGTGGGAATTGTGAACAATATATTCCCAGACGTTTGGTGTTGTGTTCCGTTAATTTGCCGTGGGAAGATTGAATTTTTTATTAGCGGCTTTCATTCATTATTATTTCTCTCATTTAAGATGCTGATGAATAATTTTGCTTTTACTTTCGAGAAGACATTAATGATTCGAGTGAAATACGACGACACAAATCTTAAAAATCTCATAGAAAAATCCTGTCTTCAACTATTATTACTTCCACTTCTTCTATTGTTTATTAAATAATTTTTCCTCTCCCGGACAGCAGGAAATAAAATTGTTGACTTCAAAAAATCATAAAAATTTTCTCTACTTTTTTTCTGGTGATATTTCCATCTGTAAGATTGACGATTAATTAATAATCGGAATTATTATTAATTTTTCAGCTGATCCGGCGTTACGAGACGCCGTCGTCGGTATATCACCTCCAGAGGAAGACAAACACGCGCTGTACATTGACGTACAGCCTGTGATGGGCACAGCCCTGAGAGCTCGAGCTCGAGTGCAAATCAATCTCGCTGTGAGCCAAGTCAGGGACATCAAGCAGGTTGCCTCCTTCCCAGACATAATTTTCCCCATTATGTGGTTCGAGGACGTAAGTATTCTGACCATAAAACCAAACTCAATTCGCCAATCTGGGAGAGAATTTAATGCCTGGAATTTTAATTGGGGCACTTGGGTTTCCGCTTCAGTTTTCTGGTTATGCAAAAATACTAGACATCCAGGAGTCTCATAAAATAGTTAAGTTCGCGCGGATTTCACGGGGCATCTGGGGGAATATCGATTTCGCGGCTTATTGCCCCGCGGGAACAATTACTCCAGGAGGAGTTGATTGTTGAGACTAAGTGTCTAATTATGGAGAATTAACCGTTTTCTCAAGTTTTTATCGCATGTCGTTGGATTTAAATTCTTCAAGTGTTTCTGAGATTTTTTTCAATGATGGAAAATTATTGGGTTGATCGAGAATTTTCTGAACGCGAGAAAATCAATCGCTGGTTCAGTGAAAAGTTATTTAATTTTCCACTCCTGAATTTTTGAAAGTTTGAGATTTAGAGGCCGTAAGAAAATTCCAGGGAAATGCTTTTGAATTCTGTGATGAAGAGAATGTTAATTCGATTTAATTATTCTGCAGGCGGTGGATGGACTGGCGACGGAGGTGACGTCCCTCATGAAAATAGCAGTGGACGTTCCCCCGATAGCTCGAGCTGCCATTTCAGGAGTTCTAGCGGCTGTCGGTGCAATTGTCCTCGTGGGTGCTCTCTTCTGCCTCGCACGGGCAGCAAAACGTCAGGAGAAGCTCCATCTGAGCAGTCCCCTGCCCCCGGGCGCCAGCACAAAGCAGGGGAATCTCAACCCCGCCTTCCAGGGTCCAAAATAAATCCCCCAATTCGACGACATCAATTTTTTAATAAATCACCCCAAAGCGAAGGAAAAAAAAAATGTGGTCTACGATGGGGAGAAAATTCCGTATTTATATGTGGCACTGGCATTATCGCGCAATTGTTTGCGAAATAATATTCGTGCAATTATCGTGGGAAAGGTGAGGTGGTTGCGGGATGTACCACAACAACGAGAAATAAAGTGAAAGCTGAAGAGTGGGAAGTTACGAACAAGTAATTCCTCCACGTTAAATCCTTTACTCCTCATTATTTCGTGTCTTTTCTCGAGCGATTCTACTGGCTGAACGCACATGGCGAGATCATTAGTCGTAGTGGGTCGAGGTCGAGAGATAAATCAAATCTCGAAGTAGGAAATACAATTCTCAGTGTTTTTATTTTCCTCTGAACATTCGTGACGCCCATCGTTGTGCCCTGCGAATGAAAAATTATCGAGATTTCCTTCGGAAAATTCTCTCAAATGACTCTCATATCCCTGGTATTTTTATAATTTATTTTTTAAACAATTTCAACGAACTGTACGCAAATATTCCCGGATATTTCCATTGCCACCAGAAGCTTCGAAATTTCGCTTCGATTCCCTGGCGATTTTCCCGGCATTCACCTTTCGCAAATAAAAATCTGTATTGACTTGTCACGTCTTGTCTTATGATTCTTGGAAGTGAATGGGAATTCCGAATCACGAAAATACGAGGGAAAAAATTAAACTTTGTTTAGTCTAGAGATAATGTTGAATTTCTCGGTCGGGAGATCCGCGGTGGTAAATATATTTACGTAGGGGAATTATTGCGCAAAGTCGTCGGGAAATTAGTTATAATGACGCTCAAGATATGCTGGGACGATTGGTTAACATCGGGAGTCTCGTTAAATTCAAAATCGAGTGTTTTACTGGCTTTTGACAGGTCGACAGGTCATTGGGTGCGCTATCACGCACCAGGTGCCTCAGCGAGATTTTCAATCCGTCCAGGGAGAGGGGAGGAACATGGGTGTGTGTTCGAAATTATTGTTATTAAGTATTTCAACAACTGGACTATTATTAGAGTAAATTGAATGTTTCGACTCTGCCCCCAATTAAGCTCCAATCGATGTAATTATGTCTCATTTGTACTTTATTTTATTCTCCTTGTATATGTTTTATTATAAAATATTTTTAGGCTCGTTAGACGATAGGTGAACATTGTTAGGTGATGATGCAGAAACATGAATTTTGTACAAATAAAATTGGAAAGACCATTTGTTGTTTTACTCTGAATGTCCCGAATAAAATCTTAAAAATCGACGTCTGGTTTCATGACTCAATAATTCGATTGGTCGACCAATTTACCAGCAGGTCACAAGCTCAAATCGTCCGACTAACCGATAGGAAACCCCCGTTCCCCCACCCAGCACGAGATTACCCCGATACCCGAGTTTATCTCCTCGAGGTTCTCGACAAACATAATGTCTGCAATGCCCGATAAGAACTGATTACCAACTAATAATAAATAATCGCACAGACAGCAGAGCTTGCATGCAGCCCTCAGCCCCCTCCCGGGTGATATCCCCAGTTCCCTGAATAATCATCGACAATAAACAATTGCACAAGTTCAGGATTTAATCTCATCAGAATTTTATACAGATACATTAATGTAATTATCAACTAGTTGTCCATTTACAATTCAATTAATCCTCGTTTGTAACCTAGCTAATTTATTTATCGCACGAGAATACTAAGAGAGTGTCTGGCGATCTCTCGTGTTATGGAATTACGCAATTGATCGAAATTGTTGAATAATTCTTGACAATTTAACGGTGGAATAATCGGCTGATCTAGTCTTCCATATTTCGACTCGTCTGACTCTCGACCAATTTTTCATTAATATCTAGGAATCTAACAGAGATATCAAAATTTTTCTTACGACACTTTTTACGGCACAATTCAAGCTCTACAATTGATGTCTGATCGAAAATTGCGTTATCTCCTTCAGATTCGGAGTTATCGTTCGAAAACTCGACTGCGAGATAACTCGACTCATCACTTTACCACTCACTACTGCACTAGACCTGAGGGACATTAAATAAATTACTGAGACAGCAGTTCTTAACTTAACAGTCTTATCACAACTCCCCTACGTCATCAGACAAAAAAAACGAACGACCTATCGTCACCGGGAGATTCAAACGGAGAAGACGTCTCGTGTCCCCCGACTGGTAGAAGACTCTTCCTCTAGAGAATCGTTTCATCTCTTTCCGAATTGTTTCTGATAATTTTTCACTACCCGAAAGCTCGTCGGCCTTCATCCACTCTCTTGGAGGAGCTTGTCCTGGCCCGATCTGTTCCGTTTGAGAACCGCGTGGCGCTTCTGATTTCTCTGAAGGAGGAACAACAGCCCTGACGTGGAGAACAGGACGCCGAGGAGGCTTCCCCACTGGAAGAAGGCCTCCACGAGGCCCACGGTGAAGTATGCGTGAGTTAGAAGGCTCAGGATGGTCTCCGGCATCGAGTCGATGCCGATTTCAATCCACAGGATCGGCAGGATTTGCCCGTGCTTTATGTTCTCGAGGAAGGGGACTCCAGTCGCTTTTCGCGCTTCCACGTTTATCTGGATTCTCGAGTGACCGCCAATCAGAAGTCCCAGTCTCTGTAGCAATTTTTATTAACAAAATTATGACATTAGAAAATTATTATCAGTTAATTTGAATGGTATTATCATTAATTTTCTCCGGAATTTAATTCTAAAGTGATTAGAAATAATTTTTCTCCACAAATTGCGTCTCAAATCCACCGATACCGCCCCCTTATCACCCCAGGTAAAATAATCGATTGTAATAGGGCCTTTAGACCCACCGTTTATATTGAAACTGAATTGAATCTCACCGGGTGGAGCTCCAGGTGGGACTGGTGGAGGTCAGCGACAGGGTTCAGCCCCTCGATGTTGGCGAACAGACTGGACTCCCCTCCGAGGAAGTGGGGAAAGGAGACCACCATCGGGGTGTCCAGGGCACACGCCGAGATGTTGAAGATTCCCTTCGGGGGGCACGTTCGATCGGATGCATTCACTCTGTACTTCGACTTCCGGGGGCAGAAGCAGTGGCCCTTCTCAGGGGAGAAGTTGAAGCCGTCCAACGGAGGTTTGAAGCTAGAGAAATTTTTTATTTAACCAGCGAAAGGATTTTTAACACCTGGAGGCGGCACGATCCTCACCTGATCGTTGGGATTCCATATGACGATGCTTCCCCCGCTCTGTCGAGCTTGAAAGTACGACACATGTCAGCTGCGTAAATGTCTAAAGACCTCGACTGGTTTCGGTACATTTCAGGTGGATAGAGAAAACCCGCGGAGCCGTGGACTTTGTCGCAGTCGTCGTCCCCCCACATATTGCGGATCTCCCTGCCGTTCACACGCTCGATCATCCCCATCTTCGATAGATCCCCCTCACCGGTGTGCATTGTCAATACGTCTTTCGATACTCCCTTTTTCTGAAATAATTTAAACAAATTCAAGTGTCTCTTCACATGCCCGCGACGCCAGTGACTAAAAATAAATAAAAAAACAGCCGATCCCTTCAATTTTCATTAACTAATTATTCTAAAAATCATTAAATACCCTCAGGGCACCCCCAGACCTCCCCAAGTCCCTGTCATTTGTCCCTGAAGGGTCCCAAAGAATTGGAAATTTTTTTTTTTGTAGAATTTCTCGAGTCTCCTCTGTATCATCCCCTAAATCTCCCCCCACTCTCGTCTACAACCCTCCCACTTACCCCCAGACTGTTTCCCTCACCTCCACACCCCCTGACCTACCATCGCCAGCACTCCGAACTTCTCCATGGGCACCTCCCCGAGGAAGCTGAGGAGGGGTTTCGCGGCGTTGAAGAGCTTATCATCGTACCCCCAGAGGAACCCCCCAACCGGAAGTGGCACAAATATCTTCGGTACGAAGGTGCTGATAGCAACAGTCAGCCCCAGCTGCGTCACAATAGACATGTCCCTGGCGAAGGCCATCGTCGTCAGTAGTGGAATATTCGGTACAACGACGACATCGTCGTCCGGACTACCCCCCTCCCACTGGAAGGATCGTTTCTCCTGGAAGGAGAGGGTACCATTCGGATAGAACACCGTATTCACCCGCGTCAGGGTCTCCCTGTAGATGTAAGGGCCGACCTCCTGGACTTTCAGCTTCACATCCTCTCCCCGCGTGAACTCCTCGACGTTCGTGTAATTAAAAACGCGAATTTTGTAGACCGCTCGGATGGGCGGACGCACCCACCACTCCAGCATGGGGGAGTCCTCGGTGACCACCAGGTTCGATATTATCGCGTCGGGGAAGAAGGTTGTCCAGGTGAAGATTATGAAGATAATTAGGCTGGAGATCGCGATCGATATCAGCGAAGCAATTAGACACTTTTGACTGCGACATGTCCCCTGGGCCAGTGACGCACAGGTCTCCGGGTCTCCATGGACTTGCGTCATCCTTACGCACCACTTTATCGCTCAATAAATCTCGGGAATTTGTTTATAACTGCGCGATATATTTTTTTTAATCTCTGAACTGTTCCTGAAGAGACGATTCGTTTTTTAATCCCGCGAACGATCGATTTTTTTTTTAATTCAGGGACTGTTCATGCTTCAGTTATAATTATGTGATTAATCTCATTATTTAATTGAAGACCGCTCGGTGATGAGTTATTTAAATTATCAGTTATGGAACTCCGGAACTAATTGTCCTGTTGAGGACCGAGTGAATCGGCAAATGGCTCTGGCCTGACTGACGGCAGCGACGGGTATCCGTCGTACAAGAATGATCGTCTCCTCTTCGCGAGGTTTTTCATTCCAATTGAGTGATAACCTTCGCCTGGGAACTGACCCTTGAGAGCGCACCTCGGTGATAATCACTGGCGAGATGTGCTTAGGACGGGGCTTCTTTAAACGCCCCGGCAGTCAAAACAGTCTTAACGGGTAAGTAATTGACAGTAGGGGAAGGGGAAGGGGAAGATTAGGGTGTCTGAGAATGCCCCGAACAATGCGAAGATATTTATTTATTTAATTTCTCCACATTCCTCGAAAAAATCCTCGTCAATAATTTTTCCTCCCAATATCAGCTCCTCAATTATTTTTTTTATTAATTAAACACTCGGTAATTTCGCGATGCAACAAATCATGCACCAATTACCAAGACGTAATCAGTAAAAATTGAACGAAATCTATTTACCAGTAAAAAAAATTGGGTGATAATTTTTTTAGTGTCTATGACTGATTACGAGCCCTCAGACATTACGTTACACTTACGATTCGCGACAGAGGGGAAGTGACACGGGGACAGTTTATCTCCAGTCACAATAATTTTTTTCAACTTCTTTTAATGACAGTTTTGTAACAATAAAAGTAAATCGCAGCAGACTATCCCGGTATATTGCACTTATCCGGAGAGATAGACATACCACCACCCAATTTATCCAGTTAACGGTGATTGAAGGAAAATAAATCGTCTGATGCACGACGTAGGCCAATCGCATGTCGCAATTGTTATTCCGAATATCTAATTGATCAGACAAGTAATAATTCAATAGGCAGATTAAGCTGAACTATTTATTGATCGATTAATGATGGATATTATTCGATAAAAAATTGTAAAGCAATGTCATTTCTTGTGAGACGATTATGTAGAATAATTTCGCTTGAAAATTAAAATACAATTTTTCGTTCAAAATTTTGAGGAAAAAAAAATCATTTGAAAAGAAATTTTTTTGGCAATTTAATTTTTCGCGGCAGCCGAAAGGACAATATTCAGGGGCCAAGTGACCTCTGTCTGTCACAGGCGAAACCTCCACGCCTCGTAGAATTTTAAATGTTCCCCATCTATACTGTGTAATCACAGAACGACGATACAGTGTAAATGCCTCCAATGTCTCTCGCCCAACCATTGGCCAGCTTCACCCCAACTGACCAATGAGAATAATTGAGGTTAACCAGACTTACGATTGCATATCTGTGTGGAGCGCGTTGACCAGTAAATAAACGAACGAAACATTCTGAAAAGTCAAATGTGCCAATGTTAAGTTAAGAATTAAAATAACTCGTGCTCCACGATTAAAAATATAATATTAAATAATAAAATCGTGGTAGTGGCGTTCCTGAATGTGAAAAATTCTTGTGTGCTTAACCTGTGGCAGAATAGTCGTCTCGACAGGGATGTCCTTCTTTATGCGTTTCGCAGTAAGTCAGTAATTCCCCCTTTCTTTTCTCGAGAATCGAACTCGTCACAGCGTGTCTCCACCAATTTCAGTTACTTGTGAACAACGAAGTTAATAAAAACTGCCTAAATCATGTGATAAATAATTATCAGTCGTTAAAATTCACTAAACCATAACTAAATGTTCTTCTAATAAATAAATGGGTATCAATACCCAAGCGTTTAACACACAAAATTAATTCTCTACTCTGGAATCGAGTAGATTGTTCTCGAAATTGGTTCACAAGGAGCAGCAAAATCTTCCCAGTTTTGGGGACTGTCATTTTCTCAAAATAAATGACTTCACAAAAAAACGATGGATAATCCTGACTCCAAAAAGCGCAAACGATCAGCTCCCTCCACTCCCACCCTAAAGTTAACTGAATGTGTCCGGGAGTTCATGCTGCCCCAGGCCTACCCCAGCATGGCAAACGAAGTGAAAAAGCCTTCAATGAACGTGACCCTGGAGAGATCCTGTGGTGCCCCGTCCACCATAAACCTGAAGATAAAATCCGGAAAAATTGATCCAACCAACAAACTTCAAAAGCTGAAGCTGAAATCTCCAGATGGTAGGGACTTGGGTGAATTCGACGTGCAGGTACTCCCTCAATTGAAGAGTGAAAATGCCCTCTCGATGCTGAAGAGCATCAGTCCAGAAACCCCCCAGCTCCCCCTGAAGGCCTCAGGGATCCACCCAACTGCCCTGTCCTCCGTCAAGTACCTCTCGAAACCGGTACAGGAGGTGAGAGCCAGTGATCAGTCAGCATCCCACGGTGTCCTGATTCCCATATCTCCAGTGATAGTCAACGGAAAGAACTACACACTGCAGACCGGGGCTGGCCAGCAGATCAAAGTGGCAACCGATGGGCCTGTTGACCCGACGACTCCTGGGTCCCTGGACTTCAAGAAGATCCAGAGGATTGGGAGTGTCAACAGCAAGAACCCGAGGACACTGTCATCTGGCATGAAGATCAAGCTGGTGGGTGGTCTGGTTTCGGAGAAGCTGAACGGAGGGAAGCGAAGCAGTGAGGACTTGATAACGAGTAAAAGAAAGTCGTTGGAGGCACCTGTCGCTCGGCTGGACTCCAGCAAAATCATCAAGTTGGATGCCTTGGAGCCAGTGAGCGGAGAGAATGACATGTACTACATTGTGCCTGATGAGGAGACCTTGGGGGCCCTTCCCGGGGTGAAATTGCCCGGCCAGGAGCCTGTGGAAACTCCCAATGGGACCGTCAGGCTGGTGAGAAGTTCCCTGGGACGTGTTAATCTCCTCAGGAGAGAGAAGAAAGAACCGAGTACCTCCACTGGATCCACAAGATCCGAGTGCGACAGCACGAATATTGTTCAGCAGGACCACGACTCCCCGGTTAATAGAAGCGAAGGGGAATCTAATGACGTCGATGGGAATGATTTGAGTGTCCTGGGAGAGGCCCTGAGATCCCTACCTGATGTTGAACTGAGGAACAAGGCCCTGGAAGCCCTCAGGAGCGTGGGCATCGGTGTCGAGAGACTCATTCCCAAGAAAGCTGTTGAGCAGATTTCTGTGAAGGATTCTGAGACGCAGACTGAGGTGTTCTCCCTTCTGGATAAGGAAAGGAACGGTTTCGTCAGGGCTTGCGAGGACGTTGAGGGACTGGAGAGGATTTCTCTGACGGAGAGACAATCGGACATGAAGGAGGACAGGTGGAAGATGACCAGTGAGAACGGGAGGCTGGCGTTCGATGGATATGAACTAGATTTCATGCTCAATAAGCTTGATCGTGAGGATGAGAGAGTGATGAAGGTGAGGAATATCATGAAATACGATCCTGGGACCAAGAAATTGTACAGCCAACTGCAGAGGGACTTTGAAAATGTCAAGAAGTATGATGAGAATGGACTACTCGCGATTCATAGGGCTGTTCTAGATAACGACGTGCGTTCGCTCAAGAAACAGTTGCTATTTTTGAAGGCTTGCAAGATCAGTGTGGATATACCTACGCAGGAGGGACAGGTGGGTTGATTTTGATGAATGAAGAACGTAATTAAAATGTTGTTTACTTCGAGACAAGAAATAGTGAAAATAATAATTTATTTTTTCCACCAGTCGAGTCTGGAATTGGCGATAAAATTCTCCAGGTTACAATACATAATTCACCTGCTACTCGACGCTGGGGCGAATCCAACGTCATCAGCAAGAGCACATGATTCAGCTTTGACAATGGCCAGCAGAGAGGGACTGTCCTGTCTCCCTCTGCTCATCAAACATGCACCAACACCTAGGACTCTTGACTACCTCGACTCAAGTGGTAAATATTAATTATCATAAGAAACACAAATCCCTTGTTATCTGGGCTCTTATCACCAACTATTCTATTTTAGAACCCAATTAAATCCCCATGAAATTTAATTACATAATCTCTAATAAATCATCTGTAATTACTCGTTTTCGCTTTCGAGGATTCGCTGCAATCCATCACTGCTGCCAGACTGGAAACTACGATGGTGTGATAGCTCTGATAGCAGCTGACGCAGATGTCAACATTCGCGATGGGAAATCAGGAAGAACTGCACTATTTCACGCCCTCGAAAACGATAAACTAGAAATAGCCAGGGAGTTGCTCATCAGTGGAGCTAAACCTAATCTCCCCAACTTTTCGGGGCACATGTGTCACCATCTGATTGACGACACCAAACACGTCTCCTTGAAAGACTTCTTGACTAAATCAATGAAGTAGGAGGAGACTGCTGGGAAATTGTAGGTGACGAGTGCGTTTTTCAATTTTTTTTGCAGAAATTTATATTAATTGCAAGTCGGTGATTACCATTGGACATTTTAATAATTTTTTTGGTGGACGTATATTATTTCGCCAATTACCTAGTGTACTCATCCAATCCAATTCAGTAATTAATGATGGGTTCTCTCATGATTCGGTTCAGTTCCACTTCAATTGAGAATTTATTTTGTACTCATCAGTACTCTTGTAAGAATTATATTTATTGAAGCATCAACTGGTACGAGACTTGTAATCCATTACATCACGTTAATTTGAAGTGCAGTAACGTGACCTAACTCAGATGGAAGTGCGTAAGGACAAGTTATACGTAATGAAGGATTTTCATAATGTAGAATTAAGATGCATCCGTTGGTATAATAATAAAAACTGTTATCAAACTTTAATAGATGTGTGTGTTAATGAATTCACCAGCCCCTGGCAGCATGACTCATCTTATTTATTTACGTTAGGGCCTGGCTGTGAACTGCGTCCTTGACGTTTATCTCCCAGTGGATTAAATTCAAGTCTAATGACTGATTTAATCAACTGATCCATTTGCTCCTCAAATCATTTAAAAAATCCCCTCCTTTTTATTATTGAGAGAATTAAAATAATTCGAATTTCCCCCGTTCATTTGTCGAACGTTAAAGCTGACCCACATGTCCTACTTTCCACGACAGTGCGACCTCGTAAAAATGCTTGAGGTTATGACGCGATTTCCACTTGTTTGACGATAGTAAATAAAATCGAGTGAATTACTAAAAACCGATAAAATTATCACCCGGAGAAGTTCTCAGTGTTCAGTGCGAGGATTAAGTGCCGGTGATGGATCACCCTGGCCACGTGAAGAGCCAGCAGAAGAGGTAGAAGAGCCAATTATATCACGATTCTAACCTAAGGACCATGACCTCCTATTCCCCTCCACTGCTTTGATAACAAATTGCAATCAAGTTGACGAAAATAATAGCAAAGTACCTTCTGTGATACCGGTGAATGTAACAACTATCTCTATTTATCTTTACGATTTTCCTCGGCATCTCTGAGGGTGTTTTGTTGGTTATGTTGTGAGCGAATGGTGACTTTTCGGTTGTAGTTATGATGCGGACGACGATTTTGCTATGATGAAGAGGATTAAAATGGAACCGGAGACAATGTTGACGCAGGAGGATGACATCATGGCTCAGCTGCACCAGGAGAGCTCCGATCTCGAGGTAGAGCCGAGCTTTGCGTTGGAGAGCAACAATGGCGAGGACAACACTGAGGGGGTGCTTATGCAGCATATGGATATCAGGGAGCCTCTGTCGACTCTGAGGAATTTACTCGAGCAGAGACTCGGGGTAGAGCTGACTGACTACTCTTTCTGGCTTCAAGATGCACAAATGGTAAATTTTTCCAAGTTACCTCGGATTTTTAAAATCAAATAATCCCATAAATCATGAAGAAGTGATGACTATTTTTCAAAGCTAATTGTCCACCAATAATTTATTCATTAATAGTGCATTAAATGGGATTCATTTTATTTTATATGACGACTGACCAGAAAATTTTCTCTCCAGTTGGAGAGCCATAAAAACTTAGTAGACCAATGCGTCCAAGGCGAAGGTCTAGTCCAGGTTAACGTCCAGATAAGGGCCCCCCAGAGGAGGATAAATATAGTGGACGTGTTGAAACCAGCGGAGGACTACGTTGAGATACCAGAGGGTAATTAAAGTTTCGACGATTAAATTCTCGTTTTCGATTTTTCTACACGTTTTATCATGTTTTTATAGCACCCCCAGCAGCTCCCCAGCCAGATAATAAACAGAATATCATCAGGTGGTCGGTGGATGCTCAATACAAACAGGAACAGGTAAAAATGACAAGCAATTAAAGTTCAAGTTTAAAAATTGTTTTATTGATAAGTGGCATTAATGGATAATGCGGTGATTGGTGCAGGAGCGTTTGAAAATCCCAGCGGACCCTAGGAGCTGGACCCAGACGCATGTGAAGCACTGGCTCCAGTGGGCAGTCAGGCAGTTCAACCTGGTTTCCCTCCGGTTGGCCGATTGGAACATAACTGGGGCGCAATTGTGCGACCTCACGCTGGAAGAGTTCCAGGCTAAGGTCCCTCTCGACCCTGGTGAGGTCTTTTGGACACACCTGGAGCTGTTGAGACAATGTAAAATTGTTGGTGAGTAGCTCAAGTCATTATTGAATAATTTGTCTGAGTGAGTGCCCTCTTGGCGGCAGAAAGTTCTACAGTTAAAATTTAATGCTTCATCATTTTTGGAATGACAATTCCAGACATGAATGTCATTAAAAAATTTATAGGCCATAAATAAATGAAGTTTAATTTCACTAAAATAATTACTGACTTAATATGGAAGCTGTCGTACAAAAGGAGACAAAATTGGAAGAGTTGTCAGAGGAAAAATCCATTAAAATGCGCACCAATGCAAAACCGTCAAAAGCTCGTGTGATGAGTCAGCACACACGTCTCGTGGGTGTACCAATGCAGGAATCATCTCATACACCACTAATAACATCAAGTCGCACAGTGAACAGCGGACAAATTCAGCTGTGGCAATTTTTACTCGAATTACTGACAGATCGTGAGCACAGAGATGCCATAAGATGGGTGGGGAGTGATGGAGAATTTAAGCTGAATCAGCCGGAAGCGGTGGCACAACTGTGGGGAGCACGTAAGAACAAACCCTCAATGAATTACGAAAAATTGAGTCGTGCACTGAGGTATTATTACGATGGGGATATGATATCGAAAGTTCATGGCAAGAGATTCGTTTACAAATTTGTTTGTGATTTGAAGCAACTCCTGGGGTACTCGGCTGCTGAGCTCAGCAGGTTGGTTGAAGAGGGCAAGAGATATTTTTGATTAATCTACATTGATAGATTATTAGGGAAGGGATTTTAGAGGAATATTTCAACATATTTTTTCATTCAAAAGTCCTCCATTGGGGAGAAAAATTATGTAGCATGTTTTTCGCATTATTTTTGGTTAATTAATTAATTTCTTTTCATTCGGGGAATTTTGATTGCCTCCACCATAAATAATTTCAGAAGAACAAAAGGAAATATTGTTTTTGTTGAACGTTTTAAGAATTATGGCGAATATTTGTGTTTTTTTTTATTCTTCGTCGCTGAGACGGGGAAAATGTGAAAAGATATTTTTACTTAAACATTTATTTTTAAAATTACGAATGAAATAAATTCTAATTTTTGATTGGATATTTTAATTATATAAATGAGAGCATCACGAACTCAGTTACCTGCTCAACAATTCGAAGGTGTGCAGCACCCATTGCATTTCTATGTTTTTATAGCATTGTAATACATCTGCGACTTGAAAGTGTTTACAAGTTAAGAATAGATATTGTATAATCACAATATTTTCACTCGTTTATATGTTACACTGGATCTTTCCCTCTCTTGTACATAAGAACTGTCAAATAGAATAAGGACTTGGATAAATAACAATTTTCTCAACAAATTGCTCTCTTATTTTGCCAACGAACCTTTATTTTCCATTTTTCCTTATTCCATTCGCACATTGATTCACAAAAAATCAATCCAAGTTCATTACATCTTCCATAACATATGCCAATAGATTACTCAAAGTCAAGGAACTCAAGACAGTTCTTGAGAACCGGAACTGAACTCCAAATGCCCTCCCACCCTCTAATTATTAATTTCCCCCTCTCATCCTCGTTCATCAAAAAAGGCAGAACTCATCGCCAATACCAGAGAATCTAGCCTGTGAGATATCGGACGCGACGTCACAAGTTAGGGTCTCAGGGAACCGGCGAAGCGGTGCAGGCATTATTTCAAAAACAAGACAAAAAAAAAGTGTTTTTTTTTTCTCAAAACTTATGTTTTTTTTCTAAGTCGCCTGACCGCCATTGCCCTTCGCAAATCCCTCTGTCCAAACCAATTCCCCATTTTCGTTCTCATGCAAAAAAAAAAATCCTCAACTTTCTTCCCTCTCACTTGCCCACCCCTCCCCCTCGCCGCCGTCATCACCGGTTCATCTCACCCAGCACTTTCTTCTTCATTTCTCCTCCACCTCTGAATAAAAAAAATAACAGAAGGACGACAGCCAATGCCTGTTGGCCCTCCCCTTCCCCCCCCCCCCCTCAGGAAAAAAAAATTCACCGACACATGGAAAGTGGGGGAGGGCTTTGGTATCCAACGTTGGGGCGCCGACGACCGGGAAAGTTAGCAAGTTGTACAGTGGATTTCATATCTGCAATGAAACATTATCGCAATTTCCCTACTATACAACCTACTACCTCACCCAGGCATCGCCGCAGTTATCTCTCGATTTTTGTCCTTAAAAAAACCGAAACAAATGGCGGAGTTGATTGAATGACTGATCGATCTGTTCGATCACCTGATTGTGGGCGATTCTGAGGCGTCGGAGGGCCAGAATAATTAGAAAAAAATTTTTTTCATTGACCAATTGACGTTTTTGTGATAGACTCAGCTCTTCAGTGATGATCTTGCTGCTCCCGATGATCCGAATGTCTCGGGCTTGAATATGTAATATCAGTGCTGTTGGGACGATATGTCACAAACGACGGCCTGACTACATGTACCGGTAGAAAGGAGCTTGCGGTATGCATATAAAATAGCTCACAAGTTCGGATCTACGGGTTAGTGTCATCAAGTAAAGCTGCCGGACGTCAATGAATTTAATCAAACAATTTATCGATTGTCAGAGGCTCAATCTGAGGTACATTCCACTCTTCCTGATGTGTCTCTCCTTTACGATGAATTAATAGTATTTATGTCTTGCGATTTTATCGCCTTGTCATCGTCCCTGTCATCCGTACTGCCTCCGGGGAGGTGCACTCTGGCGATGCCAGTCCGCCGATTGACGACCGGATTATATGTGTGGGCCCTCGTCTCGCTCGGATCTGGTGCTCTCTGTTCATTCGCTTTTCAGGTTCTTTCGGGATTTCAGTCGCTCTCGGATGGATTTTTTTTTTTCCACTGGGTTTTTGTCTTCGAGGAGGGGAGATAGGAGAGTCCGGGCCAGGTGGTGTGAATTCAGGTTCAACGGGAGACCCCCCGGAGACGGCGCTCACTCTCTCTCACCTGGAAGCAATAAGAAAAGAGGGGTTAATTCATGATGACGTTTGGACCGGCAACGGTGAATTATCGGGAGATGCGAGTGGGAAAATTAAGGAACAATTCATGTTGTGGGGAGTAGGAAGACGGGAATTTTTGACGGGCGGGATGAAGACGTCGGTAACGGTCGGACTATTCGCGGGATCATGGCAGAATGAGGGAGGTAATTGATACGGAATTTTTCTAATGGACGACCTGGACATGCGGTGATTTAGAGCATTTCAGGAGGGAATCACATTTTTAAGTCGATTCCGGGTGATTAAGAGACATGAGAATGACTCGAAAAAATCGACAACCTGATATCTTATTTGCAAAACCTGCATTCAATCCCTTCGCCCTTATCCCTCTCCTCATTTCCCACTAAATAAATAAAATCCCTGATCTTGACTATCGTCGCCTTCCCCAGTTGTCAATTGAGAAAATCCATTACTCAAGGGGAAGATCTCGTTCTCCGTCAACGAAAAATGAATTGACAATTTTTGGAATCTGCAAAATCAGTCCCCAAGTGATGGATCCTCTCACTTTGGGTTAAATAAATAAATAAATAAACAAGAGAGTCGCTCACAAAATGCGAACTCCCCGTGGGCTGACGCCAATGGCGGGGCCAGCGTCCGGGGAATAAGTCTGAGGAAGAGAGCAGTGGAGGAGGAGTACAAGAAAAAAAAAATGAAAAAGGTGGGATCCTCCGAGGGACGAAGGTAAAGAAGCGAGAGAGATGGGAGGCAACCTCCGAGGGCCATTGTAAGAATGCCCCATCCCTCTCACTCCCCGGCCCCGCTCGTAGACAGTTTAATGGCCTCCGTGGGCACTCTCCGGCGGCCAGTCGGGGCCAGGGCTAAGGGCCCGTTTCCAATTGACCGATTAAGCCTCTCTCTCTCGTCGTGATACGCATCGTAACGTTAACAATATTATTTTTTTCACATTTGAAAGGAAAAAAATGGACTTTCTCCCCCATTTCTTCCCTCGCAACTCTTCATTTTATCCTTTGTTGCATGAGAATATTTTTCAGATACGAATGAGGAACAAAAAGCAAGGCTCAACTGTTGAGTGAGGCCCCTCATTATTCCCCCACTGATCGTTACACCGAGAGATTAATATTTTTCCACTGGTGATCATTGTAATCAGCTCGAGACAACGATTTCAATGTCTCATCTTTCTTTTTCATCTTCTGTGCCTCCTCGAGTCTTTTTCGAACCACTAAACGCTCGAAACTCCTCAACCCTGCAGTTATCTACCCCTGTATTTTTCTATTGCTCGAAATAAATTGTGTAAAAGTGTTACATCTTCGGAAAATTATGCATTCGAAGGGCCCAAAATTTTTTAGCCATTTTCAGTCGCCCGTTGTTCCACCAAAATCTTTATCAGAATTTTATCAGCAAAGTATATGATTAGAAGAAGACAATTGTCACTGATTCATTTTAATTTTTTTAGTCTCGTCAAAGCCAGGATTAATGAGAGAATAGATCACTGATGAATAATTATTTTTTTGGGCTTTACAAATTCATTTTTCCTCTCTACACAGAATAACTCACATCCACATGGTGTGGATGTAATCCTTTTGAGAATTGAATTTAATTCTGTGTATGGAAGTTTAGGTTTGGAAGGAGCCACGAACCCCAAGATCCGGTCGCCGAAAGTCTTTTATTCCTCCTCGTCTCATTCGTCCCTTCGGACGTGTTTAGTTCGTTTTTGGGTGCAGTTTTATGCAGAGAAATGATCTTTTCATTGCTTGTAAGTTCTTTGTAACGATAATTTATAGTCTTGGGAGAAGATGAGGAGTGAAAAGAAGAGGAGAAAAGTGTTGAGCCCGTGGTTTATGGGATCTTGTTAATGTGGCCCCATTGGTACAGCACGAGTTGGTGATGGGGTGTGCGTAAAATTGGTGCTACGATCACGAGAAATAGTGCGAGTGGGGATTTACGTCGTTTTGGTTCGTTAAATTCTAGGGAGAGAGAATTGGAGAATTTTTCGCGGGCCTGATGAGGCCATTATATTTTTTACATCATTTTTTCCGAGGTTTTTCCAGGGGGGGAGGGACAGTCAACAACTGCGCCCCAGTAATTGGGTATGATTGGGTATGATTATGACGTCGCGATCATATTTTTATTTTTTATTTCATAAAAAACATTAAAAAATACAAAAATTATATTTTGATTTTGCTTTTAGACTTCCGAAGAGTCCAGTGATTATCATTAGTGGATATTTATTACTATTTAGTGATAGAGAAAATGATTGAGGGCGACTGCATTCAATTTTTTCATTTTAATTAACTTTTTTAATTGAAAAAAAAATTTATTGAGAGAACAAACTCCAAAAATCCAATTTGCCGCGAGCTTTTTTCCCCTGGAACGCCATTTTTTAATGTAAATCCCTGCGAAATAGAATTCCTGAGGGTTAATCGGGTGAAAAATAAAATAAAAAATTATTTCTCTCTAAAAACGAAAAGATTTTATTTTCCTGGGGGTGAACCTCCCCTAAAGTTCTTGTCTCGTCTTTAAGGTTGAATGGAGTGTTTCTCTCTCGGGACAATTTTCGATGAATTATTGAAAAATTCAGGGTTTCAGTGAATGCTGACGATGTTTGATGAATCTTTCAGGCTCTTCCCCTTCCCCTGGGGGGGGGAGGGGGCTGCGGTTGATAGGATACGGTTGAGCTAACGAAGTTTCGTAGGCGTAGGACGAGGGACGGTGGGGGACAAGGGGGTAGAATGGAGATGGGTAGACGCGTAATCACAGGGGCGTTGGATTAGGGGTACAGAGGGGGGACGGTTATGGTGGAAGGGAGGACGAGGGTCCCGGGGTACAACCGCCATATTATATTTAGCGAGACACGCTAGTGTGAATGAACTTCGGGCTCACGCAGGGACGAATTAGAGAGACGGGCACCCCTGGTGATAGATATGCTGAGGGATTGTCTTCGGTACTGATTTTTTTTTTATGTTAAAATGGCAAATTGTGTCAAAATACAAAAATCTTTCTCTTTAGTCATTTCTAGGTCCCTAATAACCCGGGAAAAATTGACTCCAGTCGGTTAAAAATTAATTCGCATGAATAAAAATTAAAAATACAAACGATTAGGCAATTAAAATAATTGAATAATTAATAGGGTCAGAGGTTTCTGAGGCAGAAGAGGAGTTAATGTAATTTGTTGTTCGGAAAGCAGTGAAAAGTGAATTTTCGGTTAATCCAGTTTTTGGAAGTTCACTTCGGAGGGAATTTAGTATGTGTTGGAAAAGTTGATTGAATTTTTTCTCCTGAAAAAAGTGAGAAGTTGGTGTAAGTGACTTCGATGGAGGATTGAGGATGAAGGGATAATCATTCAATTATTTTCGCGTTGAGAGTAATTCAATTAATGAAGGAGAACACTTTTTGAATCATAAAAAAAAAATTTGAGACGCTCCGAACTAATTTCTCCCTTTTTTTAGTTGATAACACGAGTTGATGGTTTATCTTTCAGTATTTTATATCCAAAAATGTTCAGTCCAGGTCCCGAGGGTTCAAAGGGCTCGCCTCTTTGCGGCGTAGAAGAATTTAATTTTATTCCATCTCCAGGAAGTCACGGGGTAGGTTTTAATTTGCAGGAGACTTTTATTCCGGAATTCTTCAAATACTCCGTGGCAATTCGGGAGACACGAGAGACTGGAAAAATGCGAGTGAAACAAAGACGTGAAGAGGAAAATAGAAAGCGCAGTTTCCACGGCAACACATCGCGAGCTTTCATGCATTTTTCTATTTTCATAGCTAGAGCCCTTGACGCGAAATGGAGAAAATCCCATTTTTAGTCTTTTGAAATTTTTTTATTGATATTTGCCGGAGCCCGAGGCCCAACGAACGCCGATAGAATGTAATAAAATCCAATAAAGGGCAAAATCGTCTGGAAAGGGCATTTCGGAAATATTTCCCGTATCAAAGCCGATCCTGGAGATTTAATGCATGGGATCCACCGGGTTCAGTTGAAATAACTTTACGTGGATCGAATAATTATTGACAAAATTCAATTCCTCCCAGCGTATCACAAAAATAAATACCTCACAAATTATTAAAAAATTAAGTCATTAAGAAATCGATCGAAATATCTGCCACGACATATCGATCATCGAAGGGCATTACTATTGCCTATGTGGCACCATATTCAAAAATAATTCCATGACTGGCACAGTCCTATCCCCGCCCACCGGCTAGACGATCCCAACCAATGACCGTGCGCCGTTCTATTCCTAGGCAACCGATAGGCCTGCACACTTGATTCTCTGCACGGTCACTCTGTAACCTCGAAGGGGAATCCCCTCTTTCCCGCCCCCGGGGGCCCCACACAGTCCTATCCCACATGGAAACCCCAAACGTCAAAAGCCACCAGTGCGACGAGTGAGAAAAAAAAAATGTCAGATATTTCCCCACCGTAAGCGGAAAAGAAGCGAATGAACAGGGGTGAAAAGCCAAACTGCTACTTATCATAGCACCGAGTCACTTGTGCGTAAAGTGCATCGCGTGCCACTGGCGGAAGGAAAAAAGAGAGCAGTGGGCTCATCCCACTTGGGTTCACTAGCCAGCTATTTATGGAATGAAAATACGGGGTTATTACACACACGGAGAGAAAAGTGCAATAAAAATTATCAAAGAAAAAGGGAAAAATTTTTATTTTCCTTCCGAGAACTATTTATTTTTTTACTGATTTTTCCTTTCGACAGATTCGGCTATATCGTCGTACTAAATGATAAATGAATACTATGAGAGTAATAATGATGATTTAGAAAATTAATAGAAACGTCTGCCCTAATGTGGAATTCGTATGAAAATCGACCAGAAATTATCATGTTCTCCCCAGAGTCGACCCAATTCTTTTTCGCTAATTCTCCTCAGGGTATCGGAACGAATAGAGATAGCGAAATTTTAGTGGGAAGCTTTTTTGTAGAGCAGGGCAAGATCTATAAAACAGGTACAGTCTAAAATTTCCCTACGACCCTTCATTCTCGAGCTACACCCCAAGAAACTAAACGAAAACTTTTCTTCGAAATTCAACTAAACATCACCTGACTTCGAAAAATAATATTTACAAGAAAAATAGCCCGACGACGTTCCCCAACGTCTCAACGGAAAAATTAACAGCCCCTCATCATCTCCAAAGCACGAACAGCCCTCACTCTCCCCAGACGTTGATCCTAAAGAGACATATTTATAACCCCTTCGTGCCCCGCCACCATCGCAATGAGCATTTGCACAAAATATTCTGGCTGAAGCCCCACGGGCGTTCGTTGCGGGTCAATCGATAATTTACCCACCTCGACGTCCCGCTAATTTAACATGACAGCCAGATAGAGACCCGTATACGAGACACCGAGTAGTTCACAATTCCCGTGTGCAATTCGTCCCACCATTCAGGGGAATGCAATTTTTTTTTTGTTTTTTTTCATCCTGAATGGCCAATTGAGACACGCGTGCGTGCCAAACTCGCACAAGTTTGGTATTGATCTTAGCCGGAACTAGTTTCCGTTTCCGTGTTTCCGTCCGACGGTTTTTGGTGTTGTATATATAACGCGCCGGTCGCCCTTCGAAACGCGCCGCGCACACGGTCGCGCGCGCTCTAAGGTCGAGGACCTCGACGCTCGGGGTGTTTCACCTCGGCTCAAGTGAAAGATGGTTTGAGGAGTAAAAGAGAGGGAGAGAGAGAGAGAGGGGAGAGAGGGGGAGGGGGGTATGACGACAGGGCGAATATCAGCACCGAAAATGTGGCGAAAGCCACTGATTCTTTTATTATTCCGGCTTTGAGCCGCTCGAGGGATTAATTCCGGGGACAGATAATTAATTGGGAGGGGGGATTGATTGCTTTCATCGGGAGAAATTAGGGAATAACATGAGTTAAGTGAAAATTCATTAGATTATTCAATTGAATTTTTTAGTATTTAAATTTATGGAATTTTAAATATTCGGGTTAATTTTTGAGGTCTTGAGGTGCCCTGGGGGTGGGTTTGAGGACGAGGGGTTGTTCAAGTACATCGGGAGAAATTGCTGAATAAAATTAAAATTCATTTTATGTTGTAATTTGATTATTTTTTGAATTTTAAATTATCGTAGGGAAAATGGGAATCAACCATCGGTCTAATTAAGTGCATTACATTCAATTAATTAATTCATTATTGAGAGATGGAGGGGTTAATCAATGAATTGGTTAATAAATAGATAAACCATTATCGTCCATTTTCGGGCGACAGCGGGTGAAATATTAATTCCGTTGGCCCGAACTATTGCATCGCAAACTAATGAAGTATCTGAAGACTTCGATCAACAACGATCTCAATTATTAAAGCAGTAATAATTATTAAATGTCAAAAAAATTGAAACAAAAAGCGTAAGTACTTCATCGGGAGCGGATGGGACAGACAGAAATACCTGGACAATTTATATAATGAATGGAATTAATTTTGGGGGAATAAAAAGACAGATAAAAATAAAATTTAATTTTGACTAGTCTCCACGAGGTACGTTACAAAGCCCATTTGTCCGATAAGATAAAATTAGCTAAATTCAAATAGGCCATTTCTCTCGGTGAAATTCAATCGAGGAAAGCGAAATGGAGGCTCTGAATTCTGTAATCAGAGCATTACACTGTTTTTACTGATAAGAGCGACACTATCAGTTCTCGTCTTTGATGTTTGTCCTCAGCACGTGTTATTTTTCATGATAAAAAGACCTGTCGTGAGTGCTTGATGCACCGGAATTTCACGATAAAAGAGAGTAAGAGCGGGCGTGGGCATTACATGGACAAAGGAAAATGTTCACCGACGGACGTGCCAGTGACCAGCGCCTGCGGAGACGTCAATCGACAGTGCGCGCGGTCTGCCATTAGCCGTCCAGTAACCACTGGTTTATCGTCATCAGTGCAATGTCACTGGCCTGCGTCGGGGCCGCTTGATATTGAAAACAAGGGAGAGATTGTTCGTGATTAGCGGGCAACATTGTAGAATCAATTTATCGGCGGTTTTGATTCACTCACGAGGAGGAAAATCGTGGAGGAGCGCCAGCGTAAACTGCACCGCGAGAAATATTCGACGAATATTGCGGTTCGTTCGGGAGCGAAATGTGACGTTCCCGCGTGGAAAAATTAAAAAAAAAATATTTGGGACAATTTTGGATATTATCGAATACATAAAGAGGTTTACAACGTCTGTAGGAGATAAATAATTTATGCAAATGGCGGTAGACTAAAAAATCCCGAATGGAAAAGCAAAAATTGAAGGAATAATTGGAATATTAATGGCAATTAAAATCGGTCGGGACATTAATTGAAATTGGATTTAATTCATTGGAATATTAAGTGGAATTACGGGACTTAATTTCCAGCTGTAATTAAATTGAAAAAACATTCCAATGTCTAGTGACTTCGGGTAAAATTCCTCGAGGATTTTTCTCTGGGAAATTTGACAAAAGTTGAGGGAAAAAACATTTCTCCCACCTGGACCTGATTATTTACCACTTCTCCCAGTCTTGGAACTCCCTTCTGTCCATTGATAATTTTCCCAGTCCTCCTCATCGAGATTTATGATCGGAATACACCGCCACAAAATTGAATTTCAGCGGTGATACCCCGTGCAGGAGGTATAGACGTCCTGGGCGGACATTAAACTCCGGATTTCATCGCGAGAGCGGCCCGAGTTGCACATACACGAAATCGGACGATTAGATCGCCCGACGAGCGTATGGCGTTGGAGTTGTGAGCCCAACGAGAGCTGGAGAGGTACCCGATGCATACAGAGTGAAGCGGGGAGGGCTATTCATTTTTTTTTTTTGTGCCCAAGGGCGTGAAAGAGAGACCTGAAATCTCCTGTGTGAGAGCGGTGGCCGTATGCAGCGGCTTGTACAGACGGCTTTTATTGCGATCGATATGGAATTTCGGGGGAAAATTCCGGGGGGTGAGCACCTCACCACACGTTGCAAAATTATTTCATTCGATAACAATATTCTTTGTCAATTACACGATGGGAAACATTCAATGCGCGTTGGGAAACTCAAGTTCGATTGTCAATTACGAGAAGACTCAAGTGGCGGTACCGCTTTTTATTTATTTATTTATTTTTATTTTCTTCTGATAAAATATTAATTTCCGTCATTTAATTTTTTTACGAGTGAGCAAAATTGTTAAGTCAGGAAGTAGCAATTCTGAATGAAGTAATAATGATTTAAAGCGTGGAATATAACGAGCGGTTCGCGTATCGCAAAATTGCAGCTTTGAAACACAAGATTGCGTTAAAAATCCAGTAAAAATGGGCGAAAAAAATCTTCAGGTCTAGTATTCCTTAACAAATTTTCAACCAGTCAATAAACAACGATTCGTAATCTTTCGCCGATAATATCGATTGTTCTTTTACGCTCGCCAGCAGTATTTCCTCTTCTGCGAAAGCCGCTTAAAATAGAAAACCTGCGAAAACTGGAGCAGAACTCCAAAAAGATCGTTTTAAACTCCATTTTAATTTTTTCCCGTCATTATGTCAAATAGATTTCAATCTAATTTATTTGAAACTTTCATTACGCGAATTATCTCTCACCGTCCGACTGTCCAACAATTGAATAAAAACAGCTCTGTAATTATCCCCCAAAAATATCGATTTCTCGCATCCCCTCACCCCGAGGCGTACCCCCCTTGCCCCAAGCCACCCCCCCCCTCCCACCCAAATAGAAAACCTGCGAAAACTGGAGCAGAATTCCAAAGGAAGGCACTTATCACTCTCTTGGGACTCCAAAAATAATGAGTGACGAAGAATGACAGAAACCATTCGCAAATAGACCAAACGTCACTGAAAAAAAAAATCGATACTATCCCGTCAACAATTTTTCCAGGAATCCTATCCACCCGCCCACGCACTGCAATGAGTTTCCTCACCGTTTTCATAACCGCAGTAAAACTCGTTCAACTTCCGAGAAATCGTTGACGCATTGCTTCCACATCTCCATCAAAATCCACCCCATTTCCGGACGAAGTGCACTAAGAATTCCCCCGAGTGCATCAAAATTTTCATGAAAAAAAAAAAAATCCCAATGTCGGCACCAGCTCGGCCGTTTGTACTCCAAACTGAGGGACCTTGAGGTACCACCGTCGGGGGGGCATCCGTCAAGGTTCACCGTCACTCATCTCGTCTCACCGTCACTCCGTCCAGCGTAAATTCTCGAGAACCGGGAATTCACCCGCTGGCACCGATCACCGAAACTTCACTCACAGAAACTCAAACCGAACTTCACAAAAAAAAAATAATAATAATAATGCGAATCGTCAAGTAATCCCTTCTCCACTTCTCGGAAGCGGTCTCCACAGAAGCGTTTCCACTCTCGAGAGATAGCTCGACCAATCACAACCCTCAGGGGCTTGCACTCACTCTCTCACTGGTTAAAAAACATTTCACCCGACGAAACAGCCCCGGAAGTGCATCAAACTCACTCGATTTGCGAAAATCTCATCGCCCTGATCATCGTCAGGGATTATTTCACCCGGTGACTGAGGGGGACTCGGGGTAAAATGGGACGAACAGAGGTGGGAGCGAACCGTGAGCCACCTTGAGCAGCAACCAACTGTGTGCAGTGTTGCGACGATGCGGTGGGTGCAGTGTGCGTCGCCCGGGCGAAACGGACGGCACGAGAAACCCGTGAGAAAGGGGAGAAAAGGATGAGAAGGACGCGAACTGTTGCACCGGCTGAGTAAAAGCCACCTCCATTATTACCGTTTGTTTAAAAATTTTCGGATAATTTTTGGGATTTTTTTTTCTGTCAAATTCCTCGGTTTTACCTATTTCCTCTATTTCTTCTCTCTTACCACCAAAAAATATATTTATATAATTTACATAATTTATATAAATTATATAAATTATATGAGCTATACAAATTGATTAATTTCCTCTTCCCAGTGCCTCGAATTGATTATTAATTTAATTAAATGCAATACATATTGATAATACCGTAGTAATTCATATCGCATCTGTTGCCAAACTCGTTTCCCAGTTACTAAAAAAAAAACAAAGTGTTGAATGGGGGTTGGGGAGGGCCAGAGGAAAGCGGTTGTGATAAAGGATGAAGAATGAAGAAGAACGATTCAGTTATTTCGACGATTAATTCCTCGCCGGGTGTAATCCTCGGGTGATGCAATGATGATGACTAATTGTCCGGCTGGATCGAGCCCGAGGAGTGCGGCGAAGGGTGGGGTTAAATGAACCTATTCCGGAGGAGGTCGAGGCATCGCTCACGCGAAAAAATGAGGCGGATAAAAAAAAAAAAAAAAAAAAAAAATAGCAAACGACGGGGTCAAACGGCACTGGGGGTTCAGTGACACGGAGGGAATCCACTTTTCCTATACCACCATCTCTATCTCGATGCAGACGGGGGAAATGAGAGTGGGTGGGGGGGGGAAGGAGTGGGGAGAATTATGGGGCACATGGGCGATGAATTTTCAGGGAATTTCTGCGGTTCCCCTGGGTTCTGCATCGCGGATATATTTTTTTTCTTCTCGGTCGGTGGTTTTTTTCCTCGATTTTTGTTTGTTAAGGGTTGTGGGACCGATGGGGGGACGGTGGGGGAGGATTTCATGTTCTGGGAGGGATTTAATTAGATGGATTGCTGATGGGAAGCCAGGACTAGAGCTATCACGCGTGAGAATAGAACGAAAAGTCTTCTTTGTTGAAAAAATGATTTAAATAATTAAATAAAATTCGAGATAATTATTACCATTTTTTCAAGGGGAATCCCAACATAAATTTGTAGATAAGGGAAACGTATTTGGTTATTTTTCAACTCCAGGAATTTTTATCTAGATTTTATGGATGGGAAATAAGGCGTAAAGGTATGCGATAATAATTATTCTGATGAATTAACCATTAAAAAAAATATTGTTGAATCAATTACAGTTGCCGGGAAAAAATTATCAGCGATGAATAATTAATGCGATATGAATTAATCGTTCCTCCATTCGACTATTGACTGGACTTCATTCATACTATTTAACTATTTTATTAGTGACGAGATAAATCAATCTCCTCCAATGATGTCAGTACCTCCTCATCTCTTATTTATTAGTCACTATTATTTACCCCATTATTTATTTCCGCGTAATTGATACTGAAAAATATCATCGGATATCTTCGAAGGTATCATTCGGTGGGAAATAACTGTGGAATGTTAATGAACGTTAATTTAAATTGAATAGAAACACGGATGTATGAACACTGGTATTTGATTTGTAGCCCCCACTGTGCTGACGTTATAGTTCCATAAAGGGCGCGGAGGAGGGGCAGGGGGTGAGATGCGTTGTGATCGCGGAGTGCACATGGCCGATGGCCGGAGTGCTATTCTACTGGCAGGGTTGGACCGTCGGGGACCGGTGCCCCGCGCTTATATTTCGGGAGAATTATGCACCCGATGGGAAATGCAGGGAAAATGGGGGGTGAAAAAATTCTAACGGCGTCAAAGGGATTTCAGTGGACTGATGGAGTCCACTGCAAATACGTGGACTCTTCACTAGAAAAAATAACATCAAAGGGAGAATATTTTCGGTCAGTGGAACAACAAAACAGAGTGAGAACTGGAGAGTTTGCTGTTTAGGTTGGACCAGGTTTTTCCAGGAAAATTGCAGCTGTGAATTTTTTTTTTGGAGGTAAAAAAAATTGATTGACTTTTTCGATTAAAAGGGCACTCCTTTGACGATTGAGACGGGAGGAATAATTTTTTCGAGTAAAAATACTGGAGACTAATTAATTAAATGAATTTAGCAGATTTTCGGACTTCTCGAAGGGAAAATTATTTTTTACTTTTGTTTCTTGATAAAATTGTTTGTAGGAGCATTTATGGTGGGGTGAATAATTTTTTGAGGCATGAAAATAACTCGGAGAACTGAAGTTTCCATTTTCCTACGAAGTATCCCTCTAGGTACCTGAAAGAAAAAATTTTCAGTGAAAAGAGAACGCACCATAGCAGACTGTCTGTCTCTCACGGACCCTATTCACTGAGGCTGGAAACCTCGCTGAGGAAGCGGGTGAGCGCGGGTTGCGGGAGGGTCAGAGGTTCGTTGGACGAATCATTCCTGGTGTGACGAGTGTGTGAGGCCCCCCCCCCCCACCCCTCGGGAAACGCACTGCGCACACTCCGGAGATTACATAGTAAAGACAAGTGACCTTTGGCAAAAATCATCTTCCTGGTTTTCTAATTACTGCTGCAATTAACTCTCGGTTGCAAATCTTTTCCAGAAATATTTCAAAAAATTTCTTCGACTCAATTAGATGACGACGGAGGTCTTTGTTTCTATTTTTCTAATTTTCAGAGGAAATTATCATTTTCTTTGGCCCAAAAAAATCAAATTTCTTCAAAGAATTTTCTTAAATTCAACCGATCAAAAGAATTAACGAAAAATCTTGAAAACCGAAGAAGACAACAAAAGAAGTAATAAACAATACTCGGGGAGATTTTTCTGCTTCACTTCTTCCCATTGTTCGATCAGTTATCCTCCTCCCCCCGCCCCCCTCTCCCACCCCACGGTCATTTTTTTGTGCTCCTTTATTTTAGGTTTCCTTTTACGACTTTTCGGCTCCGTTCAGTGGGCAAAAGGAATCGGGTTTTAGTTGAAGGAAGTGGTAAAGCCCTTTTACCTTGTGGCTCAGCAAAAGAGACAAAAGAAATTTCAATTTTTTTTTCCCCCTGTTTTAAAAATTAAATTCCCAACACTGAAAAATATATATATATACTCACGCACCTGCACCTGTGTGCGGCATATTTTTATTGAATAAAAATTCTCCGGATTTTTCGGCTGAAAAATGAGAAATAAAATTTTTAAGGGAATACGACTGTGGACTTTGGCAGTCGGGCTCGATATACCGAATGAATATAAATGCAGGAGATTTTTATCAAGCATTTATGGTGTATCCTGGCAGGAGGGAATACACTTTGTGAATGTGTACGGTTAAGCAATTGAGGTACGATCGATGCTGGTATGGCCCTTCGGGGGAAAACTTTTTACCGGAGTATCACCACTAGTTTCAGGGCACTTGAATTTCCATAAGTTTGCGAAAATGGGAGACAGAATGGGGGGGGGGGGGGGCGGTCGGGGGATGAAGGAGATTCGAGAGAAGACATTGATGAATGGAGGGTTAATTGAAAAATATTGGCCGATACTTTCCGATTATTTTTCCATTATTAATGGATCGTAAAAATCGCTGGTAAATTTTCCACTGAGAGTCGGTGAATAATTTCTTGTAATTAAATAATTTTCTAATTATTCCGGAACAATTCGGCAACCGAAATGATCGTTTTCGGGGCACCCACCCCCCCGGGGCCACGGAAAGCCTCATTATCGTGAGAGTACACGGCAACTGTTTCCCACAAAAGCCCTAAAAACCCCAAAAAGACGGGAATAAAGTTCGAGCGTTGGACACAGGGTCCGAAATTCGTCGAGGCGGCAAATCGAAAACCCGTGTCCACTCGGACTGACGTTAGGGGGATGCGGTGTAGTATCCACACGAGGTTTTGCAATGTGCCTGCACTTGGCCGAGAGATGAGGAACAACAGGCTGCCGGACGCCCCCGGTGAGGAAATATTCCTCCTCTCTGGTAATTCCACTCGTGCATCTCCGGTTTACCTCGGCCCTCCTCTATTGATCACGTGGCCACCAGCCGCGGATATTCGAGAATATATTATGCCAATTCTACGGTAGGTAGGACAGAGGAGATATGAAATTGTTCGTCTTAAATCACCGGAATTGAAATTTTATTCCGACTTAATAAGAGAAAAATTGAATTATTTGTGAGGAATTTTCCAGCTTCAAATATTTTAATTGAATGTCATTCTCTATCCTTTACATTTCCCAATTAATTAACTAAAAAATACCCAGCGAATTAATGGGAATTCATTGTCCAACTGAACCGAGACAAAAAACGCATGAAATATTTTTTTTTCAATTGCAATTTTTAATGAAAATTTGACAACTATAAAGAAGTAGATATGCTCCGTATATATTTAACAATTTACTCCCCTAACCCCATATTACGTGGGTTTAGTATATATTTTATGTGACATATAAATCCCGATATTGAAGTTTCTCCTCTACCAAATACATTATAGAATACGAAATAGATACTGGCAGGAGTGAGGTGAGCCAGGCCATAGTTACAGCTTGCAACCAGTCTCGAGCGTCCACCAGGTATAGATAATGCCCGTGGAGGCCTGCGCTCTCGCGTTGCACCGACATCCCCCCTCCCTCCCCTCCCTGCCGGGTTTCTGGTGTTGTATAGTGCGACCAGCAGTAGAACGGGAAAGAGGACCTCTGGGAGTGAATTTACAATTTATACCAACGCGTCGAACCATCCATTCCTGATCCTCCAGGAATTTTCGGACTTTATCCCTCGTTTTTATCGCTGACCGAGGGAATTTAAAAAATAAAACTATCCGAGGGGATGGAGACGTTAATTAATTATTTTCACATTTTTTTTTTTCCAGAACCACCGAGAGATGAAATAATTTGAGATGTTTATAGTGACAGGGGAGGATAGAACGTTGTTGTGGATGGGAAGGGGGCGGAGGGGGTGGAATAGAGAGGCTGGGAGTAGCGCGATGTTATAGACCACCCGCTGGCTGTTGCATCGACCTCTCCGAAGGGCCCGGAGGTCGATAAACCCCTTCGTGTGGAATTTCTTTGTGCCGCACGGTCATTTCGAAAAGAAATTCCCATTTTTTCGGTGCCCCGGCAAAATTGAATTCAATATTGATAAGGGATGGTTATCAATACGGCGATGGAAAAATTCCAGGGGTTTTATCGGCCTCCATCGCGCCAGGGCTTAAGGTCGATAGTTTTTATGTCAATCGTGAATTGAATTGAATCGCAAGTGCAAAAGCACATACCAGAGCACATGCTGGGAGGTGGAAAAAAAATATTTGCGAATTTTTAATCAATTAAATGAGACGAAACCTCAAGCCATTAATTTCTGTCCATAAACGTCACCCCCAATTACCGAGGAAACATCCCTCCCCATACCCGACAATTACATTCTGAGTGTTCATTCAATTGCGTGATGAAATGATTCCCCTGAAAAACTACTGGGTCCTCTAACCCACTCGCGTGATGGCCACCAAAAAAGCGTTTAGTTTTAGTTACAAACGATTAGTTCGCTCGAGTGCTCCCGTATTCCCATCCTCGCGTGACCCTCCACCGACTATTCCTTCGAGTCATGGGAATAAACTGAGTCTGAATATTGTAATCCATCCGCCATTGAGCAATCAAAAATTCACCCCTAAACTGTATTTAATTCTAAAAAAAAGATAAAACCATAATTTGATCCCTCGTCAAGGCCATCAGCTAACGATAATCGACATTATCATGTCGCGAACCCGCGGGTCCTTAGACCGGATAAGCGCCAGGAAATGTCCCCGATTTTTTTTTGGAAAAACACAACCGTCAGATGTTAAAAAAATTGGAATGACTGTCTCCTTCCATGGAGATTGATCGCACGACCCCAACACTCAATCTAAGCCATCCACGTACGTACAAAGCATTCAGGAAGGAGGCAGGGAGCCTTAGAGAGTAGCTCTCCCAGACGCACGAGAGACGGAGGAGAGTCGGCCCCGAGCAACCTCAGACCCTCTTTCTCTCGTCTCGTTTCCCCACCCCATCGGCGCCTTCTCTCCTCCTACTCGCCTTCCCAGTCGTCTTCCACTCTTCCCATTCCCCCCCCCCCCCCCACCCCCAGAACTTCCCCACTGCACGGCCCGCAGTCTTCTCACCCTCAACGAGACGACGGGCTCCAGCTTCGCTCCGTTATACACATCCCAATGTCGAATAATGTTGAAGTAATATAAAACACGTCAAAGAAAAAGAACAATGCGTGTAGTTGTATCGAGGAGGTCATTGAACTCACATCGACAGTTGCATCAATTACTGATTTTTGGATGAATGCATCGGACCCTCCAAAATGTGTCTTCATCTGCAAAAAAAATTCTAAACGACTTTTTATAAAATACCCAGAAGTGTTTAAATGAATTAGAATTTTCCAAAAAAAAAATTAAATAAAATAAAGGGAAGTTCTGCTGCATTTTTGCAACCCCTTTTGCAATTGCGTTGACTCGTCTCGTTTCACCACTTAAATAATTGACCACCGCCATTACCCAGATGACGCTGGTAACTTGGTATTTTTCCGTCGTTACCCTGCACTTCTATTGTTCATGGAAAATTAATCAACTCGACTCCAAAGGTTCGGATGGACTTCGCGATGTTGTTCGTGAACACGCGAGAATGCCAGTGTGCCAGGTGAACGCAGGGCGGAAATAAGGTCAGCGGACGGAGAACAGCGTGTACGCGTATATACCGTACGCGAATTTGATTGTATTTTCAAGGGTAATGTTCGCCATGTGGTGCGGTCGTGAGGATCAGAGAAATTAGTGGGCTCTGGGACTGTCGCGGGTATCGTTGACCCCAGTGCATCAATTTTACTTCGTAACAGGCGGGCAGTAAATCGGTACTTTACACACGCCAGGCCACCTCCAGGGAAATCCGCCATTTTGTGTAATTAGGGATAAATAACGGCGCGAATGCGCCCCCAGAAATTAATTTTTCAAACTGAATTAGCGTACGGAAAATGTGGGTTCGCGCACGACCTGGGAAAAATAAATTCTTGTGCGGAGGATTTTTCGTGGAAATAATTTTTTTATTACCTTAACAGCGCTAAATTATTTACAGGTATTTTTTTAAACATAAACTTGTCCCCAGACCCTCACTGTTCGGTAATGGATCAAGTTTCCAAGAATTAAACATGAAATTCCCACCGAGTAACTCTAATCAGTAAAATCGTTTCACTCAGCTCTCGGTTGCAATTTCACATCGATTTCCTGAGTCCTTCCGCTGCATTATCCCCCACCCCCTGAAAAAAAAACAACCACCGAATTTTCCCTCAACCCCCGGACGTTCCCCTGAAAAACCAAAAAATTCTAAAACTCTCCCGAGAAATTTTCGTGATGTCTGCGGTCGTGTTGGCGACGAAAAAAAAAATGGAAGGGCGATATGAGAGCCGGCGAGGTGAGAGAGGGCTTTTGTGACGTTGCGCACCCGGGATAAAATACCTAACACGTGCGCGATGGAAGGAGAGGCCGGTGTAACGTGCGAGAGCACCCCCGAGAGGATCGGATGGCTAGACAGACGTGAGACGGCCTTCGGCCTTAAAAACGAGTTGGTGCACAATGCGCAGTGCTGGAAGACAGACCGGGGCAAAATGGAATATTCATGTTGAGTTATTCCTCGACTTTCATCCGTTGTCCCTTCGTCTTCCGGAGGGAGGGATTGGAAAGGGATTTTTTTAATTTTTTACGGAGACGAAAACTTCTCATGATTTTGAGGGGAAAGGATTTGAAATAAAATAATTGTTCAATAAAATCGAATGACACATTAATTTTTGTTGTGCTTTGTTGACAACCCAACCCTTAAAAAAAAACCCGGAGGAAATGGGAAGGTGAAGGACTGCAATTTGGCGTCAACTGCGGCTTATTTTCGCCCCAAAAATTCCCTCCCATTCTGTCTCCACCGAAGAATTGATTGATAAGGGAGGAAGGGAGAGCCTGGGGGTGGGTTCGCAGGCCGCAGGCCTACCGCAACATTGTTACGTGCTTGCGGGACGGTCATCAGAGTGGAAGACTCACACAACAGCCACCCTCCCCCGTCGTCACTCTATTTCTGGAAAAAGGAACGAGGGGTGAAAGGGGCCTTCAACAGTTGCCAAAAACTCCCAGGGAAGAAGGTCGAAAGACGACTCAACTTTTTCCTCGGGTTGACGACCGACTGGTAAATGGTCTAGAAACATTTCCACCCCCTTTTCATGATTTTTTTTTTTCATTCATTTATTTTTACTCTCCTGTACCGATTTTTTACACGTGATTTACTGATGGAAATATCGCAAGAGGTGAATGGAGATTGAGGGACGTGGCATCGGGGTTTATTTAGTTGTCGGGTTTTGCGTGGGTGGGGTGGGAATTGGCGGATTGATTGCGGCCGAGTGATAAGGGAAGTCGTATTGAGAGACACGTGATGTGTGAATTTTTCGACGAATCGATGGCTCACTGCCTCCGGCTAATCAATTAAATTTCCCTCTGTCTCATTACCTGAGAATAAAAATGATTAAGAATAATGATAAATCAGGTCATTATGTTCCTCATTAAATCTCCGAGATGGAGGCCCTCTCACAAAGTCCCTAACCCTCTAAAAAATATCCAAATCCTCGCGTTATATTTCCATTTCCCTTTCGCCTCAAAAATCCACCATTTTTTGGGGCTCGTCCCCGCCCCGTCTGCACCCGGAAAATTCTCCACCTGCATCCCTCTCCCTCCCCTTCCTCGAGCTCCGCCCCATTTTCCAAAAAAAAAAATCTCCCAGCCCGAAGATAAAATGTAAATCTCCCGACCAATGACTCACAACGAATTATGGTAATAAATGCAAAATAAACTTGCTGCCCATTACCCCGTGATGATAATTATCTTAATCGAGTTGAGACGAGATGTATTTATCCCCCTCAGCACCCACACCATCCCCATTGTTCCTCAATATCTCCATTATAACCTTAACGAGATCCTCAATGCCACAACAAGTGTGACGATTATCGATCCGTCGTCGGGGCAATCGAGTGAAATAAAATATTCAGTTTGGAGTTCCCCTTTGGGCGAATGAAGAGCCAAACTAGTGAAAAAGGGCTAGTGCCCAGACGAAATTTCTCCTTAATTCCATCGGCCTTCTGGTGCTGACTATTTTTCCAAACGTATTTGTTCCTGCTGCATGAACAATACAAAAAAGAAGGGTCAGTAAACTTTGGGAGGTAACTCGCGAGAACGAGGGGGGTGGTGGTGGCAGAGGGTTGACAAAGTAATGCACGTATGCGCTTATGCATGAGCGCAGAAATCAGCCTCGACGTTGACCCTATCTACTCGTACCTTTAACAAATAAACGTACAACTTAGTTCAGACGGACCTAGGCCACTGGCCCCTCGTGGACAGTCGATTCTTTAAAACGTTGACGTCGACGTCTCTACATCATGTACCTCATTTCCGCAGATCGTTTATCAATGCCCGGGCTTTTTGTGAATGAAGGCGTTAACTTCATTCGGGTATTTCATATTTATGGGAATTTTCACGGATGATTTAGGGGGTTGAATTGATTTGCAGGACTTTTTGTGGACGAAGGGAGAGAATGTTGTTTATAACTCGGAAAATTATTAACTGAAAGCAACCGTATTTTTTCTGCCAGCCCTTGGGCCCTAAAATCATTTTCTTTATCGGTGAAACTAAGAAAGAATCACCTCCTCTCTACCCCCATAAAAAAATCAATTTCAAGCTTAAAAAAAATTTAAAAAAGGGGGTGGACACGTGAAAAAATATTTTTCACCCCTCAATTAATTCTTAAGAAATACAAAGTTGATTATGGTACGCAAAGCTTTCGAAAAAATATTACCCTCTACCCAAATCCCTGCAAAACACTCACCATTTTGCCCAAGGCCTCCAAAACAAAAAATATAACATTCCAGACCTCAAAAATCTCCCCCAACAATTCTCCCCTCATCCCCATCTCCTCATTCTCCCCAAAAAACTCTCTAAAATCCCCATAAAATCAACATGCCCTCCCGAATCCTCTCCTCCCCTCCGCCCAAAGCAATTTTCAAAACCTCGAAAAAAAAAAATCATTACCTTCACGTATCCCGGCACAGAGTCGGCCTGCCGATTGTCAAGCTCTCTCCAGAGTTCCTTGAAACTAAAAAAAGCCCGTAAAAAAGAGGAAAGTAGGGGTAGCCGTCTCCTGGAATCCTCGATTCGATCCGAGTCGGAGCATCGTGGAGTCTGCGGTGCGGCCCCCGAGAGTGGGATATGTATCCCTATAGCTATCGCTCGTTGGTGTCAGGTCGCCGCTCCCCGAGAGATCACTGCCCTCTTGCGCGTACGACTGGCTTCCATATCTTTTCCTTCCTCCTCATTTTTTTTTTTATTCACCTCCATCACTGTCCCACACACCACCGGTTGGCCCTCATTATCCAGTGGCGTGCCGATGTACCACTGAACACTGGGACACTCTCTTCATCACTGAACATGTGAAAATACTTCATGAAAATCCCCGAATACCAGGAATTGCCAACGCCAAAGTGGGTGCTTTGCCATATTTCCGGCTGTTGAGTCTCGCTCAGCAACAGCCATCACCAAGAGCAAACCCAGGACGAGGAATATGGATCAGTGTCTCCAGAGAGGCCACGGGGGATCATCAAATGAAGTGGGAAAAATCATCAAATCAATTGTCTCCAGATCTCACCTATACACCGCTTCGGCCATGTTTTTTTTTGTCCGGGCGCTGGAACCGACCCTCATCTGACGATTTTGGAAATCAAAAGTCACCTGCAGCTTCTCCCGGTGGACAATTTTGGATACGATTTTGCGACACGGTCCAGACATGGACCAGTGTCGGGCAATCCCTGGGGACAGTTTCCACCGATGGGAAATGGAGATAATTGCTTTTTTTCCTCGAACCTCTCCTCCTCTCCTCGTTCGACCATTTTTTTTTTTTAACACGCGATTAATGCGAACACACGTCCGAGAAAAAACAGTGCGCACGACACGCATGTACACGAACACGCGGCTACTTCGGCATCCTTGCTCTCGTCAGTATCACCATCTCTGTCCCACGTCTCGTTTTCATGCCAACTCCCACCACCCCGTCTGACCGAATACCCACACACTATCACTCCTGGTACACTCACTGAATTACATGCAGTTGGCGATACCGGGGAGTTTTTTTTTTGCCGATCGATTGGAGAACATTTGGAGACACTTTTTCGCGAACTTGTGGCTTTTCATTGCTGACGTTTAAGTCGGCGAATCAATCGACGAGTCAATTCATTCCGGCTTACAGTACTGTACTACCACGCGGGCCACGATACAACACTCATACAGGGACAGGTCGGGAAAGGGGGGGGAATCGCGCGTCTGCTCTGCTCATGTGCGAAAAAATCTGCAATAGTGCCATCTGCAGGAGCGACGGTGAATCACGAAATTCGCGAAATTAAACGGCGGAGAAGGGGTCTTTTAAGGGTGTAAACACACACAAAGGGGAGGCGAGAGACCCTGGAGTCCGGAGTCTAGACCTGCTCGGGACCGAGGGGGAGGAGGGTATTTCGAGAGGAAAATTATGGGGTTTTCTTTGGATGGAAAAATATTTCTTGGGGGAGATGTCTTATTTTATTAGGGTCACGTTAATCTACTAATTGCATTAAGGGCGGATTAGACTAAGTCGGCGGGATGAACTCATTGGCTTTGTGAAAGAATTTTTTTTATCCTTTCATGTTGGCAAAATTCTGTCTGCACGTTCGGAGAAAATTCAAAGGGCATAGGAAAATCTTTGAACAGACAGCGACTGTCTCTAGTGGTGCTGTCGTCTAGGAATTTATTTTATTCGGCTCCAGGAGAGCGGAAATAGAGGTCAAATCATAAACTATCGAGTAAATGTTTTTATCCCACGAGAGCTGAAAGGAAATATATGTTTTAAACTTTTATAAATGGTTTGGGAGTTCGATGATTAATAGGTACATACTGCAATCAATTATGTCTGTCTGTTACTTTTATTTTTATTCTCCGTTTATGTATAATAATATATATTTGCATTTTGACGTAAATATCGTATATATTAATATCTGAATTTATGTAAATTTACTTTGTAACCTTAACTCTCTCATTTTGTTTATCCTCCCACATATAATAAATTAAATAAATAACTCTTGACTCGTTCTCTTTAATCGATTAAACAAAAATATTTTACAAAAGTAAATATAGCCACAGGTATGTGTTACCAGGTTATTAAATCTCTGTTGATTAATTGCATCCATCACTAGAAATTTTGGTATTTTAATCTCCTCGAGAACAGTATAACCGGACATCCGCAGCCCCAGCCCGAGATTTGTGAAAATAACAAACCAACAACGAGACGATTTCATTTGTGTTTCGCTCCCTCGTGAGCAAGAGAAAAAATTGAAAACATACGTGAAGGCGATTGATGTCACTCAGTCAAATAAATAATAAAAACAATGATCGTTAAAATTGAATGCACACTCGATGAGAGATAATTATTTCACGTGAAATAGTCAACAATTCGAGATTATTAAATTGGAATTTCATAAATATTAAATTAATACAATACAAAAGAAGATAAATACAAGGGTTAAATCTTCGTGAATGATTTGGTGACGAAATTTAATGAATTAAATTACGAGTGCAATTTAAACATGACCATTGGCTGTCAAGCTGCTCCTTTTCCCTTAAATCTACTGACTCGCCTCGCAGTCGAGTCGGTAAAGGGGTGAGTAAGATAAAATGGCGACTTGAAATTTTTTTTTTTCAATCCAAAAGTCAACGCCCTTCGATTCTCCAATAAAATAAAATTTTTCCTCCAACAAAAATCTGCTCCCTGTCGTGACAAGAGAAATTCAGAGCTCGAATTATGAACATTATAAATCAAATTCAAGTGCCCCATTTAGTCCCACCCTCCCCCAACTCCACTAGGCAATGCTGGTTCCTTCGTTATTTTTTTATTCGTTAATTTATCCTTTTTCTCTTTTTTGTTTCTCTCTCGTCCTTCTTTTTACATGCAACTATGTCTGGCGTTTTGTTACAAATGTGAATTGGGCTGCTGTTGCTCATAGAACAGTACGTAGGCTTCACTAGATATAACAGAACTGACTGATACTGGTGATATACGACTGTCGTTGTACTCGTGCCACTCGCCGGTATATGGATGCTTGCAATAGGCAGTATAGTGGCCAGAGTAAGGTGTACCAGAGTGATTAGCAACACCATACAGATTATAGGTGCAGCCCTGTACATCTGGGGCAGCAAAGGCACTGAGATCCAAACCTGTCAGGGGAAAATCAACTAGGACACTTAGTTTTGCACGGAATCTCTCGGTGGGTGAGAATCTCTTCAAATCTGTTTATGATTTCGTTAAGGAATAATTTAAGACGAACGGAAAAAATCCTAACTGGCGTCATGATGCCTTCTTAGAACTGAAATATCATCAGGACATTCCCAGTGACGAGCCCAAGGCTTAAAAAAAATAATAGTAATAAAGATAAATAGTAATAATTATAAAAAAGGATACGAATGACAAGAATCTTCGGGAACTTCTGGATAGCAAAACTCTTGGTGCATTTTCTTCTCATCTGACACTTGGAGCACGTCGGTTTTTCATCTCCATCCATCACCTCGGCCTTGGTGAAGTGCTCCAGACACTGATTGAGCTTGACAACACCAGTTCGCGCTGGTATTGGGAGACTGAGATCCCAGAATGGGTCAAGTGTCACTGATACGTGATCGCAGGTGGTGCAAGTCAAGGAGGAACGTAATTGTCCAACGAAAACATCCACAATCGTGCTGTCCTCACTACGGAGGTAACGTTTCCAGCTCTCAGTTGCCTTGAGACTGTCCCTGAGCCATCACAACATTTATTAAAATTAAAAATAATTTCCTAAAAATATCAACGAAGCCTTTAAAAATATTCAGTTCATTTATTTGAATTTTCATTCAATTATATTTATAAATAAGGATGTATAATTCTTTGAAAGGGATTTAAAGACTTGAAACTCACGAGTAATGATCCGATATGTCAGTTAATATCGGCGTTGGCTTGACAGTCACTCTGTTGACATCCTCGTGAAGTCCCTCCAACAAATACCTGAGGAACTCTTGAGCATCTTGCTGCGCATACCCCATGAATCTTGGAGCAAATCTCTGTATCTGGCTCTTGAGAGCTGTTGTATTGACAGCCCTCTCACCACTGTCCTCCCAAAGTTCACAAATTACCTGGGCAAAGGATTTTATCAGGGCACCTTTCATACTGGATGTCGTTATGTTTATATCGCTTAAGTACTGGTCGTTTCGTAGATACTCGAGGAGAGGTCGAGTGTTGCTCAGGCATTGGATGACGCTGTTCATGAAACACTGCAAATAAAGGGAAGAGTAAATACTGGAGAAGCTCCATCCTGTCCTTGACGAGACAGGAGAAGGGTCTCGGAAATTATTTTCAGCAAATTCGTGCTCTTGACGATCCATTTTGTTCTCATATTTTTATTTATGGACATAAATCTTGCGATAAATTCTGTAAATATTATGATATTGCTGAAATCAACTCACTGTATTTCCAATATTCCTCAACCCATTGAGCCCATACCCCTCGTCCCTCCTCCCAGTGGCTCTACTCCTGACCGGCTTGGTCGAGCTCTCCTCCTACAAAAAAAAAATCATCATCAAACAAACACGACAAACAATCTTCTCCATTACTCTATTATCCGTACATCCGGTCAACCAGCAAGGATTTCCTCTCCACTTCCGGCTTCCCTTAGTTAAAACCACACGTGTTAGACACAATTACATCACCCGGAGGAAAACATAACCGAAATTAAAAAACTGAGCCTATTATTTAAAGCTATTAAACCTTCTTCAAATGCTCCGAGCATCATTCGTGAAAAGTGAAGCAGCTCCACTCACCTTGACCCTCACCAGAGTCCTCGGGATGTCGTCTACATAATTTGATCTTGTATCATGTCGTTTAGGATTATGAAGGGGTGCAAGAATGCCGATAAAAAATGCTAGGCCAAAACCAAGGGCCGCTGCAGTCCAGGCAGACCACAGGCACCAGTTTATTACTTGAACAAGAGCCAGTTTACGTAAAAAATAACTTGCAATAGAACGGTACCGAGGGTATCGCCAGATGGCGTCATAATATCGAAGACTCCCAGTCGATCTATCCCATTAATTATCGAATATATTTCCCCAACCCCCCGAGGTGATTTGGTGGAATTATCCCCGACAAATTTGTGAATATTTAACCGAACTTTTTGGAGTTGAAGCAAACGTGAAAAACGATCGTTCGTAACTGAGTGAGTGTTCCACTGGGATACTGTCGTATTCTATTAATAAAAAGCGTCGAAATGTTTGAGCTTAGAGAGTTAGACTGGGCTTGCGAGACGTTTGAATAAAAGTTCCAGATGAATTTTCACCTTTGGTGGGTGATAATATCTCTCTTCCCTTCCCTCGACATCATTTAACCCGATTTTTCACCTGCGAGATAATACTCACTATATCAACCACCACCAGGGACTAAAGATAGACGATATATCGGTCATGGTTGTCATCGTCGGCGTGTTTTATCACTGGCAAAACCACAAATTCCAATCGATTGAAATGAACAAAAGAAAATAATGAAACACTCGCCACAAAAATTCGGGAAAAACTCAACTTTTATCTCCGTCGCAATATTTAATATCCACAACACTCAAAGCAATCGTTTTATGAAACATTTTTGATTCTATATTACTGATAATCCACGTGCCACTGACCAAATATATTGTATCAACGGCTGAGACCATTATCCCTTAATAATTCCAAGTGCTGTCGTCTCAGGCCTCGAAAATGTAATCGGGTACCACCGAGGACCGATTATTCAAGCCCACTGGCGTCGTTAAATGTCGACCTGGCTTATTGCTCAATAACAAAACTGCGGCCACTGCCAAAATGAGTAATTGGGCGGGGATTTGGTTGTCAAAATGAAGCGAAAAAAAATTTCTAGCCGATGAGTAACAGCAGTCGATGAAATTATTCCATCGATAAATCCAGCAATCGTTATTACGTATAGAAAAATAATTAAATGAGGAAATTAATTGATTAAGAGGATATCTATAAGAATATTTTTCTTGCTGATGAGGAAGAACAGTGAGTGATAGAAAATCATCAGTGAATTAAAACAGTAAACTAAAAGTTACCTGACCTGTCGAAAGGATCCACAATTTTATTTTAAAAATTATAGCCTCCAGAAGCCCCGCCAACCCCTCAAAAAAAATTACCGTCCCCCAGATTTTCCATAAAATAAATTCCAAGGCATTCTCCATTCACACATAAAAAAAACTACTCACAATAGAATCTCCGAGTCCCCGATAAACCGCCTGATGCACCCCAACAGGCCCACTCTTCCCGGTACCGCTGCCCCCTCCAACCTCCTCCCCAAGTCCATCATTCCATCCAAAAATATTATTCCTCCTCGACGTGGACGGTTTTGAGGAATCCTCCCCATGGCTCCCAGCCGGTCTCCCAGTCACCCTGAAGCCGTTCTCACCACTTCTCCCATAAGAATTCACCACCTCCTCCAGCACCCCATTGGCCCCCTCCCCATGTCCCTCACTTCCATTAGCTGTCCACTGGCCCTTCCGTCCCTCCCTCGTATCCACCTCGTTCAATCGTTTACAACACTCCTGTGCATTATTGTTAGTCACCAGAGCATTACCACCATCACTCTTGTCTTTCCAAGCTCGATTATTAGTAGCTGTTAGATTTTTTCCATCAGATGCTGCCTCCTCACCACCACACCATCCAGAATCACTTGCTGATAATAAAGAAGTCGACGAGACCTCTTGCTTTTTGTTATCATCAAATTTCACATCATTACAGTTAACATTAAAATCACCATGATTGTTATTAGCATTACTATCACTCTCATTAATCGACTGATTAATATCACTACGTTCATTACACTTTTGGGTCTTTGTTACCTCGTAATGTCCCTTGGAATAATCAACATCATCACGACCAAGCAATCCACTGGCCAATGGTGTACGACGTTTAGCCTGACTTGACCATCTGTCAGTGCTTATCGAGTCCCTCTCATCACCACCGTAAAGCTCAGCTAACAATGGTGTATACGAGACTCTACAGTGGCCATTAACTGGTGTTGTCTCTCGATTACTTGAAATATTTGGTACGTAACTTGACGGTGAGTATTTCTGATAAAATTCGTCGGGTGTTAGTCTCGATGCTGGTGTTGTTGCCCGTTCACGAGTACTAGAGGCTGATGATCCTGTTGATGAGGCTGATGAATTGCCAGCTGATGAGTACTTTGGAATACTGGCCGCCGACAGTGAGACGACTGAACTTGTGTCGCTGTACAACGAGACTGATCTGTAAAAAATTTTTAACACACCATTTGATGAACTCTAGTCGCTGCGGACATGTGCGTTATAGTTTGGGAATTTTGGGCTGGGGTCCAAGGGCTCTTATGCAATGATTTTTTTTTATGTTTAATCGAGTGGCGTATTGGGGACATCGTCGAGGAGTTGTGGAGAATTTTAAGGATTCACTGGGGCTGTCAATTTTTATAATTTTTCTGTTTAATTACGAGGATTTGGAGAGGAGTTGAGGGTGTTGGGGTATTGGGGTGAGGTTGGACTGGTAGAGACGTAAACATTGGGGCTGGGGAAACTGAGCAGGCGCGATCAATCGATGGGAGTCGCGAGAGGGGCGGGGGGGGTGGAGGGGTTGTCATGCGGATGTTGGAGGGCTGGCTCAGGGGGGAAGGAAATGCTGGCGGAGTCTTTCCGGGATGTTTCGAGATTTAACGACTAGAGTGAACTGATGGGTCAATAAATGGGGGTCTGATGCGAGGTATCGATTCTTACGGAGATGAGATTCGGGGGAGCTGTTGGTGAATGAGGAATAAAAGAGGGGTCGTAAAAGGGAAGATTTATGGGGCTTTCAGATTGGAACATAAATTTTTTTTTTTTTAAGAATTTTATTTGATTAAAATTTATGATTTTCGAGACGGATTGCTGATTCAATCAATAAATCATTGCGAAAATTATTAAAAAATAAAATCAATACAAAAAAAAATTGTCAGACGCTTTACGACATCACTACACGATCGCTCCCCATTAAGAACAAATTGAATTGAATTTTTCATAATTGTCTAGGTCAACACTAAGCATCGCTTTCACTCGCCAAAGGACCAGAGGTTCCAGAAGGGTCAGGGCTGTTCAGTTATCGCGTTATTGTCGACACCCCTTTCGAGGTAATACCCGAACAATGAATAAAGAAGAAACAGCCACCTGGTGAAATTTCATAATTATGCCAGTGACGAGTGTCGTGGTCATGACCTTATTTTTATCCCTCCATGTACGAAGTACACACAGGGACACGATAAACCCCCCCTGAACGAAAAAAACTACTTCCCCTTTCACCAAGTACCTAGACCACTAATCGGCTAATGCTGTTGTGACAGTCCACGAGGTTTTTCGACTAGTTTTCGTGGTCTCGTATGCGAACAAAATACAGAGAATCCAGTTGGACGTGTTTCACTGGGGCAACCCCAAAATACTGTACATTTGACCGTGTCAAGAATGCAAGTGTGACCTAGAGGCCCCTTCAATACCACTCGTGAAGCGTTTTATTTATTTTTTTTTTTCCTCCTTTACTCTCGTCTTTTTCTTCACAAGATCTCTTCTTTTTATTTCACTAAGCCAGGGACGTGGCCTAGACCCTATAGAGGTGAGGCGTGAACCCTGTGGACCCTTAATTGGATCATTGTGGCTGAGAACGGGGACAAAAGCCATGGACGTTGCCTTGCCTTTGTCGTATTCTCAGTTGTTTGGTACCTCGAAATGCGCATGCTTTCGGCATGCTTAATCCCACCTTCAACCCATTTCCACTGGCTTAATCGGTTTACAGGGTATGGATGACAGCTTGGGAGGGGGACGACGACATTGTTCATAAACTGGTGAGTTTAAACAATAGAGGGGAGACGGATAATGCGGCGGAAAAGTGATTAATTAATTGTGAGGAAAATCTAGTATTTTTCGGCAACATAGATCGACATCATATAATGTCACTTGATAAACCCACTAGAGGGTTCAAAAATCGAAGCCCTGGCCTTCAAAAAAATTTAGAACGTTGTTGCAAGATTGATTTATCCCCCAATTTTTTTTTCCAATAAATCATAACTTTTATCGCTTCAAAAAAAATCCCAAAAAAATTCCCAGTGATGCATCGACCTCCAATGTTTATCCCACAAACTTTCCATTTACTTTTCCCTCCCCCAACCTCTCCCACGAACCTTAATTACAGATTTCTGCCACAAAGTGAATGGTGAGAGGTTTTTCCGTTCCATAAAAATCTAAAAAAAAGTCAAAGAAAACGACCGGAATTGCCGCAAAAGCCTCTACTTATCGTGTTCGCATTCTCCTAGTGTTTTATCCCCCTTTTCCATTGACGTAAACCGTCTCAAGAGGTGCAACGGCCCCTCACCCATCAGTCCTATACTGAATGAAGTGAAAGGGATTTACATTCATTATTCATTGGGTAATATTTTTTTTACCTAGATGGAGAACACTGGATTCTCCTCGTTGGCAATCGATAGCTCGATGTCGTCGTTGTAGTGTAACTCCGCTCCAACGTACCCATTGGCGAGCGAAATGAATTGAATTTAGTGGTTGTCGTTGAACTACCAATTCCAGACGTTGTTGTTGTACTGTTTGTACTTGAGTATCTTCGACTTGGTGACAGTGGTGCCATTGTATTGGCACTGTAGGAGACTGCTACTGCACCTGGATGACCACTACGATGGTATGGCATTGCACCGAGATCGTCGACGTGCAATGAGGTGACAGCCAGTTCAGGATCTCCTGGAAAAAAAATTGTATTGATATTACTGTCATCCATTTAAATGATTTCTCCCCCAAAATTTCCTCATCAACGATTTTTTGAATTAATTATCGAATGAAAAATGCAAATAAATTCCCACGTCCCCCAAATCAACCCGACGCCTTGAAACAACTATCGCCAATTCCCCAAACCACTTGAAATTCAATGCTAAGAAATCCTCCAATCGTATCCCCTCGTCCACCTCACGCATTCGAAATTATGTGTCGATAAGGCAGCGTCCAAGGGCGCGTCATTGAACATCTCAAGTACCCGACAGTCCCAAGGATTTTGCAATTTATGGGACAACTCAAGCCACCAACTAACATTCCAAAGACCGCGAATTTCTCTCACCCCCTCTCACTACAACGATTTCCCCCCCCCCTCAGCAATGAATTTTTGTGGATTCATTTAGTGGCTGACCCACTTAACGCCTCTCTCGTACTCCAACAACAAAAATTACTGGAGTGATTTTTTAAAAATAACCTCACCACGATTTTAAGCTCCCCTTTCTCTCCGATAATCCACCGAGCACGCGATCACCTGGTGAAATGATGAGACTTTATTGTTAAAAAAATCCCTGCACTTGTCCCAGCGCGAGTGTTCTCCACTCGAAATATGATTTGAGGCCGAGTCGAAGGTCGCAATCGCGTGATGGAACGATTTTTTATGTCCCTTTATATATGTCTGTTGTCCACCACCGTGTAATCCCCCCCTGGGCCAATCGCTAGAAATTTTTCCACAACATTGAAACCACCGGAAATATTTATATCCCCTATTTTTCATCAATTTCGTACGTGAAACGTAATACCCCGAGCCTGTCGAAGATTGACTATGGAGTTGATGATCTGAATGCATGAAAATGTCTTGCAGCCAGTGACAAGAAATAATACAACATGTGATCGTTAACTCAACTCGATAATTGTGGGCTTTGTCGGATGCCTGGAATGGAGGCTGAAGTAACTTGTTTGTTTCCCTGTTTTTCGTTTATTTTTAGAACTCTGTATGTGTCGAGTGGAAACTCGCCTGTAATGTTTGTTATTCATCTAGAAAATCAGTCGGTGCGTGGAAATGTCAGGATACTTTCACCGCAGGGAATTCCGTCGCTCGTGGCAATGATTGCTTAATTATTTTTAATTGAAAAATTACCAGTTATTTGAATCTATGAACGATAGTATTTGTCGTGTCATAATAATCCATTTCTTCTCATCGCCAATTGTTGCAAATAGTTCTTATGAAAAATACCAATCCATTGGATTGGAATTTTCATGAGCTAAATTTTTCAATTTTTTTTTGTTCAACTCAACCTCACGTCTGTCATCGATCTAGAAAATCTGTCATCATTGATTATCATCTCTCGACACACATATTTATCAATCACTCAATGAAAAAAATAAATAAAAAATTAGAAACCCGACAACCGGAGTCATTATCCGACCCAACAAAAGATGCTGAGTGATTCACACGTGTTGGAAAGTATACTTAAATAAATTCCAAACGTTTCAACCAGCATCCTCTCAGTGGCGACTTTCCAAATCCCCCTCAACGCATACAGCAACGAACTGTTGGCATTTTCTATTTATAAAAACGCGTGATAATTCGCCGTCACGAAAGCATGTAGTACAGGCTTCTTCGATCGCACGAAAATCTAATTCAAGTGGAGAATAAAAACGTTAAAAAAAAGAAATGGGCACGCGCTAGTGCGTTATTTATCGTTCGTTGAGTTATCAATTTACAAAGCGCAAGTTCCAAGCCCACCCTTCCCTCCCTAACCCCGGAGGGCTGAGGAATTTTATTTTTCCCTAGAGAGCAATGGATGATTTATGGAATTTATCGTGTCGACCTTCCTGCCACACCACAATTACGTAATTGTATGCATGGAACGATCAATTTTAACACACCTCCCGTCGCTCTAGACTTGTAATTATGCTTTTTCCTTGATGAAAAGTTGACGGAAGAGAATTAATTCCCTCTGAAGTATTTTCTTTTGGAGTTCAACTTGGTGAAGGAGACGCAATTGATTTTTTTTCAAGGACAGCTCTTCACTGGGGAATAAATTTTTTCATCTCGTTGGGCACGAAGAGAAATAATTAGAAAATTTATGGAATCGTCATTTTTTCTGGCGGATGGAAACAAAAATTGAGGAACCATTTTAAAAAATTATGGAATTTGTATTGAATATTCTCTTGACTTTGCAATTGATTATTAAATCGGGTAGACGCAGATGGGGAGTGCCACGGACGAGTGTGACTGTAATCCCTGGTGCAGACGCTTTGTCGGACCCCCGGGGGGACAGGAGGGGGGTTACGTCATTGAGGATAAGCCTCGTTAACGTACAGATACTACGGCGAGATTACACACTGATGTGCGATGTTTTACGCAACTGATTCAGGGTTTTTTTCGCGTTCTGATAAAACGTTGATTCATGAATTCCTGTTTATTTGTCATATGCAGCGGTAATAAGCGGTCATAGGGGGGGCAGGCCAACTGAGGAAACATTAAAAAGCTATCGTCCCTCCCACTCCTTAATAAATAAATTTTGTTCTAATTGAATTTTCATTCATAGAATAAAAAATATTCAGGAGAAATTGTACTGTCCCCAAAAAAATGACCTGTTTACCTCATATTTTCGGAAGTTGGGGGAGCGAATTCAAGGGGGTGAGCTTGCCTGATCGATGAGGGTGCGTGTAGGCCAACTATTAAGGCCCTTCCCTACTTGTATCCGATTTGAGCTTTTATATTTCAGTTCTTGAGTCTCTGGTCTTATTATCTGACACGGAAAATGTGATTTGGATGGCAAGGGCTTTGGAGAAAATCCAGAATGACGGGGGATGACTTTCTAGTGCTGCTGATTAGGTCAGAAGATATAACACAACTTCAGGGTTTTTTTTATGATGTACTCTGAGAAAAAATAAATAAAAATAGTGATAAAAATCAGTAAAAAATTAAATAGTCATTCTTCTCTCTCCCTCTCCAACTCCGAAATTGACGTAAAAATAAATAATGAACATAAAGACATTCTCAAAAATTCTGGAAGCGACTCGAGTTACTCGTGTCACCTCCCTCGTCTCATGAACTATTTTCACCTCCAAATTACCACCACAAATTTGTGACTCCTAATTTTTTTTTTTCGAGATCCCCACACGTAACCTAACCCGTCCACCAAAAACCGGTGAATTTTCACACGTGCTATTTTCTAAAATTACGCCTGAAAATTCATTTATTTTGGTTGTTTTGAGAAAATCGAGATCGTATCATCGCAGGTTATAAACTCGTAACCGGAGAAAAGCCACTCGGATGCAGTGTATCACCGGATTTTTATCCCCTTTATAACCTATGCGCCCACGTCACTGTGAGTCTTCGTGACGTGACGATGAAAATACTCACAGCACTTTCAAGATTTCTCCACAATTCCCACCTAATTATCCATCCAAAAATCTCCACCGAGTGACACCCACTCGTTTCACCCACAAAATACCGGCAAAATCATTCACTTCTCCACCCTCTACCTTCACCACCTCATCCCAGTGAAATTTGACACCCAAATCAGCATAATCAAGCTCTGATGACGTCACAACTCATCTATTTGTTCGTTAATTCTCTTTTTATGGAGTGAGTGGAGAGTTCAGGCTGTGGTTAGACGAAGGTCGGATGCAGATGGAATGTTTTCCTCGGTATTTCACTAAAATTCACAGCACCTTCAACTGTTTCTCTCAATTACCCACTGGGGAGTCTCACTCCATTTACCTATCAAAATCACGAGACATTCGCCACCGGTTGAGTATAACTGAGGGGATAAGGTAATTAAAAGGGGTACGTGCGTCCACTCCGATCCCCAGTGCCGAACTAACCGGCGCCAGTCACAAAATAATCCAATAATATCGCGAGTTATCGTGGAAAATGGACGATTTTTTATCCACCACACACGACCGGGGACAAATATTTACCTTTCTCCGGGCGCTCCCCTTGGTTTAAAAACACTCGGCACTATTTTCCCTTGCGACACACACCGTAAACTCAACACAAATACTCGGAGTTATGAGGTTTTTTTTTTGTTCAGCCAGCAACGTGCGTACAAACAATATGGCCGACGGGAATGCAAGGTTGCCAATTTTCCTGTTGATAATTCATTCTTTATTTTCCACACTACAATGTTGTTACGGGGCACACACTACTCGTTGCGCTAGCGCATCGTGGATGAATAAGGATTTTTTTTTTGTCAAAATCCCTTGACCGACGCACATGCAGCGACTTGAATGGGGGGGGCTCCGTTCGTACTTGCACAACTCTAAAAATGAACAACTGAACAGAAAATTTTCAAACTGTGAGAGCACCACTGTGCAGGGATTCAACTGTTGAGACAAAAATGTGGTTGTACATGTGGACCCAGCGCCACATGTACAGCTTAGCTTTTTGTCTCGACAGTTGAATCCCTGCACAGTGGTGCTCTCACAGTTTGAAAATTTTCTGTTCAGTTGTTCATTTTTAGAGTTGTGCAAGTACGAACGGAGCCCCCCCCTTGAATGGCGGCGAGAGCGGTGCTGACGTCGCGCGGGCAGTTGAAAAGTTGGGGAGTCGGGGGTCTGAGTCGTTTGCGAGAGATGGAAGCACCTGATTCGTTGGAGAACATTGGGGGGTGGGTGGATGGAAACGGGGAACCCCGGCGGGGTACAACTTGACAGTATAAATGGTATTAGCAAATTATGGACGAAGTGCAGGTGTGCATATGTGTGATTACCTGGATGGCTGGGTGTGTCCATCGTTGATTACTGAAGCTCAGGAACAGCTTCTGAACTTGCTTCCTAGGGAGATGTACAATGCCTGTGCTCACAGATGACTGCGAATTTTTGATTGATGTGCATCCAAAGATTTTGATCAGTTTTCATAAAATCATTTCTTGAGGATTGGTGAAGGCAGGCAGGACACCCCTCTCCAGCACCTCCAGACCCTGAATTGCGTAGGAATCTTATTTTATCGTCTGTCACAGTGTTGGTGGGCTGCGTATGGAATCGGAGGCTCTTGGTCGGTATCGATTGTTTCGATTCCGATCTACATACGATAGGACTGAGGAGTATACCCCTCAGATTTACCCCCTCTTAGCCCAATCCTCACTGGATTCTCGTCCCCTCAAATACCAATTCCCACAATCCGACGGTACCAATGTTGAACAAAAGACTGCGACTGATAACCGAACCGTTGAACGTAACAGAAGGACTCAATTCGTCACATCATTTCAATTTTTAACGGTGAGTATTTACGATTGTCCCAAGAAGAGATAATTTGGATGGGAAAAACATCAATAAATAAAGATATAAATTTTCTTCCTGCTCTACAAAATTGTTCTCGAACATGGGCTATTTTATCTGCACTCACCTCAAGGTTATGGATCAGTTGAAGACGTCGACGACTGCTTGGCTCGTTAAAAAATTTTTTATAACTTTATCTAGTTCTTTCCAGAATGCCAAATTGAATTTTGACGTATGGTTGAGTACTTCTATCGGAATATCCGTCGACAAACTTTGGGGAGCGATAAAATCGATGAGATCATCCCCCAGGTTGTTTATTCTGTCTCGTTATCAAGTGGCCATCGCAGCCCAATTTTCGAAAAGTTCTTGGAGTACGAGTGGTGTTTGATGAAAGTCTGAGGCAGAAACATCGTCCGGGAACGTTAGTCATTAGTCACCATTGGGAAAGACTCACGGGAAACAAGATGGCGACCTTGGAAGCTTCTGAACTTGGAAAAACAAATTGTTTGTCTCCAACGTCTGACGGAACTCCTGAAGTAGTTATCAATCCGTCAAATGAAGCACATTTGCCTATTCAAAAAAATGAGACTCAAACTTCGACGATGTGGCAGTCACAGAATCGAGAAGGTACCTTTTTTATTCACTTTGTCTCGAGACTGATCTCCTTTTTTTAAATTTATTTTCAATACATTGTTCAGACTTTTATCTCGTTTGGGTGAGTGATATAGGCCAATTCCATTCTGTTGAGCAGATGATGAAAAATCACCCACTCCAGCTGCAGGAGAAGTTCTGGAGAAAGAGATCGACGCCAGTTCCATATCAACATTACCGATAACTACAAAAGTCAAAGCTTCAATGTCAGTCCCAGGGCCACCGAAACAAAAGTCAAGTTTGAAACTAAAATCAAGTCCTCTGGTGACCGACATACCCTTATCATTAAACATAAGTGGGTCAGATGGTGTAAAATTACCTCCATGGATTATCACTACGAAAACAAATCTTCAATTCAAATGTCTACTCTGTAATCAAGAGCTAATGGGATTCAAAAACACTTTCCAACACGCTAAAAGTTGGAGACACATGAAAAAACTTGATGTACGACGAGAAAAGCAGTGTTTCACCAACGAGAATAATAATCTATGTGGACCATTGGTAAATAAGATCGGGAAGGTGTGCTGTGAGAGCAAGGGATGCCTCTCAGGTCCAAAATTAAAACGATTACCATCAAGCAGAAGGGATGTGAGGGCTGGGGAGCTGCCCCAGGGAATTATAGGTACTAACCGACCTTGTTTATTCAAATGTGTCATTTGCAATTTGATAGTAAAGACATATATAAGAACTTTCGAGCATGTAAAAGGCAAGAGACACCTGCAACAACTGGATTTACAAGCAGGAAAAAAACTCGCAAGCGAGAACAATAGCCAGTTGAAAAAAAATATGAACAAGCTATCTAATAACACACCTCCAAAGCGAAAACCATCGCAGAAGAAAATCAGAGTGCCAACCATGCCATTGTCGTGGAGACTCGAGAATAGGGATCCTGACCCTCCAGTGCCTCCCGCGAGATCCCAAGGCCCCAGGAAGGTTCCCCCTGGGAAGAGTAAGGAAGCCATCCAATCGTGGAGGACTTCGGGACGAATTTCTTACGCTGACAAGGTCAAAGAGGCACTCACAGAGTCAGGAAAAAGGAAGAAAAGGAAATCGAAACGTCGGATTTCTAAGGGACTACTGACATGTCACCTCTGTGCTGCCACATTCGAGAGTCGGTTTTCTAAGGAGCTCCACTGTCACATGACTAGCCACGTCTGGAACCGGTTCGTAAAATCAGCAGAAGATGCAGCCCCCCACGATGTGAATAAACTGCCTGACGAAAGTCTAAAAGAAAAATCTGGTGAATCCGAAGACGAAGAAGATCTCGAGTTTGATCCCGGACAATCGACGCAGGTAACAACGGACAGATTCCCGAATTTCGCAAACCAATACCTGGACATCTCCCAGAGTCACAAGTTGAACATCTACGCAGTCGATAAGCAGAAGATAAAATATTTGAAGCTCGGGGTTCTCCTGTCCTTCAGCATCGACAGAGACAGGATCTACTGTCTCGTATGTCGAAAGAGCATTGAGAATTCCCACGAAAACTTCTACACGCATTTGTGCTCAGCCCATCATCTCCAGTACCTCCAACAGATGATGAAGGATCACGAGACTTTCAAAGGCTATCCGGACCAGCTGAGCGACCTAGCTCTCGCTCACGAGTATATGGAGGAGCTCTCGGATAACGTCGTCCGCTGCCACGGATGTGGGACTTCCACTGAGAATGACTCACTCAAGTTGAAGGAGCACATAGAGGATCCAAATCACGTAACCAAGTGCTTACCCCTGGGTGCTAACGCCAAGAACTGGTTCACTGCCTTGTGCTCAGTTCCAAAAGCTAATTTCTACAGCACTTGGAAGTACTGGTGTGTCCCCTGCAACGCCAGACGGACCACCGAGGCTCAATTCCGAAGGCACTTGAGACGCGAAGCGCATAAGCAAAGAATGGAAAATTTAAAGGACACAATTATGATTTTCGATTACTGCGTCAGCTGTGCATCTCTCTGGTACGGCTTCCTGGAGACATTTTCCTACCACTCGGAGTGCAAAATGCACAAGCACCTGGCGGTAAACAGTCCCTTCGTGGTCAGCGAACTGCCGTACGCAGCGAAGAGGCTGCTGCAGGCACCGGAGAAGACAATCGAGCAGATTCTTGCGAGAATTGAGGCCTGCAGAATCGACAGCAAAAAGCAGGAGGATCTGCTGATCAGGGATCTGGTGAGGATTTCTGTCGAGGCTTATCCCAAGGTGAAGGTTTACCCCTTCGGTTCCAGGGTCTCAGGACTGGCCGGACGCAACAGCGACCTGGACGTCTTTCTCGACTGCGGCGGCAAAATCCAACAGGCACTTTTTCAAATTACAAAAATCCAGCGATGCCTGGAGAAAGATGTTCAGAACTGGAATATTTGTCGGGTGATTCGAGACACCAGAGTTCCCATTATAAAGGCAATTCATAAGCCCACGGGAATCGACTGCGATATATCGTTCGACAATGACTTGAGTGTGGAGAAGACCAAGGTGATCAAGACCTTCTGCGAGAAGTGCCCTGACTGTCGTAGGCTCATTATCTTTCTGAAGAATTGGATGGGTCACTGCGAACTCTCTGGGCAGCAGGGGATATCCAGTTACGGCATCGCCTGGATGGTTGTCTACTTCCTCCAGGTGAAGATGATCATTCCGACGATTCATGAACTGAAGGAGAGGAAGAAAGAGTCGAGGAGCTGTGGAAGCTTGAAGACGCTTATCAGCACTGATTTTCAGGCTGCTGATCATGGCCAGGGGTTCAGGGAACTTCTGGGGGAGTTCTTCAAATTTTATGAACTCTTCGATTATCGAGATTACGTGATTTGCCCCCTGGTGGGAAGACCTGTGGCGAAAGCAGATTTTCAGTGGTCAGCTGTGCTACCTCAGGATATGACGACTTACATAGATTATTTTTATAAGGAGAAGGGGAATCAACAGTTTAGTCTTAATTCGACTATGTGCCTCCAGGACCCTCTCGATTTAGCTCATAATATTACTAAATCTATGCATAAGTGGATGGTCAACAGGTTCAAGAGCTTCTGCTCCTTCAGTGCACAAATTCTTGATTGTAATGCCTAAAGCTCACGTGGAAGGGGAGGATCAGAGCTTTTTTTAGTTCGATGTTAATTTTGTGTTTATGTTTTGGATCGAAGACATTAGGCCCCTCAGTTTTTTAAGACTTTTATGGCGCAGTCAGGAAGAATTACTTAGTCCTTTCCGCTGAATTATCGGCGCATTCGCAATGTAGGACATCAATTTCTTAAAATTTAAACTTGGAAATTTAAATTTGTTACTTTAAAAAAAAAATCAGCAGTATAGTGATCTTTTCTATTCTCCGCGCCTAATCAATTCCTTCAGGAGACGGCCATTCGTGTTATGACGATTTAACCCTGTTGATTGATTTGAATTTATTAAGATGAAACTGAATATTAATTTCAACGTCAGTATTTTTGTTCTTGTCCTAGTGTGTCCTTTATGATCGGTTGGAACTACTATCTATTTTGTGGCGTCATCATATTTAATAAAATTGTAATACTTAATCAAATTCGTACAATATAGAATATTTACATGAGATTGTTGGTTCTTTAATCATTTCTATCCATTTATTCTTCAGTCCGATTGTTCTAGAGTTAAATTATGCTAAAAATATCGAATTTACAACTCACCATTGACCTTGACGGGCCTGAAATTCTTAATAGGGTTCTCCTAAAAAAGGAATGATAATTGAATTTATCACTAAGTCCTCAGTAAATATGTGGGACAGGAGTTCTGAAAGATATTTCTTGTTCTATCTTCCTCACGACCTTCATTTTTCCTTGGCCAAATGGCTATTATTCGCGAGTGCACTATTACTAGTTCAGAAATGATAACTTGTGTTTAAAAAAAAAAACACGTAAGCTATGGTTCGCTTATTACCTATAAGATTTGACCACCAATGGGCAGATGCCAGTTCATGAGCAACAGCAAAAGGTGTAGACATGACGGCAATGCATATTTTTTTTATCGCGATGGTGATCGTGATAGCGTCGCAGCAATCAGTAAGACAAAAATCCTCGATAAATTGAATTTTATAGTAGATTTGTTGATATTTAATTAACTATTCATAGCGTAAGGGATGCTAATTAATTCTGATTCATTTTTTTACTGGGGAGTCTTAACATTTTACCGAATTTATCAACTGCGAACAATTGTAATAATTCTACTCTCGGCAGGAGTCGCTAAAATCCCCATGTCTCGAGACATTTGTCAACAAATTTTGGAAAGATTGCACTAAGAGAATTCAAAAGGTGCCTGACAATTGTCGTGAATCGGTATCCGGAGACACTTGCAAACAGACGACAGCGTCCTCAAAGGATTTGTACACCATATATTTATGCGCTATGAAAAAGGATAAATTGGTAATTGAGAAAATCTTGTTTGTAACGAACTATACGTTTATTGGATCTTCTCATAGTAGTCTTAACGTTAATCGTTTTGAATATCATTGGATAGTTCTCTAGGGACGGAAAAAATTCAGCAAAAGACATGGAGAACGTCGCAGCTAAATTTCAATCATTTGTTGATGAAGAAAAGAATAATGCCCGCCAGAGTGTTTACGATGCCGCAAAAGACTGTGCAGAGTTCGGTAAATATTCTACAGAGAAATAAGTCTAGGTTGATTGAGACTAATCCAATGAATTTAATTGATTCTAAAACATAATTTTATGCAGCATGGGAGTACGGTAATGACCAAGATTCGAGGATTCTGCATTTTACGGACTGCTGGGTCGATGGTGAGGGAAATCGCAAGCTACAGGAGCAAGTTTTTTGCCAAACTACTGCTTGATAATAATAATTTGATATTGTTCATTTATGTAATCATCCCTATGGGGATATGAAAGTGTTAAAAAATAAAATTTTCTGAAAGTATAAATTATTCCCATTGAGTTTTTCTTTTTACAAAAAAATTGTCTTTAACTTTAGTTACTGAAGACTTGAAGAAATGCGTAAATGTTTCGATGAATGCGGATACGAATTTCAACTTGATTATTTTTATTGTTATCCTGCATATTTCATTGTATCACGTTTAATAAAACGTTAAATATTCATAAAAATTTTTTAATTCATCATTCAAAAGAATGAGAGTTCTTTTCTTTGAAAAATAATTTTATTTAAAAAAAAAATAAGAGCCCATAAATTTTTAATATCACAGGGCGTGCGTCACTCTCGGAAGTTATGCATTCGGTTTTGCTGCATTTTATTGCTCAATGATAGCGACAAATAAATAAACGTAAATATTTGTTCTGAGGTCACTAGATAATCTCTTGAAAAAAATCGCTGTTAATATTTGAGACCCATAGGGTTGACTAATAAAATTTCCCAGGTAACGCAATTGATTGAAAGCTGATTGGATTTTGGTCAGAATTTGTTATAGGAAGAATATTAATGTTAAATATGGCTCGCACATGACAATAGAAGAGACCAGGAACTGATGAACAAATTAAATAAAAATTTAATCAGCTACCAGGAACACATTGAATTAATTTTTTTTTCATACTTATGCCCTCTATTTCTCTTTGACAAGATAGCCATTTCCTCATTCGATAATCCACTACCATTTCTTCACTAACAACTTTATGTTTTCGAAAAAAACCCACGTCAGCTACTGCTCGTCTCTGACTATAAAATTTGTCCGGCAATTGCCTGATACCACAGTTAATAATCAACTCTAACAGGTGCGGACCAGCCATAATCAGAATTGTTCGCAAGATGAACGCAATGTTGAAAGGTTTCATCGTGATTATAATGCTGATAGGAGTGGAATCGCGTCGACGTAAACCGCGTGAAGATGACGACGACGAGGTAAGTTCAAAGAAATTTCAGGTTCTCTACATTTTTTACCGAAAAACATCCAATAGAAAATATTCCGACAAAAAATCATGTGATTATTGTTCGGATTGTTAGGCATCTGAACCCAAACCGTGTTTTCATCGCTTCGCCGAAAGGACCTGGGAGGGGTGCGCTGAAAATCCGGACAGGCTGCAAAACGATTGCTGGTTTGACGAAGATGAGAATCCCGACAACTGCCAAGAAAATCTCGAACTTTCGAAGGATCTGTACGATTTATATGTATGTGCTGGTCTACAACAAAAATGGGTAGGCATTAAATATTACAATTCTGAAATTAAAACGACTTGGACGTTAATTGATTGAATGAAATAAAACATATTAATGATAGTTCACCAGTTCCGGAACTGAAGCACAGAATATTAAAAAAATAGCCGAAGAATTCAAGGGTTACGCGGCGAAGGCCGGGAAGAGTCTCCAGGAAGAAGTCTACAATGCGGTTGAAAAATGCGCAACTCATGGTAAATCTTTCTGGACTATGTTCATTTAAAAAATCGAAATGCTATATTCGATCTCACCGTTGTAAGATCGAATTTATAATTATTCCGCTTGACGAAGGGGAATATCGAACCTCGCATGAATTATTCTCTTCTAATCATTCGTTCGTATGATTTTCCGCAGGAATGATGTACGGAGACGACGTGGAAATGAAGATCTTTCAGTTTCTAGATTGTTGGCTAAGCGATGAGAATCGCATATTACAGACAAAGGCCTTTTGTAGACGCCGCCGCCGCCGCCAGCACTAAGTGCATTTTATGTTGTTCTTTGTATTTCACTTAGAGGAGAGAACACATTTATAGAGAGTTGCACTTCTGAATAAAATGTAATTAATTAAATTATCAAAGGACTTCAATCATTTCCTGACGTCTATAATATTTGACAAAAGCTAAGGACGTGAAAAAAACACATTTCTGTAAAGTCTTAAGATTTATTGCAAAATATGTATATGAATAAAAAACACATATGTAACATTCGAAGACATTTTATAAGACAACCTGAAGAAACAAAATTCACAATTTCCCTCAAACCTATTTCTTGTACATCATTATCAACCATTGACGAAAAAAGTGTCATGTAAATATTTACCGAAGGATTTGCCACTAGACCTACAGTACCGTCGAACTTTGAGTTCTCAGTTGAACATTCCAGGAAGAAAACCCGCCCTATCAACCGCGAGGTAAATAGTCTCGTCAACGGGGGGAGTCTTCACAGTTTATTTGAATATTTAAATTTTCTAAAGTCTCTCATTAATTCTCTTGCCACTACTGAGACCGGAAGTGAGTATTAACCAATGGCTTTGAGGAAGGCACCGCTGACTATCGGAGAACATGATTTCAGGCTCATCACCACCTTTAAATTTGACTCTCCAGTTAAAATCACGCGTGGCTGCACAATAGAAGGATTTATCCGAAGATAAATCATCAGAGCCAACGAATAATTACGAAATAAAATGCGACTAGATGGCGTAAAGACACTTACGAAATAATTATGCAGAAATTTTGCAGAGAATTCGATGGAAAATTCTGTTGATTTTTTAAATAAAGTTCAGGCAATTCTACAGTCAATGATTTAATTAGTAAATATTCTATGTCATTTGATTATCATCATTTAATGAATAAATGTAAATAGAGTGGGGTTTTCTATAGAATTCTCTGGGATTTTCCGCGAGGTTTTTCGCACTGGGAAGCTCAGACAAAATCCTTAAAAATCAGTAAGACCGAATTTTCCATATAAAATTCATATAAACACACTCTAATAAGAAATGCATGGAAAATGATCAAAAAATCCTCATGAAGAACTCTGTAAAACAAAAAAAACTCTCTTCTACTGTTTAAAAATAAGAAGCATCCACATGAGGTTTCACCGAGTCACCGAAACATCAAAATCATTGCGAACATCATTTTGATCCTTAGTTCTGTATAAAAAGAGAGGACAGTCTCTATGAGGCTGCCCAAAAAATCTCAAACGTTTGCATTTCCAACAAATTCCATAAAACTCTAATTCTCCTCTTAAAGCTATCGTCGTAGTAGTATTTATAAGTACGTATAAAATTCATAGTTTAACGATTGAGTTACAGTTAAGCATTAAGCATTCTTTGGTCAGTTTCGTTGTTCCTTCGATAGCGAAAATTGGTGGAGATACTTGACGATCTTTGGCACATTGACATGAATTTTCTGTTACTGGGAAATTTCACTCGACGATTGATGCTGCCGCTTCGGCATCCGGACAGGCAGCCGAGAGCTCTTTTACTTCATTTGTAGATTTATTATTACTCCTGGTTAAAAACAAAAATTGTAATTTACCAATATCCAGGGATTTTACCGCGAAAAACCCCATTGAAATTCCGCGAACCTTAAGAATTGCAAAAAAAAATGGATTCCCATGTTTTAAATAAAGAAATTATACTCATTAAGGCGAATAATTCTGCCTCGTCTTTTCGCAAATGAAGAAAGACAACGACTGGAATTAAGAAAAATGGAATTGTCCCTGATTTTTTCAATCAACTTCAAAAACACTCACCTGACATCTTCCCCGAAGCTCTTGTCGCTCTCATCGGTGGAGTCGAGTCCTCCCTTCTCCGGGAAACTCCTCCACTTCCCCTCCGTCTCCCCCAGCTCCATATGCCCATTCGTATACCCGTTCTCCCCTTTCCCCTCCCCGGATCCAGGAGTCCTCCTCAAGAACTCCATCCTGCTGGGAGTGAGGAGTTCCTCATAATACTCAGGAGTCTTCCTCTCGACCCCGGCCCCCAGGGACCCGTACTTCCTCGGCAGTGAGACACTCCTGTAATCACCGGTCGTGTCACTGAGCGTTGAGCTTTTGTAAATCCCAAGATCATTCTCGAAGTTCAGATCCTGATACCTCCGGTGCGTGGAATCAGGCGAAATGGTCGTAGGGGAGATGCGGTACCTCCTCAGGTGATCCATCTCCCCCGAGTACGCCCCCAGGCTACATCCAACGTCCGAGTACCTGTCCCTTTCGATCGGTGACTTCCTGTACCTCACGTGATCGTCGTTGTACATCGTGACCGGTCTCTCGGATCGCCTGGGTGACGCCGAAAGAGACTTGACCCTGTCACTATCCTTACCACTGAAGCTGAACTTCCTGGGGAGCGTTGACGACGTGGGAAGGGGACTAATGCTGGAGAGGCTCGAGGGAGAAGCTGTGAGGGAGCTCTTCCGCTTGCGCTCATTGAATCTCGAGTAGAAGCTTTTGCGCCTGATTCTGTCGATAATCGACTCGGAGTGATCACGACCTGGGGGACAGTACGTCGGGGAAGTGGGGGAGTGGAAGTCCGAGGAGCGTTGGTTGAAGTCGTTGGAGCAAATTGACCAGGAGTCGAAGCTCTCGCAGTCGTCGGTGGGGGAGAGAATGTCCTCAGAGAATTCCGAGGCCCGGGGACGTGAGGGAGGTCTCGATCTGGAGTCAGGGAGAAGAGGCTCACCTGGAGCGACACGAGGCACCTCGCCTGTCAGGGAATCCGATTCTCTCTTCTGGGGAGACGCAGTTGGGAGCGGATTGTCCGGGGGCGTCAGCCGAGGGGATTCTCTCCTGAGACCCGAGGGTGGCTTGAAGCTGTGCTGGGGGACTTTGGAGAAATCCAGCTTCAGATTGCTTCGGTTCACCCGGGGCTTTGCCTCAGATCCCGGGGGGTCTCGTGGGGGAGAGAGCGATGGAGATGAATTTTTTGGACATGACTCGAGTGTGAGAGTCACTGGAGCGGCGGAGACCATCTTCTGAGGCTCTTCTGACGAATGATTAGTAATTTTTTGAGGTAATGAGTTCTCCACCCTCTTTTGACTTTCCTCAGGCGCAGCTTCGACCTTGATCGCCTTCTTCTCAACCGATTTCTCCACTGAATTCACAGGACATGGAACTGAGTTCGATTTCCCTACTCCCTTGTTCAAGTCTTCCGCTGGGACTTCAGGTTTCGTCGCAGCCTCCGGACTCTTCTCCTTCTTAAGCCCGATCTTCTTTAGGGATAGAGATTTCAAAGGTTTCTCTTTGCTCTTCTCCTCCGTTTTTTTATCTGAACTCTCGGACTTTTTGACGACTTTCTTCACGACCCGGACAATCCTCTTCTTTTTGGTGCCGTCCTCCCCTTCCTTCTCCACGATCTCCTTCTTGATTACCACCTTCTTCACCCTCTCGTCATCCACCTTTGGAACCGATCCGTTCGTCGACAGCGGTGCCGTCGCCGACTTCACAGTTTTCTTCTTCACAACAATTTTTCCCTCGTTATCAGTCGCCTTCATCTCAGTCTTCTTGTTGTCCACTGTCTTGTCGGGAGACGTTTTCTTCGGGGGGGAGAGCCGGATGATCGAGGAGCTCTTCTCGGTCTTCTCCGAGGACTTTCGGTACTCTGGAAGACACCTGTCGGATCGGGAGTCAATTGACTTTTCCGGGCTCAATTTCTTCGGAGATTTCGTTGACGATCTTTCCACCACTGATTTCCGCTCGACGCTCGACCTTTCCGATGGAGTTTTCTCCTTCACCTTGTCCACCGGGGACTTCTCCTTCCCCTTGTCCTTCGGTGGAGACCTCTTGGACTCGCTGATCTTATCCAGCGATTTTTTTCTCTCCAGATTTGTCCGCGGGACCTTCGGCGTGATTTTGCTTTCCAGCTTTGCCTTCGTCGGGATCTTACTCCCCCCGGTCTCCCCGGTTATCACACTAGTGTCGGACCTCGAGCCCTTGTACGTATTCTTTCGGAATTTACTGAGGAGAGTGCTCTGCTGCTTGCCCCCGTTCACCGAAGTCTTTGAATCGTTTTTAAAGAGCCCGAGCACCGAGGACACTTTGGACTTCGCTGGTACCGGAGAGCTCTGAGGCTCCAGTGATAAATCCTCAGCGCTGGCGATCTTCCTCAGCCCTCCAGGACTCACCTCCTCATCACCCTCACCAGCTGCTACCGAGCTCTCCTTCTCAGGACTTCCGTTCGTCAGCTTTGAATCATCATTCGACCTCAATCTCTCCAGTTTCCTCTCGAGACTCTGGAGGAATGAGTTCTTCGGACTCTGCCTTTCCCCCCTTCCTTCAGGGTTCGATCCATCGTGCTCACCGCCATCTTTGACACTCGACTTCTCGTCTATCTTCTCTCTCGTCAGAGTATTCGCTTCATTCTTCAGTTCTTTCTCCTGCCTCTCGTCCTTCAAGTTCTCCCCAACTCCCTCCTCGGCCTCTTGTTTTCTCCTCATGAACCTGGACTTCCGCCTCTCATTCTCCGCCGCTTTCTGCGCCTCCTTCTCCTTGACATACTGACTCTCCTCCCTCGGGGTGTCGAAGAAGTCCGGCCTCAGGAATCTCGAGATCTTCCGCTTGACTTTCGGCGATTTATCTCTCTCTGACTCTCTCGTGCTGCTCGAGCTCCTGAAGAACTTGCTCAAGAGCGACCTCTCGGGGGTCGACCTCCCGGTCCCCTCCTCCAGTCCCTCCCGCCTCTCCCTCCCAGCCGACGCCTCCCTAGTCAGGGATCCGGATCTCAATCGCAGACTGGGAATACAGCTCCTCCTCTTCGATAAAACCGAACTCGTCAGGTCGCTCATCGAGCCCAGCAGCTCTTTGTCGCACTTGTCCGTGTCTCGATAGCTCGACGACAGGTTGGGATCGAATTTTCCGATCCCCAAACTCCTCAGCTTCGACTCCTTAATCAGATTCTCAGCTGCCAGCAGTCGATTCTCGAATTCCTTCGCGTGAGCCCTGAACGAGCTCAAGTCCTCCTGAGTCCTGGAGGTTGAATCCGTGGGGGACGTCTCCCCGGACTTTGAGAAGCTCGACGTGTCCCCCAGGTTCGTGGTGGAGCTGCCCTCGGATATTGAGAAGGCTCCTGCCACCTCAGACTGCTCTCCTGGTTTCTTTGGACTGCTCACGAGGTCCGTCGGCTCCTCCTGGATCTTCTGCGTCTGGAATGACTCTCGTCTTATTCCATTGCTCGGCGACTTCGTCTGCTCTCGGTATTTTCGCCCCAGGGTCATCACCTGACGGGGTAGCGGTGGAAGCAGCTCGTCGTTATCCTCGAACAGACTCACACTTCTTCGAGCTATCCGGCTGTCGCTTCTCTCCTGCTTCTCGCAAGACTCCAGGAGACTCGCCGCTCGACGGAGGCTCCTGTCACTCGATCTGCTTCGGTACGATGCCAGCGAGAGGTCCAGGGGATCCGTCAGGCTCAGCGGCTCCTCCGTGGAGGATCTGTGCAGACGCTCCCGCAGAATCGATGGGGATCTTGGCAATGACAGACGTGTCTTCTCTATGAACTGACGCGACAGACGACGCGCCAAACATGGGGTGAATTTCTTATCCTCATCCGGGTCCTCCTGCAGCTCCTTTATCATCTTCAAGTCCAGATCCGTGTCGTCACTTTTATCTGGAAAATAAGGGAGGAAAGAACAAACACTTTTCGCAGATCTCTGCGATTTTCTGGATGTTTGGAAATTTTTTTGTTTCTCTGGAGGAGATTTTTTGGTGAGGAAGAGTGGGGAAGAGCTGTGCCTCCAGGTATGAAAAATTTGTGAAACGAATTGAATCCCATTTGATTTTTCTATTTCAAAGAATGATGAGTTCAATGGAAAAATTTATTTGATATTGTTGGTATTGTAAATTGGTCTTGAAATGAAATATCTGACGTTCAGAAATTTTTCATACACGGCATCTCTGTTAGTACAGTACGTGTGACACTAATTAGAGGAAAAAATAGGTTCACAGTTGAATATTCAATATTTACACTCCTTTATTGTTTAAATACAAACTTTGACTTTGACCACTAGTCTTCACTAGTCATTATGTTTCAGTTTTCGTGTTGGAAGTGAAGCAGTTCTACTTATTTGTCTGCTCTCTGAGTAGACGGGAAGATCTTGAGTGCGTTTGACAGCTTTTCGTTAAAGCTGCCATCGTACTATCTCTTCTGTTTGGCACAATTTTAATTACTCTTTTTAACGACTTTGTTACACTCAACTGCAGAACCATACAATTACTGTTTCAATGTTAAGGATATCCAAGTGTCTCTTGGAGCTTCTCAGAAACTGCATTGCAAGTTAAAAAATTTTCAGAATTTAATTTGTAAGTCTTGCCATCATTTCACATTACTTCTCTCTATAAATCATTCGATAATCTATTATTCTGTATAAAAATATCTATGCTAATGCTAATACTTTCCATAATTTTCTAGTAAATTAATAAATCAATAAATGTCATGGACTCTGAGTAAAATTTATAATACAAAAAAAATTTAGTACGATTTTAGATAAAAAATCCCCCAGCAACTCAAAATGAAATAAAAAATGAATCCTTTAAATTTCTAATACTAAAATCACTGGAAATTAGAAGAAAAAAACCATTACAAAAATACTTGGATATCCCTAAATTCCTCCAGAAAATAACTACTCGATATAAAATGGCAACAGAGATGCACTGACCCCCTTGACGCTCGAAAAAATTTAATAGAAAAACCCAACGAATCAGAAAATTCTATTAAATTATTTCACTCGTCCCCCTGAAACTACCATGATCTAATCCAGGGTAGCAACAAGCAAAGCATTCCGTGAACAATGACAGGAACAAAAAGGAAAAAAAACGTCTCAATATTAAAACTGTTATTTAAACTCTCAATAAAAACATTAAATTCAGCCATTCTAAACGCCGGTTAGTCATTGAGTTCCACCATTACTTCATTAAAAATAAATCATAAATTCTTCACAACATTTTTTGTTTATCTATCGCACCTATAGCGATAATATAAAGGTCTCAATTATCGACAGTCAATTATAAGGATTATATTACACTCACTAGCGACGTCATATAAAAATTATCACGTAACAATGTTAGTTCCAACGATAAAAATCATCAAAAGTACAACAAATCTTCGAACACTCAGTGTGATTTATTCTGTGAGAAAAATCATACTCTGGCGTTCAAAGAACTTCCAACAGTGATACCTACTAGCCCATACATTAACACCGAGCATATTGACTTTTTTTTATTGAATATTATTTAAACATTACATCCGATTGAGAATCCTCAGACGTCCTGCATGTGACAATCTTCAACTTTCTTTTAACTATACAATAACAATATCCAATCTCGCATCAACGAGAATGGTTCATATTGAAAATTAAGAACAGGAGTATCTCACATTCTCTGGTTCATTGAATTTTCTCTTGTCGATTTTTTATTTTTTTCTACAACTGGAGGAGTATGTCAATGAGGAGCAAAAAAAAATTGATGACTGCATGATCTGATTCCTTGCTAGATTAGGCAAGTGGCTGTAGTACCTAACTTGATATTTTCCTATCTAGTCATTTTTTTTCTACTGGGGATTACCGTCCACCCGCCTACGGAGAGTCACTCGCACGGTCGCTGCAACAACCGTGAATAAAAGACCGTGAGTCAGTTAAACTTCAAATGAATATTCGAAAAATGTCTCCAACTGATTGAAGAGTCGACGATAGACTTTTAAACAGCTCGAAGGGACTTTGAATGAAAAAAAAAAATACTACTTGAATGAATGAAGGTGGTTTCGTATGGCTTTGCTATTAAATATCAGAACGATTACTATTCCAATGGGCACAGAGTAATGTCTTCATGAATTTGTTTATGGACGTGTTTTGTAAAAGAAAAATTCCATGCTCTGATAACTCTGGTAGATGCTAGGTCATTTTCTTCCGGGACATTTGCTATTACGCTGTTACAATGAATGAAGGTAATTAAATAAAATGATGTGAACAGAATTCGTACATAAGCAACGCAGCAGTGAAAATAAATCTAACGGTTTTAGATCAGAATGTAAGCTATTAATTCAATTGTCATTTCCTGATTTTTTCAATTTCAAATCTCTTGCAGGACTTGCAGGTTTACATTTTTCTTATTATTCAGTAATTTATTTTTATGAAGTTGCCGTGGGGTTTAATTTACGTGCACTCATGCTTTGGACGTGACAACTGCAAATTATTCAGAGTGGAAAGACTCAAGGGAATGAGAGATTGAGAAGATTCATTTTATTCAGAAAAGTCAAGTCAATGCTCATACTCTTGAATTAATTTTCGGTCCTCAATTAACCAACAAATGGTCTCAGCAAAGAAATGATTCTTCCCAATTCTCCCAAGGAACATTGACACCCCCAATAACTGATTCAACATCAACTTATCCCTTCGACTTATAATTCTGTACCCACCTACGTGTTAGTACGAAATGTGCAAAAACATCTACAGGCAAAAAAATAAATGATGTCATTATTGGGTATGAAAAACAATTTAAAGATGTATGACAGAGGTGAATAAACCACTAAAAAAAATTAACAGAAAAGATGTGCTTTGTCTATCAACGACTCGACAACAGCTAATAGTTACTAGGAGTAGCATACAAAATTTCATTGATCCAAACGTTTCGTCATCTCATCGTCAGTCGTGTTCATCGAGTGAATGATGAAACGTTGGATTTTGTATTTCAACAGAGATGTCTCACGACTCTACAGAAGCTTTGCTGTTTTACTGTTCGTAAGTACAAGTTGATGAGAACAAGAGGGAAATTTTTTATTGTCATAGAGATATTGCGGAAGCGATACTACTGGCTAATCACATGATCGTCAAGCTTCTGAGAAGGCGTGCCACAACATTATACAACATCAATTATGTATCTCTTTGATTTTATGGTATTTCTACATTTATTTGTACTGGTCCTTGCGGTGAATCGATCTTGAGTGAGCGAGGGAATCTTAAGAAAATTGTTCAGACGTTCCAAAAAAAATAAAAATCATCAAATGTCGAATTCAAGGTCTATGTCATCCTCTTCACATCAAAAATTGATTCCACCACGAATCGTAGATCAATTAAATTGTTCCACGCTCTTACCTCTGGGCAGGGTGTTGGAGGAGCCAGCATCGAACATGCTTTCACGTGAAGGTGTACTCCTGCCGAGGCTGTTGGGGGTTCCTGGGTTCGACGACATTGCCGAGTCCTTTCTGCCGAATCTCTCAGTGTCCCGGCTCGTGGAACGTCTGAATGGTGTTTCTGTCATCCGCCTGAAAAATTATTTAATCGTCAATTGATCCTCGAAGTAGTGAAACTACTGGTCTCAATGGTGATAAGCTCGGTAATTGATAAGCGTGCTTGAGTGAAGGCACTCGACTCCAGGAAAATATTTTCTGAGACTCCACTTTAAGACAGTGACTTTGCGATTAGGACAGTGCAGTTACCTCTGATACTACGAGATAAATCAAAAGATCATCTGAATTACCGTAAGCCGCGAGGACGTGAAGATGAAAATTAAAGTGACGCTAATTGAAAAGACAGCGAGCAATGCTTCTAATTATTTATCTTGAATTTGATTACATCTCAGATTGACTCACGTTGTGATTATCTCCGTCTCACTGAAGCACTCGTAGCTTGCACGGATGAAGGACAATGTTAAAAATCATCGATGACTTATGGATGATTGACAGAAAAATTTTAAAGTGAAGCGAAATTTTTTCCAGCAAAAAAATAATTACCTTGAAAGTGGCTCATGGAGTCCCCAAAAGCCCTGAGAAGAGTTGGAGCCCAGCCTGTCCAGCAGTCTACTCCTGGGGAAGCATGTGCCCCTGTTGTCATCAACATTCAGACGTTGAGTCAAACTTCTCACCCTGGACAGCAGAGTTGAGAATAAATTCTCAGCTGTCAGTAACTCAAAACCATCGTCATCATCGTCTTCCCCGGAGGAGAGACTATCAGCGTGTTCTGGGGCTTGTTTCGAGGGCCGGGAACTCCTCAGACGGTGCATATGTCTCTGGAGTAAGTCATCGCTATCCCTGAATGAAAACATTATTTTTTCTTGCGATAGATTTCGTCAGGATTCAATTAAAACATCAGAGCAATGAGTAAAAATTACCTGTGAAGACTCGAGAAAGGCGACTCATCCTCACTCGCATCAGAAAGGAGAGATCCCATTCTCCTAGGTCTCCCGAACTTCGATCTGGGTGCATTGACACTCGTAGGGGTGCTGTTCTTGCTCTCCGGCTCGAGACTCCCTGACCTAGGCGTCACATAACCACCCCCTTCGACAGCGATAGGAATAATGTATTCCCGAGGGCTCTTCCTGATAGGCTCAGGCCCTACAGTCGATCCAAGTGCACTGTCAGTGTCAGAATCAGCAGTCGACTGCCTCGAAAGAGACCCTGACTTTTGGGACGATGATCTCTGTGGCATTGGGGGCTTGGCATGGGGTGGTGGACTCTGGTGTCCACCCTCCACCGAGATGGGGATGATTCTCTCCTTGATACTCGATTTACCTCGATTCTCGGGCTCCAGGCTGGCTGATCTACTGGCCTGGGGGACGATGCCAGCCACTGGGAACGCAACTTCTGACCTCTGGGTCCTTAATTTCTGGGGGTGGAAGGCGTCAATCTTCGCCTCGACCTCGGACTTGAAGGGGGGCTTGGAACCTGATAGGATAATCTCCGCTTTGCTCGTTTTCCTCTGCCTCGGGAGGGTAGCGCTCTTCAGGGTTATCTCCATCTTGCTTGACATTGTTGGCTCCTCTGACAGCGATGTCTCCAGGCTCTTCGACCCCGGGGATGTGGGGAACGAGGCGTCGGCTATTGGTTTACCAGATGTTATCTCATAGTCTGGGTATTTTTCGTCAACTGGTGTTGTTATCGAGATTGTCGCGTTCCTCACATCGTTGGGCCCCACCTGGATCTTTAATCCGAGCTTCTTTGGGTCTGGAGTCTGCGGGGTCATGGGTGGAGAGCCGTTCAGGGATTTTTTTATTGGAGGCTTACCTAGAGCACCTGAAAACGTCGCGCAATATTTTTGTTATTAAGAACTGTTTCTTCATTATAAAATAGACCAATAAAATTCTGAGCGCCCAATACTCACCTGAAATTATATCGACAGCCCTTTTCTTCTCCTCTCGTTTCCGTTCCTCCTCTGAGTGATCTGCTCCCTTGGCACCGCCCTCACCACTCGCACCCTTCTCCTCCTTCTCCAGCTTCTTCTCCCCTGCCTCCCCATTCCCTTTGGGACTCTGTTTCCCTGCACCAGGTGAAGCGATCGATGATAGACTAGCCTTCCTCTCGAAGGCCCTCTTGGCACCACCGACATTAACCCCAGGTATGAAAATCTTCTTGGCCTTGTCTGGCTCCATTGATCCACTGCTCGCCAGTTGATTGAACTTCTCAGCAGTCTCGAATATCTTCGACCTCCTCCTCTCCGTGGGTTTAGCTGGACCAACAGCAGCATCTTCGTCCACAGACTTCTTCAAAGCCTTCTCCTCGGTCTGTCCTGCATCTCCTAGGCAATGAGCACCATCAGGAGGGGCCTCTTTAGCCTGTGAATCTCCAAGACTTTGTCTCTGTTCATCCACCTCCTCTTTTCTTGCTTTAGCAGAAGCTCTTGGGCTCTTCTCCCCCACGAATTTCTCCTCCAGGTTATTACCCACCGACTTAACCTCTCCACTAACCTCATTCCCCTCAATGGGAGTCTTGCTCCTCTCCTTAGACTCCTGCGCGTCCTTCAGTATCTTCAACAGGGCATCAGCAGACTCTGGATCCCTCAGATCAACGTCCATAGGTTCCTCAGTGATGGCAGCCCCGATCGGTGCAGAGTGATGCCTGGAGGAGGATCTGTATGCCTTGGGTTCCCGCTCCTCATCCTTTTCCTTCCTCCTCGACCTCTCCTTCTTCTTAGTTCCAGCAGCAACAGTCTCCTCCATCGACGGGGTCAACTCGAGCTTTCGCTTCGTCTCCCCAGACGCTGTGTTTCTCTCCTCCTCCATTCCCTCTACAATGTCCCTGAGTTTTTCATCAGTCGATCTGTCCAATTCCATAAGACTCCCCACGGAGTGACACCTCGTGGGAACAAGAGTCTCGGATGACATGCTGGAGACAGGTGGCTCAGGCCTGGGATCCCCCACGACTAGTTTATCAGCACTTGCCGATTGTGGCACCAGTGACAGCAGTAGATCGAGTCTAACGGGTGTCTGAGCTGCTAAATCTTCAGCGATGTCAAGACAGTTCTGATCGTATCCCTCATTCACCCACCAGTGACAGCATATCCTCTCTATGTCTGCTCGTCTCGAAGGGCACTTCGTCAGCATGTCTTTGATGAGGGGAGACGCTGGTGAGGGGAACGTCGGCTCGAAGTAATCAGACGCTGATATCTGTCTGGTGAGTCTTTTGAAGTTGGAGCCGTCGAAGGGCATGGCACCGTAGACCAGTGTGTACAGAAGGACACCGAGACTCCAGCAGTCCACCTCGGGGCCGTGATAAGGGGTTCCCTTGACGATCTCTGGACTTGCGTACAGAGGACTTCCGCAGAAGGTGTTCAACAGCCTCCTATCGTCGAAAACATTCGACAGACCGAAGTCAGCGATCTTCGCATTACCAGACTGATCCAGGAGAATGTTCTCCAGCTTGAGATCTCTGTGACAGATCTTGTGCTTATGGCAATAGAAGACGGCTATCGAGATCTGTCTGAATATTCTCCGGGCCTCTTCCTCTGCCAGGACTTTTCTCTCACTGAGGTAGTCATACAGCTCACCACCTGCTGCATACTCCATGACTAGGACCATCTTCTCACGATTCTCGAATACCTCGTAGATGTGGATTATGTTGGGATGTTGAACACTCGACATTATCTGAATTTCCCGACGTATTCGTATGAGATCAGCCTCGGTTTCTATTTTGCATTTCTTTATGGTTTTTATTGCCACTTCTTGACCGGTCTCTTTGTTTATTCCCAGTTGAACTTTGCCGTAGGTACCCTGACCCAGTTTTTTTATTATATCGAATCTGGGGGAGAGAAAGAGAGTTTCATTGACATCTGGGGCTGGGATTTAGGTCAGAGGAGGTGGGGAAGTTCTATTTACCTTTGCTTTAATTTTCTTTTGTGATTATGGAGGCGAACACCACCCGTGCTCTCCATACCTCCCATTATATTGTGTATGCTCGCTTCACCGACCACCATTTTGAGGGATTCTTAGGGGCTGCAACTAGATCATAACGGGCTTCTTAGTCACTAGGGAGTAGTGTCCTCGGAGGATGGAAAAGGAGTCGGCAGGGAGAGGTGTAAAATGGCCAACATAATACCAATACAAAATATTATTATTAAATAAATGGTGTAAAGTCCAAAATATCGAGTGCCTTCCCTGACCCCGTGTCCAATGTTATCTATTTTTCCCAATTGTTTTTTTTTTCGATCTTTCATCAGTAAAACCTACCGGCCAAGTGTCTCGCCGATCTGATCGGGACCTAGATGAAAAGACAGAATGAGAATGTAGTGGAGGGTTTATTTTCGGTGCACAGAAGACGCCGTGTGTCGCCCTGTCGTTTCTTCTTGGCTTTTACTCACTTCAGTAAGGAAAAAAAAAATAACCGACAAGTTTAAAACACACATGTGTGGAGGTCTTGTTTCGAAAACCGGCAGCAGGCAAAATTCGCAATACAAATACTAACACATGAAATCTGGTAGTCAACGAGATACGTTTTTCGTTCAACATTTTGGTGGAGTCACGCCAGAATTTCAAGTCACTTGTTCAAGGTCTTCGAACAATGTGAGGTAATGAGGAGTCAGCGAAATCATCGAATTTATAGAATTAGTCCATCTATGCTCAATGAAATTTCATGCCACATGCCAGATAAATAAAATAATTTCCGATCTGCAGACAGACGGTTGGATTTATCCTAAAATGGCCAGATTTCAGGTGAAAGTAACAGAAACGGTGTGAAGCGAAGCGAGATGTTGTAAAAAAAAACCATACGTGCATCTGCGTGAGTTGCTGTCTGACCATATGTCCAGAACCGCATCGTGTCAGATTTTTTTTCTCGAAAATCACATGAATCACCCCAACTCGAAGACTAATTATAGGAATTCCTGGAATTTCGTGAGTTCTAAACTCCTGCCATAAAATTCAAGTGTGAAAGGAGAGAGGAAAATCAAGTGAATGTCTCCTGGACATTTGAGGACTGGAATTTACTGCCATTCCGAAATAATTAATTACCCACTTTAATCAGTCGAATTATGTATTCAGTGATCACACGATGTTTCCAAGACGAGCAGAATTATTTATATTATATTTATTTATATTCCTGGACGACTAAGGTCTGACTAAATGGGCCTACTCCACTTGAACCGTTTCCCAAATGACTATTGATTTTCGAAGCATCATTCTAGATCAGTCAACAGGAACGAGTAGAATTGATAAATGAACCGCACGCCTCGGAGTTTCTCCTCTGCTCACAAAATTCATCAAACTCTAACAAGAAAAGTTGGCAGTGGACCTTCCATCACTATTCATATCGCGCAACAACTTTCAATGGCTTTTCCTCATCTCATTCCACTCGAATCAACGATTGATTGCGGTAGATAGTGGGATAGTTAATTAAGGAAGCAGTAGTCAGGTCATTGTTCCATTAAATAGACAAATGAAGTTGACCAGAAAGACCTCGGCAGTGAAACCCAATTTTTTTTCTCCAGAAGAATATACTCATTAGATGTTTAATTAAACGTCGAAATATCCTCGAACAGATCATTATACATGGGACGAGACATTCGACGTACAACGATCAATAATAAATGACAATAATGATCAATGGTTTCACATCATGTACATGTGAGAGGTGAAATATACCGGCTTCTGTTCTCGATGCTTGATTATTTCGTTCGATTATTTTTAGCGTCAGGTTAGTGCCGTCGCGTGGGCATTAAACCGGGGGGTGACGTCCTAGTGACTCTCATTTCACTGGGGTCATGTTCAAAATTATGAGAAATGAAATAATTATCAACCAAAACTTTATGGAATTACTTGGTCGAGGTCGTAACCTTGTTGAGGAGCAAATGCAGCTATTTGCGTTTTACAACCTACTCAAATGGACATTTAGCATGCAATGTACTAGAAATTCTAGATTTTCGAATTGTAACGCAATAGAGAAGCTCGTGGGTTTATTGACTCATAGAGAACACCCAGTAATTTTCCCTTATTAAATTAATCATCAATTAAATATTGAAAGGTCCAATTCATTCGACCAACGACGGATTTACGCCAGAAAATTTTGTTTCTGTAGAATTTAAAGAATTCCAAAAATAAACATGATAATTAAAATGTTATTAGTCCCGTCATTGTGGGGGGAACAATTGGAGAATTTCCCCAGCTGTTGAGTCACCTTAATGAGCTCCACCTGCTCCCATTGCACCGATAACTCATAAAGACAGCTCGTTCCAAAGCCACATGAAATACCCAGAGGTAAATAGGAACAATGATGCTAACAGTTGCATATCCCCAACACATGACGATAGCAACAGAAACATTCTGGCTTCTCCATGACGTCATCCGGCTTTAACGTCACATAACGGTCGGTCAGGTACACTCGAGGTGATTCACACAATTATTATTATGTACCGAGGAATTTCGCATGTTGTTTTCTCCAAGTGTCTCATACACCGTAAAATTCGCTCCTTACGTTCTATTTTTGGGTTTATCAGGGGTTCAATTTTCTAGGAGCAATGGAACACCTGCGAAAAAAATATATAAAAAATGTAGGGGCTGCCAAAACGGAGGGTAATATCTGTCTCTCGAACACCAAGTTGTCCCTGAATTTTATGTCCCTCCAGAACATTTCTCGAGACTGTTCACACGGTATTCGTCATCATGCCCATGTAGTTGGTAATGACATCACTGGCGAGACTAAATATGGAATGAGTGGTTAATAGATTTATTGGTTAATCGTTCCGGTTGAGCGCAATGGATCACTGACTCTTCTACCTCTTCGGATCCTTCAAAATCCCCCATCAAGAAAATGACTCCAGTCCAGACCATTAAAAGTCTACGATTCCTCTACCTTTTGTAGTAGAATACAAATATTTAAATGATTTTTTAAGATTAGATCCCACTGAACAGGGATTTATTTCGGGTTTTATTGAAAAATCCGATCAATTGATCCCATCGAGTGAATCCCTCAAACAATTCTGGGTTATCAAAGGGATCATCCCCTCATGTCCGACCCTATCGCTTCCTAATCCCCTTAATCGCCCCTCGGGTGTCCACGAGTCAACATTCCGGAGGAAAAACATCAGATCTTTCTCGTAGTTCTCGAATTTTCACTCATGATCGAGTGATTAAGCGATTATGTGGCCGTACTTGGTCACACGCAGGTCACTATGCGTAAGAGAAGCAATCAGCAATTCTAGTAGGTAACGACATTACATGGGATGTTACTCAATTTGGAATCAACCCATTTGACACGCTGGTCATGTAGCCACTGTACGCTAATCGAATTCATTATCTGTCGTAACAAGAGCATCTCGAGGGAGGGACGAAATCCAGGAGTTTTCTCCTGATTTCGGTCTGTGATTGCTAGAATTTTTCTACTGCACCGCGTCTGACACCATCCCAACTGAATCCCCTCGGATAATCGTCGCAAACCCAAATATTTTTACACAAAAATCCTCAGAGGATTTTATTTGAATTTTTTTATCACTTTGTTCAATTTTTGAAGTTATCAAACTCCCACAAGAGACCAATTATTGCCAGTTGTAAATATTTACATGAAAAATAAATAAAAACTGTCGCCCAAGTGGAGTTTAAAGAAATCAAAGACCTGCATAAAGTCAATGACCGAGAGGTTAAGATTCAGTTAGAAAAGAAGACTGAGAGACCAGAAATTTTTTCGAGTGCTCGTGGCATCTTGAAAGCCTCATCATAATTCATCTCTAGCTCAACCGGTGAAAACTTCCCACTTCAAAGACCTCCGGTTCACCAGGTCCAGTCCCAGTTCTCAAAGTCTCTCGAACAGCTCCCCAAACTCATCCTGTCAATCCTATTGACGACTCAAAACCTCTAAACATGTAATGCAAGTTGAGTATCTCTCAGCAAGCTCGGTATGTAGGTTCCTCGAGTACCAAAATAGCCAACTGATATTTAGTTAAGCCCTTACACCGAATAGACCAGTGGATTACCCTCAGAACCCCCAGTGGCACTTGCTCATAATCCCAACGATGAATAAACAAAAAAAATCCCCAATCTATTTCTCCTCCTGAATAAAAATAATTGGTGAAAGGGGGACAGTCTCGCTGCTGTGTGGGTGACGAGCACAAGACGAATACTAAACTTTCTTCAGTGAAGACGTCGAGCAGCAGAAACCACCCACACATCGTCAAAATTCCCTCAGCATCTTCGTGAGATTAAGAATAATTCACACGACAAATTGTCGAGGGGCCACGAAATAACCACGATTTATTCCCTATTTTTCCTCCGACAACTCAATGAGAATCCCGAGCTCACCTAAATATAGAACAAATTTAATATCCCTTACCGTGAACTCTGGAGCTAAATTATCCTCTCGTACAACTGGACCTTTTCAGGCTTTTTTACTTGAAACCGTCTCTCTCTCTCGCCCTCTCGACTCCTCGGTGTCGCCGTTATCTTGGGACAATAATTTTAAAAAATCCTGTCGGCTCTTTTCTACTCCCAATCACGTGTTGTTCACAAGTGTTTACACAAGAATTAACGCTGATCTTGATGTAATTAAATAACCCGGGGCGCGGGTAGTCGTGTTAATGACCAGTCAGTCGTTTTCTTCATTTGTTTCCACTTCATTTTGTAAGACGTTCTGCCAGAAACGATACGGCACACAACTCTGCCTCTTCCACCATCTTTATTTACTAATTTTGGACACTGCACTTGGGGAGAGTGTGTGGGTTTGAGCTGCGCGGGTGGTCCGCGGGGTGGGGGTGGCGGGAAAGTAGAGGGCGCTGGGGATGATTTAAAAAAAATTAATTGTCTCTGGAGACTCATCGGGGAAAAAAAATCGCATTTTTGTGTGAGAACAGTTTTATTCATTCCACCATTTTCTAACAAACGTGCAGTTTAACACTGTCATGTTCCAGGTCTCGCTTCCTGGTCTACATCCTCCCAATGGAGGAAATAAATCAGTAAACAATTCAATCAGTATCTACGTCGTGGCTGTTCAGCATGAAACAATGTTATCATCGAGGGAGAAATCCGGGACTACAGTTCAACGGTATTCCTCATTATCCCTCAGCGTACTTCGGTCATTACTTGTCGAAATAAATGTGTGTTGAAGCCTTCGATCACCAGGATCGCTGTACATTGGCATTATATGATAAATGTCTCAGAGCTTCCGAGCTAATCCACTCATTTTTCCTTGTTCAACGCCTGAATAAATTCTTCAAGCTTCTCCTGAATTTGTCTCACGCGCTTCAGCTCCTCGGCGAGTTCAACCCTCCTGCCAGTGAGCAGTTTCCTCTTGACATCACTGTCCTGACTATAATCCTCGAGCACCTCCTTGATCTCCTTATCGAGCCTTCTGGCCTCTCTATTCATAATCTGCTGTCTCAAAGCCTTCGAGGTGACCTTCAGCATTTGCTGAATCCTCCAGAACAGCACGACATCGCTGCACTCAGTTTCATTCTCATGACCATTATGGTACATGTAAAACGCCTTCTTGCAGTCATACGCCCTCGTGAGACTCTGCTGCAGGAAAAATCTCCTGTACACCGGATGCCAAGTGGACCTGACAAATTCATTATCAACATCATGCCCGCACCTCTGAAGATTCTTTCTGACAGTTGTCAATTCGTCCTGGGTAAGTACAGGTGCATGCCTCTTATCAGAATAAAGAATCTTATCGAGTTCGTTCTTAACAGCCGTTCGTTTCGCCTGCTCCTCAGTCTGGCTCTTCCAGTAGAAGATCCTCTCCCTTCTACCCGGACCCAGCATCTCATACAACAGTTTCTCAGTACTCTCGAGCTTGTCCTTGACAGAGTTTTCGAGAAACCGGACAGCCTCGTCCCAATCCCTCTTGTCATTGACATTTCTGTCCTCCAGGGTGTTCAGCTGAATGACCCTCAGCATCTGGGAGGCCTTCTCCTCCCAGGAGTGCCTCTGAATCGCCTCATTGACGACCGCGTTCTTCAGATTATCGAAAATATCATCATGATCGGAACTCTGCTTCGCCCTGCTCATAAAATTCTCAAACTCCTGCTTCAGGCTCTCCCAGCCACTCTCGACACTCTTCGCCGGTAGCTGCTGCTCAGCCCATTGCTTCAGTTTAATATCCACTGCTGTGTTGAAGGTACCAGTGTCCCCAGTCTGCGCTGCTGGCAGGTAAATATTCTCGAAAACATGCATGGACACCTTCTCCCAGATCCTTGTCATCAGGACCTCCTCCCAGTGTCTCGGTGACAGCTGTGATAGATTCACTATTTCGTCCAGGATCTCTCCCCTGGCTTTCTCGAAGAGCTCGTCCCTGTCCAGTTCTCGCAGCCGCGGAAAGTTGTTCTTCCACTCTGTCTCCAAGTTGAATCTCGTTGCTTTGAAGGCGTCTGCCTGCTGCTCCACCGTCTCCCGGACCATCTTCCAGAAGCACTCGGAGACTGCCAGGCTCAAATTTCGCGTTGTCACTTGGCCGGACATCACAACACCGTCCTTAAAAAGCTTTGAACTCCTGAAGAATTTCTCCTCATAGTCTTTTATCGTTTGAATACTGTCGTCTGCACGACCACGACCTGTCACCACCGCAAAGTAACCCAGGGCCTTCATGGGGAAGAGCTTGCCTGAGAGAATCTTACGGACTCGGTCGGGATTCGCGAGGTTCTCCTCTGCCATGTCCACCTTCGTGAGGACAAAAATAGTCCTCTTCCCATTAGGATCCATCTGTGCAACAAGATCAGTGACATTGCTTCTCTCAGCATCCACAGAGCCATCCTGAATGCACAAAATAATAGCATTTGGATTGCTCATGTACTGCTGGGTCATCTGTCGAATGGCATCCCTGGTATCTTCAGCCATATCAACAGTGACAGTGCTGATTATCCCGGGGAGATCAACAAGAACCATTCGCTGGAGCCCGGGGCCCTTGACTGTCATCGATATCACATCCTGACTGACTGTCTTCCCATTTTTCACGCTATTCTTCATTCTCAGCTCTACTTCACGCCTTAATTCCGCTAATTCTGATTCCTTCGTGAGGTCAAACTCCCGGGAGCTGTCTTTGAACTGGGCGATGTGGTAAGGGCCCTCACTAAGGGTTACCTTCACAGGCGCCCGGGTCATCATCTCACCCCCGCCCCTTGGGAATATCCTCGCTTGGGCAATCATCTCCAGTACAGAAGTCTTCCCCGAACTCTGATCACCCACCACCACAACTCTGGGTAGATGATCAGCAGTCGAATAAGCACTGTCATAATCATTCAGCTCGTCCAAAACGTCGCTGTACATGTCTATAAGAGACTTCTTAATTTTTCGACTATTGATCTTCTGATTACCCTTCAGTAGCATTTGCTTCCTCAGCTCTTTGTTCTCACGTTCAAGTCTCTCGAGTTCACGTTGATATTTCAATTGCATCTGCATGAGTTCATCCTGCATTGCGTCCATCCTCTGTTGGGAAGATTGAGCTTTTTTCCGATCCTCCTCGTAATCGCTGCTCAGAGGTCTAGCATACGCCACTGCACTCTTCGTCAACTCCTTCTTAGTATCTAAAAAAACAAACGAGAAGTGTTTCACGTATCGAACGATCAATAATTCCCTCGTTGAAGATTGGAATGTGCCTGATCGTACGTTCAGCAAGAACAATTCCATGAATGATGTTATTGAGAGGCTGTACCAGAAGCATAAGTTGCAAATTGGGAAGGTGAATGGCGAAAAAAGGACATTCCAATCGTGGGTAATTAAGCAGAATAAAAGGCCTGCCCCATTCAGTATTGTTGCAATGTTTAATTTACTTATTAAATGAAAATAATCGGCTATAATAATGGCGAAATAAATAATCCTGGGTTAAACATATTTGGGAATGCTGAATGGTCAGACTGGTTGCCATCCACTGAGTGAAAAGTATTATTCTTGTACATGTTATTCGAATTCAAATCAATACAGAAGAAAAAAATGATAAAAAAATCTTTTGAATTCAAATGATTTAAGAATCCTTTTCCCTCGGTGTTAATAAATTTTTTTCTTCTTTTTCGTTTTTACTACACACCTGAATACACTTGGTTTGCTATGGCTGTGAGTGCATCGAATAAACCTGAATAGAACAGACCAAATCATATAAGTACGGAAGGAAAATAATTCTACCCCATGAATTTTGTTTTTTTACTCAATCTGGGGGTTCATTCATGCAAATGTTTAAACTTGAGGATTGTAAATAATCAGATGAAGTGGGGTTTCTGATGTGTGAACATGAGAGGAGGCAATTCAGGGTGGATGAAGCAGAATGGGGACAGCCATTGGGGATTCCGGATTATTTGGGATCTAAGGGAGTGTTTACACGGCATGAATCACACTAGCAAGACTCACTCGTCGACGAATCCCCATTTTGCTCCTCTAGTCTCTGATTCTCAGCTGCCTTTATTGCATCCTCTAACCTCTGGTTGAACCAGTACTTGTATTCTCGATACTTGGCTTCACTGTATTCCTTTATTCGGGGATCTGAATTCATTGAAATAAATGTTTACAATTTATAGAAGTTATGATAATGCCATGAGTTAAAGGGCCCATTGAATCCTGGCCCTCCTCACCGATTTCGATTTTATCAGCTAGAATATTCTTCATATCCATCAACGATCCTCTGAAGTCCTGCCACTGCTGGTCAGTTGGCATGAGATTATCCATCCACTCGAGCCCTGGTAGGCCTTCCTTCCACTGTTCGTATTTCTTCTGAAGGGTAACACCACCCCCAACAGCACCCCCCAGCAACAAATACCGAATCTTGAGGACTCCCCTCAACACTCGACCCACTATCATTGCATATCCTCGATGTGGATTGATAAAGTAACGGCTCTGGGGGGTGCAAAGCAGGGGTCGGTAAAATCTACTCAATTTCCCGGACATCAAGTTTCTCGTTGTGATTACAGAAATCGGGTGACGAGAGCTTTTGGATATCAGCAAGATGCTGTGTCTGGAAGGACAGGTCATGTTGTAGTCAACTAACAGCAATTTTTATGTTGTTTTTTAATGGAAATGAGATTAGATTTGTTTGCACCCTTTATTCTCTGGGAATTGTGGGGAAAACATGTAAATGTTTTTTTAATCGTTCTATTTTAACTCTGGAGACATAACCTATCACCGGCTTTAATTGAGCCCCAATTGCTGGATAATGAGAAAATAAAAAACCTCCGCAGGAAGTCTAGTGTAATTTCGTTCTCCCACAGAGATTGGAACATCATAAATGCCAGGATAATTACTCAGAAAATGAGATAAACTTACCCAAAGTTTCCACTGAAAATTTGCTTCATGTTGACGATCTTTAGCGAACCTCTGATCACTCAAAACAATTTGATATTTATTAGAAGAAATGCATACACGTTTGAGCATGAATGCACTATTAAAGCTAGAAGTTTGGATTATAACCGAAACACAAGACTAGTTCATCTGCAAGTAGATTTCCATAACTAAAAAAGACATATATGTAATATATTACATATATTATGTATTATATATTCGATATGAAGGACCATGCCTACAAAATAGATGTTGGTGGCGACTTCTGTGTGCTCCAGGTGGAAGCCTATACCGACAGAGTGTCTGTAAGCAGGGGTGTCCTCTGTGTGCACCATTGTTCACTACCCAATAATAATTAATAATTTGTGTGAAATTGATAATTAGAGCAATTACACTAATGGCCCTGTCCTGAGGTCTCAGACAGCTCCATGTACCTCCAGGATTCTCCTCTGCCCCTGTTACTTTCTACCATTTTTCGAGACCAAACACTAGGAGTTCAGAAGGTGATATGAACGAACATCTACGTGAAATAACCCCTTTCTGTCCTGCCTTCCTGAGACATCCCGTACTTTTTAGAACCGAATGCAAGCCTCAGTGAATTGAACGAGAGACAATGTTTCGGACAAGAATATCTTCAACAGTATCACGAGCTCATCAGGTCACAGTAAGTGGACATGTATCAATTAAACTTGTCATGTCTTTGCTCTCCTGATATATAACGTACGTCTCACAACCGAAATCAAGCCTCAACAGACAGTATTGATGTTTCTGTATTCTGTCTTTTTCTTCAAATGTTTTTGCAATTTTAATTCTATTGAATTTCCGTTGACACATTCACTGTATTCAGTTCTGAATATCGAATTGTTCAAGTTTGTCTCTTTCCATTCAAACAATTAAATTAACATAATTTCAACAAAATTGGGTCTTGCTGATTTTCACCGCAATATATTTATTGTTAAAAGCAGGTTCCGCCCAAAGGATGACGTAGAGTGAATAGAAATTTTAACAGGAATGCAATAAAATATTTATTGGATTCGCCAGATTTTTTGGAAGTTCAATTCCATTTTTTTTTTGTTTCGAAACGAAGGAGACACCGATTTTTCATTTTGGTTCCGTTCTGGCTCAAAAGTACGTCATCACCGGCGTGAATTTTATTATTTAGACAAAAGGATGACTCAATTTTCCGTAGAATAATCACCGAAGTGTAACAAAAGCCCAACTGCAAAGTTTTCCGTCAAATAATTCTCCCCCAAAGATGCTTTTGTAAATGGCGTCATAAAAATAACCTGATCAATTGGCCAATCATCGTCAACAAGTCACGTTTTCCATTTTCCCAGGCAGCCAATCCCAGCAGTTCACGGTTCACTCACACAGCGAAAAACCCTCAAGTATTTTGATTACGATTATTCCCACACTGAGCTCTGCTGTACTGTTCAGTGCCGACTCATCGTCACCAGAATATTTTTTCAAAAGGACAGAAAAATCATCCATTTTTGGCTCCCCCGCACTTTATACTAAATAAATATATTTTAGTAATAATTAGTACATAGAGGGAAGAAGAATATTATTCACAGACGTTCACACCTCAACCAGTGGGAAGATGATAATCACGTTGAAAAATCTCCAGCAACATACTTTCACTGTTGAAATTGATCCATCAAAGACGGTAAGGAAATCATATTATCATTCTAATTAATAGCTCAATGTTGATGATTTCATCGTAATAATATTGTTCAGGTGAAGGAGCTCAAGGATCAAATTGAAGCACAAAAGAGATGGCCAGCACAGCATCAGAAATTGATATATGCGGGTAAATTATCAGACATAACCTCAATCTCAAGATAGGGTTGGACATATCGTTCATTATCATTGCAACCAGTGATTGGGGGATAATTATACTGAGGGAAGATTGCTGGGGGAACTGAAGACGTTAATTCGTACATATTTTTCAGGAAAAATATTGACAGACGATCATCCACTGACCGAGTACAACATCGATGAGAAGAAATTCATTGTAGTCATGGTTACAAAGCCAAAAACTGCTAGTGCCACTGCGACCAGCGAAAGCCAGCCAGAGGAGAGCAAAGATCAGTCAACAACCAGGTAATTACTATCAATTTTCCTCTATTTTTTATCACATTAAATAATCATAATAATTAGAGGCCTCCACCTTGGCAACAACAAAATCCCCGAGGTTTCAAATGAATTAAGAGAAAACTGAAAAGTTTTAACCTCAAAAATTATACTCCCCCAGTGCATCATCAGCTGCTCCCCCAAATCCACCAGCAGCTCAAGCAGCAGCGCGCACGACTCCCGTAACCACTCCCGAAAATCCCCCCGCAGCTGACGCAAGAAGTCAGCCGGAGAGTGCTCTCCTCATGGGTGAAGAGTACAACACAATGGTCAACAACATAATGGACATGGGGTACGAGCGTGAGCAGGTCGAGCAAGCCCTACGAGCTAGTTTCAATAATCCTGACAGAGCTGTTGAGTACCTGTTGACTGGTATACCAGCACAACTGTTCGAGGATCCCCCCGAGGTCGACAATCCCGAGGGACAGGACACTATCGCTGATCCACAGGGGGGACAGGATCCCCTTGCATTCTTGAGAACGCAGCCACAGTTCCAACAGATGCGCCAGGTTATCCAACATAATCCACAGCTACTCAATGCTGTTCTCCAACAGATCGGACAATCAAATCCAGCATTACTACAGCTCATATCTCATAATCAAGAGGCTTTTGTTCGTATGCTCAATGAACCTGGTAAGATAATGAGTCAGGAAAAAATTCCAATAGATTCAGAATTTAATAATTCCTCTAGAATGAAAGAAAAACAATGATAATCGATGTTCCTGCAGTTGGTGCAGCAGGTGGTACTCCGACCCAAGGTGCTCCAGCCTCATCTCCAGCAGTTGGAGCTGCTCGTGGAGGTGCAACAGGTGGTGGTGGTCCAGGCGCTGGTGTCATACCTGTATCACCCCAAGACAGAGAAGCAATCGAGAGGCTCACGGCGCTAGGTTTTCCCGAGCATCTCGCCCTCCAGGCGTACTTTGCCTGTGAAAAAAATGAAAATCTTGCTGCTAATTTTTTATTATCTCAGAATCTTGATGACTGAACACCACTGGGGAGTTTTTTTGTTGCATGTGGTTAAGTTCAATACCTCCAGAGCTTACGAGACTGTTAAAGAGATGAGAACGAATGCATCGTTCCAACGACAACTGGAACTGTTGTTCCCAGTGGAAAATATGAAATGATTAGCGTGAAGAGAAAAGCATTTGTATGATTCAATTACCCTCCCTCTTTTTGTCTTATTTAATAAGCCTTCGCAGAGTGTTTATTTTTCATGATTTTCTGGGTTTCAGTTTGAGTTAATTTTTTAATGTTTAGTGCCCGCAGCGATAGGTATATACAGCATATTTTGAAAATTACACGAATTTTCTGTTCTCTCAAGCGAAAATACTGGAACCGCAATTATCAAGTTATTCACCAGAGGGAATGAATAGTTTCAAATTAATTAATCTACGAATATTTTTTTTATCGAAAAAAAAGGAGACAAACGATGTAATTGATTCACGTTTCATGGAAAACGCGAAGATAAGAGAGGAATTTAATAGAATGTAATATTCTAATATTATATCTATACATAAATTGTAACAATCTAAAAATTTCTATCTAAGAGCAAACGAGGAGAATAAAAATAGAAAATAAATGAATAACTTACTAAACTATTTCATTTGACTTTTCTTACATCGAGTGATCATTCATGGATTAATTTTCTAGCCGTACAAAAATACACCTTTCGCGCTTGATTATTTTTTTTCACGAATGATTGTGCTCGTTTTTTAATTATATCACTTTTTATTCGGATTATTATGTGACTCTGTGATGGTAAAGGGACATGACTTCCTTAGTTAAGTTGATTCCAGCGCAGAGGAATATTATGTAGATCAGGAGAGCTAGTGGGAGGACCCAGAGTATTCCTGCTGTTCGGTGAAGGATTTCAACGCCTAAAATTAAGTTAAATTAATCGAATGAAGATGATTATGATACAAAAAACCATAATAATATAGTTTAAACCAAGTTGGAAGATAAAAATTTAATGGACTTACTGGTGTATCCTAAAAATGTTATGTACACGTAATAAGAAACAGCCACAAGCCAGAATGTGTTCCCAAAAAATCTGGCAGTGAAGGAGTCAGAATTGATGATTGCTGGAATAAAAAAATTAATTTACAATTAAGTAATTGATGAGAGTAAACTAATTCAAATTTAATTTCAACTATTACCATGATACACGAATAGCTGGAGGAAATTCAGTATCACCAGAGGTGGGAAGAATGCATTCAAGTGAATATCGAAGGCATATCCCCACTCGACGTCTTGAGTGTGATCTGATCGTAAATAACGATTGGTCACGAACCTGAAACATAAGTAAACTAATAATAATAAAAGGTAATTGATAATTGATGCCTATTCAGTGAATAGATGAAAAATTAATTTACCAAAATACTGTGGCAACACATAATCCAACGAGTATACAATCAACAAGAATTGTATACATGAAGAATTTAAAAAATTGGGAGAAACTTAATCCTAAGACGACAGCAAATCCCACTGAAGAGACCAAAAGCCATCCAGCTAGGAGCACCAGGAATGCAGGGTCGTCTCTAGCAAATTGTTGTTTAGTCTCTGAAGAATCAGGAAAAATCCGTTAGCGATTGAGAAGTTTCAACAATAGTCTGTAAATAATTAATCTCGTGGGATTGTGTGAGTCAAATAATTACGTTTTCGATTCTGAAAATTTCTATACACTTTCTGAGGCGAGGCCAGAAGGAAGACCATCTGCCAGGCTGCAAATTCGAAGTCCATTTGTTGGAACTTCAGAAGTTTCCTCAAGTATTTGTAGCATTTTGTTGCGGCCCCCATGCAATTGGTTCTGAAATTACGTCGCACTAATTGTTTCTGAATTCATTGTAATGATTGTCGTGAATGGTACCTGTAGGTGATGGGAGATGGAAGCGACGAACTCGAGCTGAACATCACAGGTGAACTGCAACGACTTGTTGATGGTGACGTTGCATATTTCATTTTGTGTCTGCAATAATATCGACGAACTTGTCAATTAAATCACAATTACCATGGTATTTTGTGATTAGATTGGTATCAAAGACAGGGGAAACACTTGACAGAAACTGTCTTCAAGTATTGACAATTGATGGTGAAATCGAGGAACCAAATTCAACTTCAGGATGATTTGGAGTCTCACAAATTATTCCAAATAAATAACTGAACCACAATTGTGTTCAGTATCAACAATTAATCCTCAGATCTTGCCATCAATGAACAAACACTCAAAACAAACTAGAAACCCCATCAAAAACGTCAGATCACTGGCACAAGTCGTAGAACAGATAAACCCTTCCTCTCCCACTCCCACTTCCTCCGGGTTTCAATAATCGCCAAAAAATGTAAAAAGCACTTGGCTGACAATTGTTGACGCAAAAAAACAAAATATTACCGGTCTTGTTCCTTCAACTGATGGATCGATAACACATGAACATTTCCACGAAACACATCAACCGAGTGAATCCACATAGAACGACAGAATCTCGTGAAAACCCGCCCTACATCCCCTGTTTTTTCGCAGGTTCACGAATCGATTGTCAAATGATCGATTAGAGAAGTGACATAATCGATCCATGAAATCCGCCATTTTTGATTAGTGGCTCGTGTCGCTTTATAGGAGAGAGTATAGAATGTGCACTAGTGTATGTCGTGAATTTTCTTTTTTCTTTATTTATGTTTTCTACAAGTCTCATCCATTTCCGTGAAACATCAAAAATATAATCCGCCTACATGAAACCAACTCCACCGCTGGCATTATGATTGTGTGTGAAATTCGTGGATAAAGTGTTGTTGTTGTTTGATTTATCGCCTGGAGAATTCGAGAAGGTATGGACATACGTGTTGTTCACCCATCAGCATGTAATTTAATTTTTGAAGCATAGTATTAATTAACCCGGAAGCCAGGAATTATTGACAACAATGGAAGACTCCTGCTCATCCGAATGGTAGACATTTGTTGTTAATTTTTTTTTGCGAGGAAGATCGATGCCCCGGCATGATCCCCCTGGATTCCTGGGGGACTCGACTGCCTAGCAAATTCGTCATCCCATGTCATGCTTTTTTCGCACAGATCCTTGCTCCCACCCAAGCGATATGTTGTTTCGTATTTTGTTTGTGAGGTTAAATGGGGATGAAGGTGGCCACTCATTGCCCACCGTAACCCTGAATTCACTGGGTGAGAGTGGAGTTGAGGATGAATTATCTAATTTTTTATTGCCTGCGGGGAAGAGAAACTGTTGCAAAACGTCCTGGGATTGTCACTTTTTCATGACTTGTCACTCCATGAATGGAGTTGATAAGGAATTTTTTGAGGTTAATCATTGGTGGTGATGGGATTCATTTCTTTATTGAATTTCGTATCTCTGTGGATTACAATCAATTAACAACAATGACGGGGTCTTGTCCAGGCCCCTTTTAATGGTGGACCTTTTTTTATTTATTTGTCTTCTTTACCACTCCTATGAATAAATGTTTGCCAGTCGTATTCTCACCAGTAACCAATCCGTATTTTTAACTTTTATTTATGGGGAGAAACTGGGTAAGGAGCAGGGTTATATTTAATTTTCCGGATTTAGAAATGCAGTTATTAATATTATCAAGCTGGGCGTGAATGCACCGAGTAGAGGATGAATTACCTAATTGTTAGTGCACGTCATTCATAAAAAAATCAGTAGAATTTTCTAACCAATTGTCTTGGTTCTAGAATAATAATTAGGATAATCGCCATGAAGAGTCAAAGCACGCTGAACAATTTCCAGGAAACTCTAGCGACTAGAGATGATAGAAATCGGTTTGAGAGTGGTCCGAGGTCACGACTGGAAGTGGAAGGAGCAGGATGGGGGCGAGGGTCATGCTGGAACGGTTGTGGAGATTGGAACACTCCCGACAGCTCCTGTGAATGGCGCAGCTGCCTCCAACGCAGCCAAGAAAACACCTGACAAAACAGTGATCGTCCAGTGGGATCACGGTGCGAGGAGCAACTACAGAATCGGTTACCAGGGCTACTACGATTTACTGGTGTTTGATAATGCAGCTGCTGGTGTCCTACACGACAACATCGTCTGCGATGGCTGCAAGCGTCCTGACTTCGTTGGAATCAGATGGAAATGCGTGCAGTGCTTCGATTACGATCTCTGCACGCAGTGCTACATGGATGATGTACATGATCTACGTCATGTGTTCCAGAGATTCCAGACTGCTAATGCTGCTGGTGTTAGGCTGCCCCCTCGAGAAGGCTGCACGAAGATACCTTTGAAGGGGATATTCATCGGGGCGAAAGTGGTGAGAGGTCCAGACTGGAAGTGGAGCAATCAGGACGGAGGTCCAGGCAAGATCGGTAGGGTGATGGATATCCGTGGGGGAGACAATGAGAGCAGTCGTTCAGTTGCGACAGTGACGTGGGCTTCGGGCAGCACGAATGTCTATCGTCTGGGATACAAGGGCTGCGTTGACCTCTGCTACGTCGAGGAGGCAAAGTGTGGCACGTACTACAAGGAGCATTTGCCAGTACTGGGTCAACCTGTAGAGACGATTGCCGGAGACATCACTGCACCAACCTGCACCGATGTCTCCAACACTGCCAGTCCCTGCCACTCAACCTTCAATGTGGGAGACAAAGTCAAGGTCCTCAGGGGCGTGGACACGCTCAAAGAGATGCAGATTGGTCATGGGGGGTGGAATCCCAGGATGGCAGAGTACATTGGAGGAGTTGGGACCGTTCACAGGGTCACTGACAAGGGCGATATCAGGGTACAGTACGACAGCTGCAATAACAGGTGGACTTTTCATCCTAGGGCGTTGGTTAAGGTGGTCGGTGAGGAGTCCTTCAGCCTTGGGGATGTGGTGCAGGTAAAGAGTGATGTGACCCAGGTGAAGAATTACCAGCAGGGACATGGGGAGTGGATTGACGTGATGAAGAGTGCATTAGGTAAAACAGGAAAAGTAATTAAAATATATCCGGACGGTGATCTGAGGGTAATATTGGAGGGCCACACGTGGACATTCAACCCCCTGAGTGTCATTAAGATCTCGTCTGGACCCGAAGGGGAATTTAAACGTTCCCAAGCACCTGCCATGGACTCTCCAGCGGCAGGTGGTGCAGCAAATGAAGTCGAGAAACTCCTGCGTGATGCAGCTCGTGGTGAGGCTGGTCTCTCATCAGTTCGGGAGTTTCTCCGTAAGTACTCAGGTAGTGTCGACGCCCGTCCCAGTGGCATAGGCGGTGGTAAGAAGACCTGTCTTCAGGTAGCCGCTCACCAGGGCAACCGAGAGCTCTGTGTACTCCTTCTGGACGCAGGTGCATCATTAAGAGCTGTGGACGAGGACGGAGATCCACCTTTGCACTACGCAGCCTTCGGTAATCAAGCTGGGGTGATGGAATTCCTCATAAATCGAGGTGCACCCATCGACGCTGTCAATAATTCTGGCTGCACTGCCCTTCACGTATCCGTCAATAAACAAAATTCAAATTGTGTTAAAATTCTGCTGCGTCACAATTGCAATGTTAATTTGCAAGACTCTTATGGAGACACTGCACTGCACGATGCCATCGGGAAGGACACTACTGACATTATTGATGCGCTTATCAACTGCGAGAGGATTGACTTCACCCTGAGGAACAAAAGGGGATTCAATGTCCTTCATCATGCTGCGCTGAAGGGAAATGCACATGCTACGAGACAACTTATGACGCGAATCCAGAACTTGGTGGATGTGAAGAAAGATGACGGTTTCGCGGCCCTGCATTTGGCGTCTCTGAACGGCCACCGAGAAGTCACCCACATTCTACTGTCAGATTCAGGAGGCCGAGCTACAGTGGACCTTCGTAACAATCGCCGTCAGACTCCCCTCCACCTGGCAGTGTCTCAGGGTCACTGGAGCCTCGTGGAGCTCCTGCTGAGCCACAAGGCCGATATCAGGGCAGTCGACGAGGATGGAGACACAGTCCTGCACATTGCAATATCAAGAAGTCGTCATCTGCCACCAGTGGTGCCCACTCCAGAGGGTAATCGGGACTCACCGAGAGTTCACGCCACCTGGCAAGAGTTGGTGAACTCCAATGGTCCCACTGAGCTCGCCCTGAGCTGTTTCCTCATGAGCTATGACAGCACCAGTAGTATGTACCTGGTGAATGCTAAGAACTCCAAAGGAAAGACTCCCTTCGATCTTCTGAGCTCTGAAAGGAGTGAGGGCGGTCTCCAGGACCTCCTTATGTCCTATGTCCACCTCAGGCATGAGCGGAGGGACCTCGTGGCCGTGGAGACAGGTGTGGATGTTGCTGCTGAAGGGAGTAGGAGTACTGATCCCCTTGAGACGGCTCGTGATGACGCATCGGAGGCCGAGGAGATGATGAACGACGTGGGCAGCTCCACTAGACATGAGAACCAGGGCGAGGCGTCTGAACTCGCTGAGGAAGAAGCGACTGAGAAGGGGGAATCCAAGGAGAGAGAACATGATAAAAATTTGGAGAGGTTGAGGTACCTTGAGACCAGGGTCGCTGATCTTGAGGAGGCGAATATGTGCAGCATCTGCATGGAGAGGAGAAGGAATGTCGTTTTTCTTTGTGGACATGGCGCTTGCGAACGCTGCTCTGCACCACTCAAGACTTGTCACATGTGTCGGAAAACTATTACCAAAAAGATCAATCTTTATTGAGCGAATGGGGGGAGGAGAGCTTGAGAAGATTTAGTAAATGAGAGCTCGTGTGAGAGGTGGATGTACGATATCCATTTTTCGTAATGTCTGATTTTTTAATGGAGGACGAGAGCCAGTGGAAAGTCGATGAGCTATCTGCAATTATGTTGCAATAAATAACATTTTTGGAAATTATTTCACTCTCTTGTGCAATTCAACTTTCCACTTCCTCTAATCGTATAAATAGAGAAATGAATTTGCCAAAATCGAGTAATCCAGTACGAGGAACTGCTACTCTGGGTAGCCGAATAATTACAAGTTAAAAGAAATCTACTGAAGTTTTTCTATTAAAAATTCTACTGAAATTTCTACTAGTTCAATAGTCGGCGAATTTTTTTAGCCAGGAATTTTTAATAGAAAATATTCTGTGGAAGACATCAGTAATGTTTTTAATTTTCTACATAAATTATTCTATTGAAGTATTAGAAAATCGAGTAAAATAAATTTTTGATAATTAATGATGGCATGGAATTGTGTAGAAAATGTCTCAATGATTCTGTAGAAATATGGAATTTGCCTGATTTAGCCGTAAAATAATTTTAATTCGAAGATTTTCTATATGAAATAAGTCAAAAGCCAATAAGATTTTGCGTGAGAATTCACCAGATTTTTTAATGAAATTTTAACGTGCGTGTACGCTCATATTTTTAATAAATTGTACAGCATCGTGCCATAATGCTAGCTTCCGACTATTGAATCATGTCAATCTGTCACATTTTTTGATGTAAAACGACAAAATCTCATTAACATTACTACATATAAATTAATATTGACAATTAGCACAGTAATTTATTAGTGTTTCACTCATTGTGAAACACGAAAGCAGCAATTTAACGAGCGTGAGAGTAATCCAATCAGGTGAAAGACGTATATGTTTTTGTATAGTTTAAAAAAAATTTTTGGATTCCCACGCTCTCGGCATTTTTTAAATAAATACAACTGTTCACCCAGTGGCAACTGCCGTGTCGTGAAAATTAAGAAAAAAACGTTTATATTGATGTAGAGGTATATAGATTATATTATAATAATTTTAAAAAATTTATACTCACTGATAATTAATCAGGAAATTTAAATAAATGAATTTAAAACGAACATTGATTTTTCCCTTGAAAAATCCCCCCCTTAGGTCTTCTCCACATAAATTAATTCCGTGTTATTAATATTATTAATTAAATATCGAATTTTTGATGTCGTTAATTCACAGGATATTAGTTAATGGAAAAAAAATTGTGACAGTCAAAAATGTTTCAAGAGTTCCAGGAATAAATTGAAGTAGGCAAATAAAAAATCACAAATTGAACTTAGCAAGCAATCTTATTTATTTTGGTACTCCATAGTGTTTCAGTAATGTGTATGATACAATCTTGAGCCAGTTTGAAAAACTGCAGTAATATTCAATAATAATGACAGTAGTAATAATAATTCATCCTAAACAACCTAAGGCAGTATGCTATTAGGGTGATACAATGTATTATTTATTTATAGTACGATCTTATGCGCAAGTAAGGATCTACTAAATCTACCTAGAGGATGGCCCAAACGCGTTCACAATTTTCACTCTCTTGCACTCGATCTCCACCGTTAATTTCCCTAATTCCTATCAATTCTGGCCAACTGTCAGGACCAACAGAGGCTGCAGGCATCCTCGTAAAAACCTGATAAGTATAAGCACTCGTGGTTCAGACAGACAAATCTCCCAAGAAAAAATTCCTAAAACGTGTCAGAAGGCCTGACCTTTATCATTTCATCTACTTTCTCCCCTTAACAGCGATAAAAAAAAATTGTCTGGGGAGGGAGACGACCCACGTGAGCCACACCCCGAAAAACCCCATACGAAATAACACTTCCAATAATAGAAAAAGAACCAAAAACGAAGTCATAACTTCAATCAAGGAGCGATGACAATTAAATTTCTTAATCAAGGGGGCCTTCATCTATCGCTTGATTTTCCTACTTCAATTTTAATTTGTTAATGAAAGGAATAATAATGAGAAAAAAAAACGTACTTCAATGATCTTTCATCTGTAATAATCTAGAAAAAATCATTGTTTTTAATGAAAATTGAAGCAATAAATTCATGATAACGATAGATAAAGAATCCACAATAAAAAAATATCAGCGCGATCGCCCCTTAAATTATCAACAATCGTCAGATTAATACAAATACCAATAACTCAAATGTATCTTCTTTCTTTACACCTGAAATATCTAGATTATATCCTCCAATTACACCGGGCTGTCCCCCAATGAATTTAATCACCTAATCCCGGATTATTGAATAATCGTAACGGTGGACAGCTATACTAAAAAATATTCATTAAATTGCTCGTTGAAAAAACGGCGATGATTTTCTCATTAACTGATTACAGAATATTTCCTAAAAACGCCAGTTGGCCCTTGCTTTTTTAATTAAGCAAGTTTAATAAATCATTGCACTGATTACACAGTCCTTAAGACGCAGTTCCCGGAGGTCACGTTGCACTTAAAAAATCAACAATTTACCGACGAAGATTAAACAATGATTATTAATTAAACTAAAAAGAAATACCACCTTAGAATTTATTGTCAACTATGTTGGGTTGGAGATACGTGAGCGAATCGATAAGTTCGAAGCAGGTGGATTTTTTAAAATTTATCTTTCATTCATTTATCATTTTCTTTCCAATTTCGTGAAACTACCGTGGGAGCGAAAGACGCTCGACGATTGATAATTTTCAAGCTACCACTGGACCAGTGGTCGCTTCGGTCTCATTCTGGGGCTCTTTAGCGTTAGTACTGCTTGATGAGGCTGTTGTGTTGGGGTCGTGGGCTCCTCCGGGCGTTGGCGTTACTGCTGCCCACTGGGTCGTGTAGGGAGCAGCTCGGGCTTGTCTTCTGGCTTTTCTCTTTGCACGACGTTGCTCCATCACAAGACGGAGACGACGCATCTTTCCTTTTGTTGCTTCGTTCTCCTTCGAGAGCTCTTCTGAAATGTTTTTAGAGAGGGGTTGACATGGGGCTGATTTATTTATCTTCAAATGAATATTCGTTTTGTCATTTCCGCTAAATATCATTAAACAATTGTCCTCGGAGAAATCAATTAAAAAAATACAAACCCATGGAATAAGTGGGAGTAGTCTCCGGTGGACTCTCAACAGTTTGTCCCCCAGACCCCGCAGTTCCACCAGGTAACTGCTGGCGACCACTGGAATGTCTGTGATGATGTGATGATCTGTAATACCCAACACTCGTCACTCCCGATGCCGGTGTTGCGCAGAGTAAGTCATTCAGAATGTGAATAATTGTGCTTATGTCACGTTTTGGGCGCCCATTGCGATCCTGAAGGGCTGGATTCAGAGTACCACTGAAGGTCCCCGAATAAACCCCTTTCCCATGGTGATGCATACTCTCGATAATGGCGCCTTGTCTGCGTCGTGCGTGTTCCTGAGAAGCGTGAAAAATAGGGAAAATTAAATTACCGAATTACATTGTGAATGTCACAAGAAATCTCAATAAAGATGCACGTGAGATTTTTTTTTCCGACCGATGAGGCATTTATCTGTGAAATTACAGACTTGACACTAGAATTTATTCAATAAACAATTCAAAAACTCTAAACAAGATCAAAAGAATTCTCAATAAGAATCGTCAATCCGAAAAGACCTACGAATGCCGTCACCAAGAGCTCACGTGCACCTCCGAAAAAAAAAAAATCCAATAAAAAAGGCTGGGGAGCTGGCTTCGGTAAATATACCTCGGCGAGGTCGACCCGCGAGGTAAGTACCTCAGAAGACAGCTGTTTCAATTTTTGCGTGAGATTTCTTGATGCCTCAGCAAGTGCCCTGGTATCAAGTGTAGCAGCAACTCTCTCGCTCCCACTAACCCCACTGCCACTCCCCTGTGCACTCGTCTCAACTCCATGCTCCTGACTATCCTCCCCCTGATGATAATGATGATGTCCCATTGTACAAATCTTCTTCTTTGGTGGAGTGCACGATCTCGCCTCCTGGCTCTGTTGATTCGGCGACAGTGGAGGTGTTGTGTCGTTAAGGCTTCCTGAGGTAGCTTGGTTATCGCATATAACCTGCTTATTTCTCCGATGATAATGATAATGATGATGATGGTGGTGATGATGGTGATGATGATGATGATGATTGTGACGATGATGAGTGAATGGACGACGATGCCAGAATGCTCTGGACGAATTTTGTGAATCAGACGTTCCACTTGTCTCGCACTGACTACCACATGACGATGCCGACATTGATCGTTCACTCGTACAAGGATTTGTCGTTGTCGTTGCTGTTGACAGGCTTGTACTGCAGCTGGCAGCCTGTAGTGCTGATGCCAAACTGCTGATTAACGACGATGTATTACCACTGGTCCCACTCTGTTTTGTAATTCTCATACTTCTTGCTACATGATCAGCTCGCCGGTGGCTCGTGTCGTTTGTGCTTGATACTGGTGATGTTGATGCTGATGATGATGATGAGCCACAGGTCTCGCTACTGTCACCGCTGGCTGTCTGGGAAGCTCGTTGAACAGCCGGTTGGCCGGGGGTGCCAACTGGTGTGGTCGGCGTCACTGTTGACAGTTGCAGCTGTATTAGCATCATCTGATCACCGAGACGCATTGTCAGATTCAAGGGTGCTATCCCAGACAGGAAGTCGTTCACCTGGGAATCACTTAACGACTCGAGTGCTTGCATTACACTCTGCTCTGGGCGTTGTCCCTGGAAAATAAATAATATTGTCATTTTAAATTACGAGGGGGAATGGGGGGGTTGAAGGACAATGAAATGCGTTATTGTGGAGGTTGAATGAGGGAGAGACCTTGCCAGGGCCCCTCAATGCATGGGTATTTTAGGTACTCCCTTTTTCTTGAATTATTAGGAAATACCTTCGGTGAGTGGCAACATACGTTAGGGTTTTGTAGTCGTTCCGTTCAATGGTGCATTCACATTCAATTCTTCAAAAAAAAATGAAACATATCTTTCTGGAGAATGAAAAATAAATAAAGGAATCCTCACGATAATTCAGTGGTTCGTCCAATTGTTTAAATTTTAAATTGATAAATTTCAGGACTTAATGATGTCCCAACAATTTTCAATAATTAATTCCTTCCCTTTCAATACCCCCTCCCGGGCATTCACTGGGGATGATTCCCACAAATCGACGGTGGAAAAAAAAAAGCGATCGAATCCCAAGAAGACCCTGAGTCGGAGGAAACCTCGCGGTTCAACGAAGCTCCACTGTTGCTCTCCGACCGGGGCATTTCTGGGTGATCACTTGGCCATCCCTATGTAACTTCACCGAACACCTAACGGACTTCCTTTATACTTTAAAGCTTCGCCCTAATTTAATTTTGAAACCTTCATATTCATTCATTACGACGGCCATTACAATATAAAAATAATTCCTAAAATTCTCCCTCATTATTTCTCTTCTCTCTAATACATTTTTTTTTAATTATCAAAACCAAAAATTAGTGAAAGGCCAGCCAGATATTGTCGAATAAAATCGCAAACGACTTTCATAAATCATTCGAGACTCCTGATGAGTGAAAAATAAAGAGAATTTTATCAAAATATTCATCCCCCTCACCCTTCACCCATATCACCGATTTTCATATCCACTCTGGACGATAAACCATCGTCCATCGATTGCTGATGAATCCCAAAATGCAACCTGCTGTCCCTAGCTGTTTCATGTACAACTCATGCGTCCCACGTGTCACATCCCGGGGGCACCAATTAAATAGCCAATGGAGGAGGGGGCGGTGAGAGACAGAGAGAGAGGAGAGAAACGACACTGTGGAGCCAGTGAGCTATGGAGCCGACGGCTTTTTCAACCCCACCCACGTTATCTAGATCCAGCGGGTAGAGGCGTCGCTGGTACAGAACGTTGAATTGAGCATTGAGAAATGAAGGCTCCCTCCCTCGTGTAGCTGGACCCCTGGTGGGGTAAGCCGACCCTCGTATTGCCATGTCCCTGGGCAACTGAACCATACAATACTGCGACAGTTTAACATTCAGAAAATCGTTGGACTCCTCCTCGGAATAGCCTGCATGATTGGTATTTTTGAAGGGCGATTTGTTTTATTGGGAAGCGCTTCGATGGCATTCGCATCATAATATAATTGCTTGGAGGAGGTAATTGAGATTTCAATGCTAATGGGAATGAGAGGAGGGACCAGAGGATTTTCCTTTGTTGTTAATGGATGGGATATCGCTGGGTTCATTAGAAAAACCCGAAAAATTACGAGGAAATTGTCAGAAGGAAAATTTTTTGACAAAATGTGGAGTCTAAGAAGCTTTAAGGACAACTAGAGAGGAAAATCCCGAAATTCAGAGGACATTGTAAACTCTTAGGACAAAGTTTACGTTATAAACTTTATGATTCAGTTAACATTAGTAATTTCCTAATGTTATAGACATTTGAAAACGCTCCCAAGGTCCTCTTCAGTCACCTCAGCAACTCCACGAATAATGAGAGAAGAGAGAATGGATTGAATTCGATTGTCGGATGATGTTGAAGGAGCGAGTTACGAGGGTGACGATAAGGGCCTCCGCGACGTTGCCAGAGCAAACATTAAGAGGGTATTTCCCACGCGGTGGTGCTGCATGACCGGGTTTGACCGCTGTAATTTTTGGGTCCGAGTGAGAGGCCCTTCTTCATGACAAAAGAATAATTTCTCATTCATCTGGTGCAAATGCTTCGAATCAATCGATTTTTTTCGACGTTCAGCCCGTAAACACTTTTAAAAAATTCGACAACAATTGAGGCGGAATTTTTTTAACGCTCAACTGGTTAATTTAATCGAATGAATTAAGAAAAATGTATCATGACCGAGAAACCAAGTGACCTGACCGATACGTCCGTATGCCCATAGCTAACGGTGTTTATCCAGAGCGTTGCGATATACCCGCAATGCGTCGATCTTCCGCTCCAGTCTAGTATTGTTTGAGAGCACATGTCTATCTCTTGGCTTATCGTGTTTAGCCTTGAATGATACAAGATAATGATTGTTGATTTGAAACACTGGATGTCCTATTTATAAAACCGATATGATAATTCAGTCGTAGAGTGGCTAGATGAGAGGAATCTGTGGCCACTGGAGTCTAGTTTTTCAATAGAAAGGACATCACTATTTTCAAAACTATTTTCACTATTAGCTCCTACCCGGTCGTCGTCCAGGAACTGATTTTTATTTTTTTTTTCGAGCTTGAGAGTGTAAAATGTTCATAAAAATTTCATAGGTTTATTTTAGCACTCCAAAACCCCAATAGCAGGAGAAAGGGCTTCGTCATTGAGCAAATCATTGATCCTGACCGCAATTTCTCAATACAATATTCCCTTGACCTATCCATTATTAGATTTTTATTCATCTAGGATTGCAGAATACCACGAGAAATGAACAAGCGCTTTCATGTGCTGTTCACGAGGGGGGAAACTGAGGTAAAGGAATTTTTCTGCAATGTTTGAATCCTGGTGAAATGTTCTCCTCACTAACAATTAAAGAGAAGCCATTTTCTCTCACTTGGTGTCAACAACTCGAAAATTCAACTCCGGAATCATCTCCAATGGTTTTTATTCTGTCTCGTCCTCCACCTGAACACCAGTAGCTATCTCTCTAAGAATCAGACGATAATTTTAAACTCCTTCATGTCCCTGAGTTTGTAAATAGGTAATAAATCCGATATTCCAAGAACAGCCTTCCATCACTGACAATAATGAAATCCTCCTATTTTCCGTGGAATTTATCGCCCGAGGAATGTGACGAGTACGTGAGATACTTTATTTTCATTTGCAGTAAGAGTAAACAGGATTATCGTGATACTCTAATAGCGATAATAGTCTCGTTCGTTTGAATGCTCTTGGTCCATTATCTCCAGAAAAAAAAAGTCTCGTATCACCGAGACTCGTCACATACCAGAGAAGAATGTCTCTGAACAGAATACTCGACAGGAGTGACAATTTTCAGTCATTAAAAATGCGATGATATGTCTATTTTTACACTCAGCATTGTAATTCGAGTAGAGGAAATGCGTTTCAGGAGTTCTCTGGTGAAACGTTGCAATTCTTTCGTCAAAATTGTCCCGAACTTTTGGAACATTGAATTTACTGGCAGAGAGTGAGGTTATGTACGAAATTGTGATAAGAAATTGTGAGTGTTTTTCATGTGAATATTTTATAAATCTGTAAACCATCTACTGGGAATGTACATCGACCTTTGGCACTGGTGGTAGTCTAGATAATCATCAGGAGTCTCCAATGATCAGGTGTTTTTTTTCCCTCTTTATATTTTATCTCATTCCCCAGCTGTTGTCATGCACATTATTCAAGAATCGTTTGGAACAGGTTATGTTGCAAAATGAATAATTTTTCGGGATAAGTACCACAAATTATCGCTTTGAGTATCGTCTTTTCTTCACAAAAAAAAAATCATAAAACACTCACCATGAGCCCGGTCTCCACGCTGGGGAGCAGAGTCAATCGGCTGCCATCCTGCAGACGATTTTCCTTGAGTGTGCCTTCCCTCAGCTGTCTGGAAAAATCCAACAAAGAGCGTTAGTTCTTTCCAACGTATTTTTCTTTTTATAAAAACCTGACCCGAGGATGAATTGGACGATAAAATCTAAGCCTCCAGTCTCCTCTCTTCTCCAAAAAAAAAATTTAAAGAATGGAGGTACGTATTGTAGGTGGGCTCAGTTGTGGAGGCTCCTATGGCCAGGTTTATCAAAAAATAAAGTAGATAGAATTGAAAAAACCCAAAATTTAATGTAATTAAAAACGTACTTTTTCTAGCATCGCTAACAGGTAAAATTACTGGCGATCCCTGGGGCAACCTGACCACGGTAGCATTACAAAGTTGGAAGCATCCAACTTTAATATTGATCGGTGTGAAAGGCATCACATGAGATATTCCCAAAACGAGGAAAAGTTTTCCCCCCACTTTCTCGGAGTCCCCCCTCAGCAATTAAAATATAACGTTCCAAAATTCTTTGACATTTCCCCCAAAAAAATCACGCTTGACCCGCACAGTGAAGTCGACAACTCATAAAACCTTACGCTTCCACCGTCTCTCGAAAAAAAAACTTTTTTTTCAGAATGAAGTGGTATAATTGAATCGCCAGTAAAAACAAAAGTTTCATCGACAACTTTTTCTTTCGTTCAATCGAACTTTCGTTCTCGTTGTTTCCCCATCTGTCCTGCATGGAGCTATCGAGCTTTAAAATTCATTCATTAAAAACAACTCGCCCCGAATGCTCCGCATTCTCCAATTTTCAATCCACATTTTCTCGACTTTTCATTCTCACCTCTTGAAATATTCCTGACAACTCCAATTTGTCGTAATTAGCACTGGATGTACGCGCAAAAATATTTCTAATTTCAATTTTATTCATTTTATTTTTTGCGTAAAAAATTAATTGAAAAATGGAGAGTTGAAGTGAAAAATATTAAAGTTAATCTCTTTCTGTGATTAAAGACGCGAAAGCAGTCAACGAATGCATAAGGACATCAGCCAATTTTAAATTAATTACTCACCAATAGAATTTCCCCAGTAAATTAGTTTGCAAAATTAATTTATATTCCCCATAATTATATAGCCAAAAATTAATGAAAGTGATAAAGGACTATATTTTAATGTGTCACCCACGTAAAGAGTGGGATGCTGTGCGCAGTCGTAAAGCAGTTGTAACGAAGGGTGTGCGCAAAATTTATTCACGTCCCCAGATTCTACACGGCGAGGCGTTTACCCACGAGACGCCGTCGAACATCGCCCGCCACCGCTCCCTAGCCTGGTATACAACGGCTAACGCGTGTATGTATGTATCACTGGTTGAGTCCAACACTTGCGCTGGGAGAATTGGACGCCAGGACCCCATACACCGGCTCCCAACCGACCCTAGACGTCCTTGATGCCTGCGACCCTCACAATTACTACGGGAGAATACCCGGGTAAAATCCCGCATCATAGGGGGGAAAGGGGGAAATTGTTGGAGGTGAGGTGAATCGACATTTCAGCTGGTGTTCATGGTAAGGGGTAACAGAGGGCTGCTGATTTATCCAATTTAAGGATGTAATGACTGAAGAATTAATAATTCATTTCTCTATAATTTTTTCAGATCCAGGAAAAAAAATATGAAAAATTTAGAGCACCAACTGGGAACCGAAAACCTCAAATATCCCCCTCAAACATCTCCAGCCATTCGAAGTGAAACAAGAACATATTCTCCTTCACTTTCAAGTGGATTTTCTATTGCCACAAATGGTCGAACACATTCATAATTTTTCATTTCAAGCTGAATGCTTTCCATTCATGTCATATTAACATTTTTTTTTTTCTCAACACACATTGCGTGGAAGTCTGTGTTATTCTCAATTCCCTTCTTTTGTATGTTCATTTTTTATATTTTTCCTTGGGTCATAAAATTCCCGGCAACCCAGTGTTTTGTGTGATTCCTTTCTACTCACGGAGTTTCTAATTTTCTCAAAAACAAAAATAAGGATCACGGAAAATGAAGAATTTCCTTGGGTATCGGGCAACACGGACATCGTCATGGTAATAACGGTAACATAACCGTAAATCCCAGGGTCCGGACAAACGGCCAACTGTATATTCACCGGTCGTGCTAACCAGAATTCAACATTTGAGCCTTTTATGGGTTATTATTAATGACTGACAAATGGCTGGGTTTTTTTTTTTCCTACGAATGAAAGCGGAATGGAAGAGCCAGAGGGACAATAATTGGATAATACGCGAGAAATATGATAAAAACATCACTTTCCCTCGTTCGTGGATGCAATCGAAATTATTCAAATTTAAATAAAAGAATATTTTCACTTTCGAACTATCCAATGACATTTTGTTTTTTTATTTTCAAGTTGCGTCATGGTATCATCAACAGTCTCGGCCAATGGGACGAAACGTCTGGTTTTTTATGTGCAATAAACATCTATGCAATTTTTTTATTTCCATATTATTCATATTATCCTCTCATTCGGGAATAAAATTATAAATATTGAAGGATTTTTAAGAATTCCGGAGAAATGACGGATAAAAAAATATAGAAATGAAACATTCCGTAATTCCAAAACATTTCCCAGGAAAATAATCGATCAAATAATAATTTATCAATCATTATTCAATAAACTATTGAATATGTGTGCAATTCCATGATAAAAAATACAATTTTCTTGTCTCGGGGGGGAATAAAAATCGTAGAATTGAGACGAAACGAGTATAGAATAGACCCGACATCCCGGAGCGTCCCACTGACCTTACCTCACGATATACCATTTTGGCCATGTGCAGAGGCACTCCAAAAAAGGTGTATCGAGGTGAGTAAGATCCCAAGAAGTGGCAACGAGGCCTGCCCCATTCTGTATCCACAATGTGAGAGCATACACTGTATAGTCCACCGGGTTTATACATACGAATGGCTATATGTACGCATTCAAGTAGCTTGCAAGGGGTCGAAGGACGAAACAACCAATGGGTAGAGAGGAAGAGAGTGAGAGAAATGTTGAGCTATCGGTGGAGTGAGTGAGAGAGACGAATAAAGCGGCATTAACCATACGACTCTCACCACTACCACCCCAATCGGCTTTGGTCTCTCATCTTCGATCCGTTGCCGTCCGAAATATGCCCCCACGAAGCACCTCTCTCTCACTCTCTGGTTTCATCTCACTCACGCTTTTAGGACCTTTATTCGGGGAGAGTCAACGCATTACGAAGACTTTTCAGGCGTTTTGAATACGACTCCACTGTTGAGAACTTCACCATTGGGATTGGGGAACTCAATAGGGGAGACTGGTATGAAGCATTTTGATTGAGGATACCTCAGGAATACACGATGCGATTTCGACGAGTCAGGTCTCATTTTCAGGCTTAGACAACTATCTTTAACGTGGAAAAACCTAAAGAAATTCCACTCTAACGTTCTCGAGTTAGGGCCGATTTAGAACTGCTCTTGTTTGCTCAATCTACGCCAAGTTAATTTCCCTTTAACATGAGGTTTCGTTGGGTATCTCGAGAACCAATAGATCTAGCGAAATATTCATCAGAACCTTTTTTGTAGATCTAACTTTTTTCTAAATAAAATATATTGACGAAAAAACCGCTATCCCCTATATATTTCGAGATAATCACCAAAAACTCTTGCCCACTGAAGTGAAATCTCTCACTTTCAGGCGTTAAATAAGTCGAGAGTGTAATAATCCCTCTTAAAATTAGAATACAAAATAACTCATTTCCGTTTCGTTGAACGTGAAGATGAAAAAAAAAAAAAAAAGTCTTCAACGCAACATGAAATCCGCTGTGAAATGGATGAGCATATCTCTTTAATCTATTTAAAGGGTGATTTAAAAATCCCCTCATGTATTGAGAAAAAAAATTATTGGAATTTATTTAAAGTCCAGACACATCAGTTTGCAAAAGGGCAAAAGATGAGAAGGGATTTGCATGTGTAGAAAAATTGTTGCCCCGCTGGATGAGTGTGGCTGATGCCCAGTGTGACGCACACACATGGTCCAAAGGAGCATGAGGGTGCAGAAAGTGAGACAGAAGGGGGGGGGGGGGAGAGAGAGGAGAAATTGTAAACGAGGGAGAAGGAGATTCTATCTCGTGGCGAGTCTGTCTCGAAATACCTTACCCGACCACGGGAGTAGTCTCCCAGACCCCCTATTCCACAGCCCCGCGTGATGTATTTTCTACCCAATGCATCTGTATTCGTATTTATCAGCTTCTTTTCTCGCTTTCTCTCTTACACCAAGGTCCCTTGGGTCACGTACACGCTGTTGAAAAAGTTTTTTTTTCTGGTTACATCAGAATAATTTTCCAAAAATTGTACTGATAGAGATGAATTTTTCCTCTAAATTCAGTCTTTTGAATTTTAAGGTTATGTTTACGTTCATGAAGAGAATATCGTACCAGAAGAACATGGTAGTCTCTAATGGCTGCTTACAGAGGTAATTTTCAACTGATAATATGTTAAAAAAAGTCTGGCAGTTCCACCAACAGCTTCACACCAACCTCCAACCAATTCTCCAATAATTCTCCACCTGTTAATTAACCAAACATCACAAGAACTAACGGAATTGGGCGGTCGTGAATATCCGTGACGAAAAAAAAAGAGGACAAGGGCTTCATAACCTTCACTTCTGAGTTTTCCCAAAAAACGAAAGAGCTCCAATAAAAATGCCGTTGATCCGCACTCATCAGAAAGATCCGGAAACTCGAGCATTCTCCCCCGAGTAAATACAGAATTCCAGGCGCATTCGTCATCCGGTACAGCTCCAGATAGTAAAAAAGAAATCGAAACGTGTCTCTCGATGCTGTTCAATACAGTACACAACCATCGGTGTGACCCAGCCGTTGTACCTGAGTGTGTCTTGAGGCCTTTGGGCACTTCGGGGCGTCACAAAGGAAACGAGGCGACGCGCTGGCATCGGGCAGAATTATAACCGAGCAATTGAACCCCACGAAAAAAAAAAAGTCTCAGGATCTGAGAATAATCCCCTCTCCAACTATTAGTTCCAATCATGGACATTTTTTTTTAATGCTGACGTGAATAAACTCCAGTTGAGTAGCTGAGTGTGACCAGGGAAATATGATTTTTCCGGGCTGTCGGGACGATGGGTATTTTTTATTCACGTAGAGCTGGCATCCCAGGTGAAGGCCAGAGATGGTGAACCACACGAGTAAAAAAAATCCCACCTCAACAGCCCCGGGACCAGACTTTTTTTTGTGATTTTCAAGTTTCTGGGATTGAAATGCCCAGCACCAGTTCCCTGTTCTATCTAATAAATATGGTTTGACTCTTGTCATTTGTTCCCAAGATGTGCCTTTCCATTCCCATAATTCCCAACTTAATCGCAATTTTATTTAAATCCTCAATTTCCCACTCAACATCTGCAATTCCCCAACATCTAATGTTTCGACCTCTGTTTCGCCTCCTTCACTCCAACAATTCCAGTCTCGTTCAATCGTCAATTCCCCTCCTTGTCCACCACCTACTCTGGTGCCCGAGCAATTGTATAAAAACCGAGCAGAGCGTCTCTACCTCAATGCCTCTTCCCTTTTTCTCTCCAATTTTTTTTTTCTCGTTTCAAATGTGGCCTAGCGGAGGAGGATCTGTCGGCCCCCGCTACGCCCACGGATCCCCCTCTGCTCCATCCCTCCCCCGCGGATACCTCGTCGCGACGACATCGTCCAGGCATCGGACAGCCAAAAGTGCAGGCACAGCGTTGATTTCCCACTCGTATCGTTTTATTTTTCTACATACATCACCATTTTTTTTCCCTCTCAGTGCTCTTTTTGAGAGAGAATATTTTTGGCGATGAGGAGATAATGAGATCCGTATTTTTTCACTCAATTCGTTATTACACTTAATGAAAAATTAAATTTACATTTAATTTCTCATTAAATCAACAGAATATATTTTTATTTGAGGAGGTACCACGTTTTTTTCAGTAGAAAATTCTTTTTTACCAAAACCAAAACCTGATTGATCTCATTGGATCATTGAAATAATCCCTTTCCCTGCGACCTAACCTCACTATTTATTTTTCGTCCTATTTTCAAGTTTTTCAGGGAAATTCCTTTTACTAGTTGTCGACTCATTTCTTGCCTTGAATTATGCTACTGACTAGCCTCACTTCCCCTAGTTATTCATCGTCTCCTGCTCATGAATCAACTTCTACGAATTATTTGTCAAATAAGCATTCAGTTCCCTAGCTATCCAATGATCATCAACGCCAGTTTTTTCACCTTTAATTTACTTTTAACGATCGCCAGTAATTTTCCCCATTCCTCCTCCTAATTCACTAATTTGCCTCTGATATCCCATTTTCCCCTGATAACATCTGGGGTTACCAAGTGTATAATCCCCCCTTCAATATTCAGAAACCCTGTCAAGCCCAGATATCCTCCAAGAAACCCCAAGTCTCCTCGTGAGGAGGGCTGACCCACGTCTTCGATTAACAAACATCGAATAGAGAAAATAATCAGTTTTCATTTGGCCCCCACGCCCTCCCTAAACATAAATAATCGACTTACCTCTCTCGATGAAGCAAACAAATTCTCTCCTTGGGTACTTTGAGCCTTTTGGAGATAATTTTCTTGAGATTTTCAATTGTCTCATTCCTCTCCACTGTGATATCGAACAGTCCTCCTGTCGTAGGTGTTATACTTAAAGTTATTTGGTCATTATCAATAATGGGTATACCAACAGGAACACAGCCACACCCTGGTGGTGATGATGGTGACGTTGGTGTTGTTACAACTCCACCAGTTGGATAGTGAACATTTTTATCATTAATGTCAATTGTTTTAATAGTTGATAATTTTTGACTGGTGCTTGGACCAGCCGTACAGTAACTCGTATCGTTGAATGATGTTACAGACATTGGCGTTGTTGCTTTGGTTGTATCAGTATCGTGATCGTTAGTCGTTGCATTTTGGCTAGTGCAGTGGCTGTTGTTATCACTTTTATTGCCACTTGTATTATCCATTGCCGTTACGTCCGAGGACGGCTGTTTTGAGCTACCGTCCATTGTTGTTGATAATGCAAACGCTTCACGACTCTCACCTTTGCACGCGCTCTCCTGTACACCCCCTTCCGCACACCGCACACTGTCGTCGAATACGTGAGCACTTTTATCGACGATTTTTGGGACTAAACAGCCCCAATTTTATTGTCAAATGCACTTATCACACCGATGGTGGAGATATCACGGGAATTTGGAGGTAATTAAAGCACTTGCGTCAGCATTTTTGGACTCTTCACGAGATCATTGGTTACACGGGGGTTTTTGGGGGATGGACGGGGTCTCCAGACTTCTGGGGATGGACGGGGTCTCCAGACTTCTGGGGATGATCGAGGGGTTTTCGGGGGGTTGTGGGTGATTGATAACGATTGTGTGCCGCTCACTTCACTTTTTTTTATCACCCATTCGCCCGTCAACTCGGGGAAAACCCTTGCACGACTGGTCTCTGCCCTGCCACTGATGATTACTCGATTTACAGAGCCACTGGTGGAGGGCCGAATGTGCACGACGTACCGGAGAGGGGGAGCGAAGGCACACGAAGGTTCGACCAATCAGCGGGGGAGATCGCCATGCATGAGGTGGAGGGGAGGGGGAAGCGGGAAATTTTGAAATCCGCTTTTGCCAAATCAATTTATTGACCGCTGTTTTTGGTATAATTTCTTTATTTCTTATTGTCCAGCAATCTGATATAACCTCAATATTCCCATAAACTTTCTCACCCAATTTATGAACTAAATTACAATAATTATCACGTGCTTATTTCAGTCCCCCAGACCACTCGGCACTTTGTCACAAGAAATACAATAACTTTTATTATATTAACTCACAATGATCATTTTTGTCTTGGTAATTTGTGGCACTTTCATTAATTGATTCAATACGTTCAAAAAACGCATAGAAATGCTAGATTATACCGCTCTATTAATTGTATATTTCAATTGTCTGCCCTATCCTCATGGCTGCACTCGAAATAGCAGTAAACGCAATTCATTCGTTCCAAAATTATTATGTAAAAACTATTGGAGGAATTTTTTTGATCGTTATTATGTAGAAATTTGTAATTTACAATATTTTAAGGTTAAGTTTTGCCCCGAATGTTCGACCGATCTCTTGGTTATCAATCCTAGATAATGTGCGACTTTTTAAGTTAGTATGAGGAGAAAGGTAAGGAGAATAAAAAAATTTGATTATAAAAATTTGTTGATGTCATGAATTTTTACGTTTCAGAGCCGCAATTTGGGCTGATGGCCAAGGAGAATTTGGCGACTGTGTAGAACCAGAGAATCATCGGATAGATCGATTTGATGGAGTTATCCTAAAGACTTTCTTTGTCTTTGTCTGTACAACTGATCCACAGAAAATATTCTGCAGAAATTTGACCGTTCTCTAGACTCTAAGATTTTTTTTGTAATATACCAATGTAAAATCAAATTATAAAAACAGGACAATGGAAAAAGAAAGTAATTGAATTCTCGCAATAAAAAAATCCAAAGTGTCTTCTCATTCATTTAATCACCACTTCATGCACACATTCGATGACTCAGGAATATTCAGAGTAAGGAATTGAAAATTCAATAAAAAATCAATACTTTTCTTTAAATTTGAGGTTAGGAAATTCTCTGAAAATTATCCCTCACTCCACACAACCTCCAAATTCCCCCTATTTTCTTTTATTTACACCAATGACTCGATGGGTCAGCTCGGTGGGTTTTCTCAGTAATTTCATGGCTATTGTTTACTCAATTGGACCTACTTTGTTTTTCTTCTCGTTCTGAGTTTCAACCACACCTGTACCCATTCCCGTCTAGCCATCGGCCACGAGGGACACAATAATTCATGAGCCAAATTCTTCGGTGTCTGGCTCAATTGGTTTAAATTCGTAGGACCCCCTGCCATCCATTAACAGATAGTACTGAAACAATAATCAAGAATTACGCGTGATGAGAGGGTTAGGAGTAACTGTGGGCCTTTCTGAGACTTTTATTACTTGTTATTCCACACTTGACCTTTTGAACTATAATTTTTCATTACCTCGTGATGTTTCCATAATGATCGTCTGTGGGAAACCGTGAAGAGTGTGATATTAGCCTGTCGACAGTAGGAGTACATGGAGTCCTCCACATCCATACTGACTGCACTCGTACACTCGTCGAGAATTGCAAACTGGGGTTTGTGGTAGAATAATCTTGCCATCTGAAAATCAAGAACGAAGGGGCGTAAAGGGAATTTATTATGTTATCCATTGATACTCGAAAATAAATTTCGGGAAGGACTCACAGCTATTCGTTGTTTCTCGCCTCCAGACAGAACATCCATCCAATCAGCCACGGTGTCCCACCCCCCCTCGCGTTCTAGCAGATGTCCAAGCTGAACGAGGTCCAGATATTTCTGGAGATCCTCGTCCTTCGTGTTCCCACGTCTCAGCATCTCTGCTTGAGTGTGGGGGTAGATAACCTGGTCTCGAAGGGTTCCTAACGTCATGTAGGGTCTTTGGGGAATGTAGAAGAGTTTACCACTGGGGGGCTTGGTGACTGTACCCCCCCAGACAGGCCAGAGCTATTCAAATGAGAATTAACGATCACTGATAACTGACAAGTCAGTAAAAAAATCCGTTACATGATTAATTGATGGACTGCTTGTTCCTTCTTCCATTATCATTAATCATTTTAATTAATTATTGCTCATCGTGAGCTTGACTCACCTCCCCTAGAACACGGAATAGAGAACTCTTTCCACAGCCATTTGGTCCACAGACGAGCACATTTATTCCCGACTTGACTTCGAAGCTCAAATCTTTGATGAGAACGTCTCCATTCGGGGTTATCAGAGGTACATGCTCGAATCTGATGATGTTATCCTTGGCAACTATTCTCCCAGAGCCAGGTTTACCAACGGGCTCACTCCTCCCCTCAGCCACCATTGTCCTTTGGTATTTTCCCTCGTTCAGGTCCTGCAGAACACTCCTTATCTCGGTAACACGCGCAGTGAAACCAGCCAGTCGTGTCATTTCTCGCCCAGCAAGAACGAGACGACCTATGGCTTCGGCTAATTTCACCAACATTCTCCCGTTCTCGTAGTAGTGCTTGAAACGGTGTTGAGAGGTGCCTTTGAGCATTGAGTGGTCCTTTTGGAAGAATGGAATGCTTACAGCGTAAAATCCAACCACCGTTGCTACGTCTGAAAATCCAAGTTCGAGTTAATCCACTGATAAGTGAGTTGTTTGGCAATTAATTTAAACTTTGGTAATTTTATTTGTGATGAAGATTACAATAAAAAATTTAAACCCTCACATTTTCCGACGAAGTTGTCGATAACGCCCATAGCGACTTTGAACTCCAAGAGCCCACGTAGATGCTTAATCTGATAAAAATGGGGAGAATGTGGTGGAGGAGATTAGCAGGTTCCGTTGGCAATGGACAAGTTATTAATATTTAGTTTAATACTCACTAATTTATGGAAGCTAGCGAAAAGCGTCAATTTCTCCCGATTATTCCCTCGGTAGAAGGCTATCTCCTCCGAATTCGTTATCAATCGTGAATTTATGTGACGGTATTCACCCTCCAGCCTCTGTTCCTTCGCCGTCATGGAGGCGATGGGCCTTCGCAAGTGTGTGAGGAAAGTACCTGCTATTACCAGATATCCCAGCATCATTGCGGGGGTCTGGAGGAATAGTAGAGTAAATAAAATGTAGTGAACAACAAACATAAACAATGATTTCCATGAATTACTACCTGTCCACCCAAAGAAGTCGTCAATCTGTAAACGTAAATTGCAATATCGAGAATTGGTTTGGCAATGTTGCTGTAGAGATCAGTGCAGCTGTCACAGAATTTATCGATATCTGTTGTCAACAGCTGATCTGGATTGGCAATGCGTGTGTCCAAATTAGTCATTTTGTAGTAAGTGAATCCCCTGAGGAGTAAATAAGAAAAAATTTCATGTCTACCGTATTGGCCCTCGAAAATTAATCACTGAAAATTCATACTTGAGGTACTGCTCCAGGAGATATCGAGTCACATTGGCTCTCATCCTCAGCTTCATCTCCCCAATTCCGTATTTGAGTAAATTATTTACGACTGATATCTGGGGAAAAATTGAGAGATGAGTGGATATTTACTGAAGCGTACGTTCAGACTTGATGTGTCGATGGTTAATTACAATGAATTATTGACTTACTGCCGGTAGTGCCGCTAAAAATGTTAACAATAATTTTTTGAAGCCCTTGCCGTCCATGTTGACAATGGCACTAGAAAAAAAAGACGAATCATTTTTTCAATCTTGGCAAAAATGAAAATTCTAAATTAGTCATTAAATTATTCCCCAGTACCCTTCGATAAGCGTAGTTGTCCTGATCATCCATAAATCGCAGAGTGACCTCCCAATGAGGGTACCCGCGATAAGCAGGACAAAACCGGCCTCGGGGGAGAATGCACCAGGTACTCCGATAGCCAACAATCGGTAGAGCTGACGGAAGAAGGCTGCGTCAACGTGCGCCTTTGGGCCCTTGGGTTTTCCTTGCTAAAATGGTCATTCCAAGATCAATACATTTTTTCCCTCCACGATTCTTCGAAAAACTCCTCCTCATTAAATATTCACCTCATTAATGACGTACTGCACATCATTTGCCGGCCACAAAACCCTGTACAGGAAAATGAATGCACGTTTGGATTTTTTATAATTTTTTTGGTCAACAATCATAACAGGTTTTACAGCTTCACAATTTTTTACGAAATTTCCACATTTAGACTGACGACTCAGTTTATTTCCTATATAGTAAATGTCAATGCAATTTCAATTGTTGTGTTAATTCTCAAAAGAAATACTTTCAAAGGCACATCAAATTGCCATCAGAACTTATCAAATGGATTTTTGAAATACATAGGCTTAATTGCCCATAAATTTGTCATTCACATGGTGGAATTGCGACATATCAAATTCATATTACACAACGTGTAATTGACCTGGTGCATGAGTTCCTCAGGGTTCCCAATGAACATCTAATAATGAGAATATGGGGACTCCATTGGCTTCTCCAAACAACATCTTCAGGAATATCCTGCGACGGTGTTGAGTCACCCAATCTACCAAAGTTCACTTGTCCTCACCCTCCCCTCGTTCCTTCACTATTGCCTTCTCTTAAAAAATAATAATCACCTAGCTTTGGTAGTCCTTTTATTCCGCTTCCTCTTCAGCAGCCAGATCAGTGCACTCAGTGCAAAAGCTCCAGCCGCAGTTTTCCTCGTCACGTATTTACTCAAAACAGGTGCCATGACTCCACAACAACAATTTATTCAATAAATACAACACATTAATAAAAAATTTATCAATTTTTGTTACTATGCACTAGTGAATATACTACACTTTCCCACGTTATCCAGTGGACAACGCGTGTTATCTCTGCTGTGTTGTGCTACAAAGGTGTAGCACCGACTACCACTACACGAGTCAAATGTCGGCGGAATACTGGGGGAAGGAGACGGTGCAAATTATTCGTTCTTTTTTTAGCACCTGGTGGGAGTTAACTGTCTCATTTCCCTGTTGGTGTCACTGTCCCACCACGTGTCATGGCTTCCTAGCAGATCAGCTGATCAGTAAGATGGCGGCGAAGTGGATGATTCGACTTTCTTTGAAATTCCAGTTCTTCACTTGAGGGCACAGGTCAATAATTGCCAACAAGAGTCAATAGTCATTATCATTGCTATAATTGTGATTGGTCTGTTCTTTCTAGGGTTTCAGGAAACTCCTCAGTTCCCCTTCATCCCATGAAATATCAATTCAAAAAGCTTTTATAGACTTTGAAACACTGTCCTGAGCTGATGGATTAAAAAAAGGTAAGCAAGAAAACAAATGTAGGTCTGTTTGGGAGATGGTGGGACTGAAGGACAGTGAGATTGCTCTCGTGATCTTGGTAATTATGCAGTCACGACTGATCGACCTTTGAAGCAGTTCACAATCTCTAGGATCAGACTGGAAAATTTATACGATGTTAATGAAATTATGCACATTTATTGCATTGCATTTGCGATTATTACAGACATCCATCGGACATTGTAACAATGTTTTTTATGGTTTGAATATTTAAAAAATTCATTAAGTTATTTTGTAGTGTATTCACACATCACTGATTGGATGTTGGGCTTGGAGATTTGACAGCAGATAACCAGATTCGGAATGTTGTTAATTAATTATCTGATGCTTCGAGAGGGATCAAAAGCACGAGAAAATAATTTGTCAAGAGTAATTTTAGGGAGTTGTTTCTAGTCGAACCTGAATAACTTTGGTGGAGGTCAAAGGCGAACGTGCTGGACGTCCGTCAGACGATTACTCAGCGATTTTTATTGATCAGAGTTTGTGTTTTGCTTCACATTAGCGATGAAAAGAGACAGCGACTACTATTGGGGTCTCAGATTGAAAATTCTTTATCAATCGCTGCTAAAACGAGAGGGTTTTCGTTGTAATTGGTGTAGTTGACGCCATATTGTTTTAATTGGGCAGGAAGAAATCATTTTGAAACATAACTTCACTCCTAATATTTATAAATACGATAATCGTTGGAATCCCACACTTCAAACCAAAAAAATTACAATAGTTCCTACAATTACTATTTGAAGAAACGCGGGTAAATGAGCCGCCATTTCTCCCATCCAGAGGTCGCCCCGAAAATGGCGGTCAGTTTTCAATGGGTAAAAATAACCGGTGAAATAACCTCTTGTTTAATTTGACGTAGTGAATTCGCGAGGGGCCGGAGGGGTTGAAAGACCAGCTGCAGCAGAATAAAACCTGAACTACGTGATCTGCGCAGTTGTGGCTTTAGCACTATGTGAGGATATTCCTGATTTTTAAAGGGGGGAAAATAAGTTATAAATCGTGATTAAGGGACTGTCTTGGGAAATTGGGCTTGCCCGTTGGGCACTCGCAGCCCAAGATTCCACAGAGATGTCGATTAGGACAGTAGCACAACGTATTGTCCAAAATGGTAAAATTATTCTTCGATCGCTTCGTAATAACGAGCACTATTCATCCTACACAAGAGGTCAATTCGACAAGATACACGTTGTGCAAGTAGGTGAGTACGTTGTCAATTTTCAGTCCCAACATTGAGTGAATTATTATTAGTATTGAGCCATGAAATGATCGATTGGAGGTGAAACCGATTGATTGAGGGGTTTTCCTGACCTTTTGGCGATTATTCAATAGGAAAATCCCTGAGCCCGCTGCCTCAGGGTAGCAGCAGCACAGTTGCAGCTTCGAGCACTAACCTCGGATACCTCGGGGCTCAGGCACGCCGGCTGTTTGTTGACAATATCCTCAAGAGAGTCACCAACAGTCTCGCAGCGGATTTGAGGAGACGAGCAGCTCGCAGGCTACTTTATGGAGATTCAGCACCATTCTTTGCACTTGTCGGTGTGTCACTGGCCTCTGGCAGCGGTATTTTGACTAAGGAAGATGAACTCGAGGGAGTTTGTTGGGAAATCAGGGTGAGAATTCACTTAAGGACCAGTTTAAAGAGAAATTTAGTGTTGACGATTGATTTTTATTCACTCATTCACCGCCTAGAGACTAATAAAACCCTCAGAATCCACACAATTCCATTCAAAAAATAATTTCCTCGAAAGCCCTCTAAAGACCTCTAAAGAATCCTGAATTCCCCAGGAGGCGGTGTCAAAGCTGCAGTGGACGAAGCCGCAAAACGACCGAAACTATGAATCGACCACTACCACAGAGGGTTCTCCAACCCTGAGGAACTTCGTGATAGGTCCACCCATCGCCAAAGGTTGTTCAGCTGTCGTCTACGCGGCCAAATTCAGGGAGACCGACCCAACTACCTCCCCAACCGACCCCATTATCGACAGATCTTCTACCGACCCCACCCCCTTTCCCTACGCCCTCAAGATGATGTTCAACTACGACGCCGAGTCCAACGCCCTGACAATCCTCCGGGCTATGTATAGGGAGACTGTGCCTGCCAGGAAGTACCACGCCAATGACGAAGTTGCTGTTTGGGAGCAGAGAATGGCTGAGAACAAAAGGACATTACCACCGCATCCCAATATCGTGGCTATGTACTATGTCTTTGCTGATCGAGTTCCACTGCTTCCGGGATCCAACAGGATGTACCCTGACGCTCTTCCAGGTCAGTCATTATTATTTATGTTATTCTTTTATTTCCTGGAGGAAATAAAAAAAATCCTATTCTTCCAGCCCGCCTGAACCCAGAGGGCTCCGGTAGAAACATGAGTCTCTTCTTATTAATGAAGCGATACGACTTAACCCTCAAGCAATACCTCAAGAACAAGAGGGAAAACGGGGGAATAAATATCAGGGAATCGATTCTACTGCTGGCTCAACTCCTTGAGGCCGTGGCCCACATGAACGCCCATGGGATAGCCCACAGGGACATCAAGACAGATAATATTCTACTGGACACCTTTGAGGAGGCCAATTGTCCCTCCCTCGTTGTCACTGACTTTGGCTGCTGTCTCGCTGACAAGCATCATGGACTGTACCTCCCCTACAGCTCCCATGACGTCGACAGGGGTGGAAACTCTACTCTGATGGCACCTGAGGTCATCACTGCTGAGCCCGGACCCTTCACCAGCATCAATTACACCAAAGCCGATCTATGGACTGTAGGGACCATTGCCTACGAGCTGTTCGGAGCGACAAATCCGTTCTATGGCGGACAGGGAGGGAAAGCTGAGCTTAATAACTTTGATTATGGGGATGAACAGCTACCAGAGGTAGGGGGACAGGTGCCCAGTGTCATTCGGGAACTCATCAAGGGAATGTTGAGCAGAAGTGTTTACAAGGTGAATAAAATATTTTTTTATTCGGTGAATTAATCGGCTAGGAAACATAAATAACTTGTGATAATAATAATTTTTTTAGCGTCTCTCCGTTGATATGGCAGCAACTATTATGCAATTGTACTTGTGGGCACCAAGTTCTTGGCTTCGTAGATACAGTAAATTACCATCGAGTAATGAGGTGAGAATAATTCTATTTTAAGAGGTTTTGATAATTTTATCGGAGAATTCGGGACGTGTATCTCGAGAACTGAACGCAAAATTCAATTAAAAATATTTGACGGTTTTTTAACAGATAATTCAATGGCTCCTTTGTCTAACGACCAAAGTCCTCTGCGAAGGTCGGGACATCACCCTCCCCTCGCCAGCTGAATCTCCCACGACTGAAATAAAGAAACCGAATTTACGAAACTACGAGAGAGCTCTGTCAACTCGCTCCTGCGGAAGACGCACGATGCCTGAGTATCAGCTCATCGCGAGCTTCCTCACCAGAGTGAGTCTTCCTAACGTTCGCGACGGCTTCAAGTGGATTCACAGGAATGTGTCGAACGCGGGTATATAGAGTGTTAATTATGTCAAAAAGTTATTTAGTAAATTTATAGTCAGTTGTGCAGAAGCTTCTGAACTTGACGAAGACATTGAAATTCATTTGCGGGAAAGAAGAATCAAAAATTCCGGTCATTTTGGGGCTGCGGAATCATTTGCTGTTTTTTTTATGGAGAAATTATTTCCAATTATATTTTTGATACTCTGAGAAACACAAAAAAAATCTTGTGGTATCCCAGGTAAAGCCTGCAGACACCAAATGGTGGAGGGATGGATACGATTGCTTTTTGTGTTCCAAAGACACTTACAGAGGGATTTTATTAAATTTATTTGTTGATAATGGACGTTTCTCCTTCATTCTACATTTATCGATGAGTTAAATCGATCATTTTAGTTTTTATTGTTCACAGTATTCGCCTAATCGAGAGATTAGTTGTAAAAACATTAATATTCACTCTGCATGCTTTCGATAGTCAACGGATTGTTCTTCAGTTAACACCTGAAGTCAAGTGTTTGTAAATAATGTTAAAGCCGAGGATATCGTGAATTAAATTTATTTAAAAAATCCAGGCAAGTGATTTTATCAGTCAAACTATAATAAGATCCTTACGAATTCACGTTTGTCGTTTGGGTAAGTTATTCTTCACATGGGGCTTCCCACAGGTCTTGAGCATCTGCTTCATGTCCTTCAGGTCCAGGTCCCTGGTGTGCGCCAAGTCTTCCAGATACGTCAGGAACTCTTCGTAATTAATTGCACGTTTTTCGAATTTAAAGAAGCATAAATAGGCGTCGGTTTTTGTTACTCGATTCATGTCGATTATTTTTGCTGACTCGAGCCAGCTACTAAGGGCAGAGAAGGGCAGTTGGGTGACACTCATTGCGTCTGAGATTGGATCCAGGTGGCAATAGGCTGGTGGAATAATTTATTTTAGGAGAAATTCCCCGGAATTTTTTCGCAGCTGCAGAAAGTTGTTTAAAAAAAATTTTGGTTGTGGATTTGGAGAGGAAATTTGGGTCATTTTCTTCAACCATTAATTATTAATTATTTAATTGTTTTTCATTCGACAAGACATGACAAATATTCTTCCGTTCCCTAGACTAGATTTTTCAAGACGAAAAAAATTAAAAATACCTTCAAACATTTCCCTCAACGGTATAACTCTTCGCACATCCTCTCGTGAGAGTCTTGGTTTTGCCTCCATAATAAACATAACCAAATATCTAAGACATTCAGAAAGAGCGAAGATCGAACGTGAACAATTGATAATAGGAATGTACACATTGCAGTCAAATTCATTGCATCCAATTCTCAAGGAAAAATTTTCGTCCTCAACGTTCCCTTACGCATGAAACGTCGCAATAAAAGTATTTTGATGTATCAAAATAAATGCTAACATTGATTGATACTAATATCATCAATCAAGTAGATTAATTTCTAAGCAGACGAAAAAACGCACACCTACATTTATAAAAAAAAATTTGAATTTATTTATGCCCTCTTCCACCGTCTATCCGAGATGCTAATTAATCTTCAGGACCTCTCTCACACTGTCACAGCTAGTGACAAAGTCAAAAGCACTGTTGTAGTCCAGAATGACATTCTTCAATGCCTGAAGTCTCGTCATGTAGCTCTGATGAATCTTAGTTCCCTTTCTTTTGTATCGAACTGCGGTTAATAACTTGCCAAGGGTATAGTGTAGCCATAGTACGTTGGTGACGGGTTCAAAGGCCTGCCAGTTGTTCTCCACCTGTTCCCTCATCAATCTGTATATCTCAAATTGGTACTCACCAACTGCTGTAAAGAGGGAGGGATCGAGTGCCAGGTCGTTGAAGATGCAACAGCCCTCGTAGGACATCCGGGAGAGAGTGAAGTCAATTATGGCGACTCTGACACCCTGACAGGGGAATTTAATGTCGTCACCGTTTAATCTGTAATTTATTTCCTTCTCGTTTGTCCGGGAGATCAGGATATTTCCCCAGTGGAGATCTCGGTGTTCGAAGTCTAGGGATTTTTCGGCGACTGCGAGGGTCAGAGCAGTCTGGAATAATTTTAATTGGTGGGAGGAACATTGATTTAATGCTCAGACGAAATGAATATGAAAACGAATGGACAATCATTAAGTAATTTTTTAAAATGAATTCTTCACCTGAATAAACGACGAAAAAGCTTCACTGGCATTTTGAAAGACAAATCCTTCGAGATCCTTCCCTCCATCACCAAGTTCCAGAGCAATATACAACTGGTCCTCCTTAAACATACTGGGGCAATCGTTATCAGACTTCTTCTCCTCGTCGTACGCCTCCCACAGGTTCACCAGCTTCTCAGGATACTTGCCCTTGAGGCACCTGATATTCTTCACCTCCACGAAGCCGTCAGTTCTGTGGATCTCATTTGTCCTTAAGTCGTGCAACTCCTTAGCGATTACAATTTCTGACAATATCTCTTCGAACTTCTTCTGTGGCTCACCGTTCACGAGCTCTTTCCCCTCGATAGGGATTATCTTAATCACAGACTTCGCCCTGCCGTCGTCAAACAAGAATACTTCCCCATAAACGCCCTCACCGATTTTACGACAGTCGTTCAGGTATTCATCGCTGTAGATGAGAGAGAAGGAACAGCAGTCTGTCTGGTTACATCTGCTCAGGACAATATTTCTGGCTATAGTCAGGGGTTGGGGTACTCGTAGATCACTCCCTGAATTTCGAAGAGCGTAACTCGATTTTCTGACTGGTGGATTTAATATCAAATTCATTTGTTATTGTCCAGCTGATGAGTAATGAAAGGGAAAAAAGAAAAAATTATTAATAAACTCACCTGCCGTTGGCGCCAATGTTTTTCGATCACTGCTGGTGGAAATCCCATAGGCCTCGTGGAACGAAGACTCCTGAACTTTGTTGACGAGGTTACTCCTGCGGTCCGGTACGACGCGAATCGACACCCGGCGAATAAATCTCTTCGGACTTGTGGCTTGAGAGTTATCTCGATTCATGGACCATTTCCTCAGGGAATTTTCTGTGGAACTCCGAGATGCCCTGGAAGCGCGGACCTGGGCGCCGTCATTATCATTGCTGGATCTGCAGCTTTGTAAGCCGCCTGCATTGACAACAAAAATTCAGAGGCCTTCAATGGATTTTTCTTCGCAATTTTTAGTCAAGAAAATTTTTAGTACTAAGTATCGACCCATTGACTAGATGATTGGAGACCAGATTGCAGATTAACCTATTAGGGAATTTTCCACTCGTGGACACTCTTTTTTTTCCATTCTTAGTCGTCCCACTTCATGCAGAATTTGAAAATATATTTTTAAACAATATTCTTCACGATGAATTAATCTTTCAAAGCGTGATCTGAATTTTAGTTATTTTATTCAGTTATTTATTTATTTTGATTCATCAAATACCGATAGAATTGATTTTTTTTCATGTTTTACCCACATTGTCCCAAGTATGAAAAAAAATAATGGGCCCCCTACCTTGACTCTGCATATTCAGCACGCTGATGACACTCTGTCTCCAGTTCTTTCCCTTGCCAGCAGCGAGAGCCTCAATATCACCTCCCTTCTGAATATTATTAAGAATAGAGAGTGACCTAGCCCAGGATTTCCCCGGTTTCAAGAAGACCGACTTCATGCCACCACTGGTATCCCCATCATTCCCCAGGGCCTTTTTCTGAGTTGCTTCAGTGCCTTCAGTGCTTGTCTTCTCCTCCTCCTCAGAGACGACCGACATCCTCTTGTTATCATTCTCCGAAATCACAGCCAGTCGACTTTCCCGAGTTCGATACCTGCTGCGTCTGTCCGTGATGTTGACTCCATCACTTAACCGGGTCAGAAGAACGTTGGGCAACTGTATCTTCGCCATCGTCAGTTGTCGCTCCTTCAAGGCATCGACCACCTCCTTGTCTTCCTCCATCTCTTCGTTCGAGGCAGCATCAGACGACTCAGCTCCTGACATTGTCTTACCGCGTTTCCCATTATCACCTGGGGCCTGTGTTGATGGGCCTGAAGACAACAGGGATGAGGCATCAGCCTCGACTTCCTGAACCTGGCTTTCCTCACCTGTGATTGAGAACAAATGAGAGGAAATGTCGGTTCCCACTTCCTGGAGCTCTGTCTCTTCTCCTGGGGGATCAGGACACAAGCGAGAAGACGAGGCAGAGTTCAACCTCTCAACATCACACGAATCTTGGTTCTCCTCGTCGTTACTATCCTCAAACATTAGTGGGGACATACTCCCGGAGGACGACGTGTCCACTGTCCTTCCTTCAGCCTTTACATCGTTCTCGTCAGCAGAAAGACGAGAAGAAATTTCTATCGTTGAAATCGTATCGACCGGATCTCCCCTGGCTTTACGAGGAGACCTTCTACTCGGAGGCTCTCCTTGAGATTCTTCAGGATCACTCAATTCCACTCTCGTTCTTCTGTCCATGCTCTCCTCCGTATTCTGCGTTGAAGAAAACAGCTGCCTCTCAATAATTTGCTTGAGAGAGTCATCAGTGATTCTTGTCCGGACTATTTTTGGTGGAGATAATGGGACAGGCCTCTGACGTAGCTGAGCTTCCACCTCTTTTTCTCCATTCTCCTCTTCCTGATTTTTTCGGGTATTTGAGCCCGAAGGGGACATGGGAATGGGGGACAAGTGCAAGCCGGCTCCCTTCTGCCTGATCCTGGACATCAAAGGGGTGCTACTCCAGAGGCTCTGATTTATAGCAGAATTCTTGGACTTTCCCAGGGTCTCGTGAAGCTCGAGGACTACGGAACACTTATTGAGGACTAACTTTGGCGAACCAGTACGCCCATCTTTTCCTCCTCTATTTTTTTCCATCACAGGTGACTGGGGTTGATCCTTCTCCAGGTGATTCTCCCCAGTTTCATTTGTTGATGTACTGTCATCAGTGGAAAATAAGCTCCGTGACTGAAGCAACTCCTCCACAGATTGAGATAATCTTTCTGAAGACGGAATTTCTGATTTTTCGAGGGCTTCGCCATTCTCTAGAGGATGGGAAGTTCCTGGATCGTCTACCTGGAGACTCTCTCGATGAATCCCATTCATGAGCTCTCCATTTTCTGGTAATGAACTGACCGGTTCGGTGGTAGAGTCCAGTGAGCTATTGTTATTATCAGAGGATTTTTCCCGGATAATATCCCTCAGGTTCAGCCGGTGGAGACTCACCCAGCAGTCGTTAATTGGGCTAGTTGGAGACGACAGAGGAGACTTCCCATATCCCTGTACGCTCTTCCTCTTCAGGGATAATTCCTCAAGTCTGTTGTTTCTCACTGGAGTACTGGGTGAATTCAGATGGGTCTTGATTACTGCTGGAACGGTTTTTCTTATTGGTTCGGTTGAGTCGAGCCTCTCGATGCTGCTGTCGTCTAGACTTCTCCCTGTAATCTCAATGACTGAAGAATTCTCCTGCTGAAGGTTGGAGGAGTCCAGATGAACCTGGGGGAATGCCGCATCAGTTTCTGATGATTGATCTTCTGAAAGTGCTCGACTACTCAGTCCATTTGTTGTTCGGGTGGGAAAAGTGCGGGGAGAGGTCCTTCTTATCATTTCTCTGGAAGACTGCGTCTTTTTCTCCTCATCTTGATCCCTCACTTCATTTTCTTTGTCTTCATTCTGTGATTTTCCCAGAGATTCCAGTGATGAGGTCAGTGACGACGTCTTCCTGATTCTCTTTTCCATCTCTCGATCGCTGTCGGCAACCCCATCGTCGTCATTTCCTCTTCTGTTCCTCCTTAATCCCTTATTCGTGGGAGGTTTTTGGGGATTCCCATTGACTTTTGGGACACTTGCAGTGGTTTTCCTCTTCTTGCCTCGCTTAGGTGGAGCACGGCCCCGGGATTGGGGGATGGGAATGACTTCTAGTTCACTGGTGTCGGAGCTACTGGAGGAGCTGTAAAAAACGGCTGAATTCCCCTGTTGAGGGTCCACCGCGGGCTTCACTGGCTTCGCTGTTTTTCTCAGTCGGTCGAAGGTGTCGTCGAGGGGTCCATCCTTGTTGTCAACGTTCTCGTCGCTTTCTGAATCTGAGAAAATCGCTGCGGAGGGAATTATGGAGCTGGCTGTCACGGATCTTCTCAGGTAGGTTTTTGGCTGTTTCGGAGGGTTCCTCAAGTAGGTTTTCATCGGCTTCTGGTACATTTTGATCGCAGCTCTGCAGAATTATACTGCCGCATAAATCATTTGGAATTTATTGCATAAATGGTAGTTTTATCCCAGAGAAGGGTGCGGTAAAATTGATTTTCGACGCAAATAAGGTCTATTGATATTCATAGAAAAGGAGGTCTACTCAAAAATTAATTACTCAATCAATAATCGAATGATTTGTTGAAATCAAAGAGACGTTTCATTTGTCTTGGAATTGAACATTCTTAAGAAAAACGTCAAGTGACCATTTTTCCCCACCACAGATGGGAAAGTGGCGGGATCGGTCCTGATAGGCTTGTCAAAAGATAGTACTTTAATTCCTAAAGTTTTGGATTTTTACCTGGTGCTTCACTAAAACTATGGGTAATAAATAAAAACATTGATATTCAGCACATCACGTCAGTACATTTAAGACAACAAATACAATCAACTAGACAACAACTGGGCTTAGCCGGATTTGAGGTTATGTATACAAAATAATCCACTCTGCCATCTGGTGGATGGCGGGGAATGAACCCATTGAAGGGAATATTCAAAGACAATAGAAACTTCATTAGCAGGACATGGTGGCCGCTGGAGAAGGTGTCAACTGACATTTTTCACGCTTTTCTGAGCCATAAATCCCCTCGACTCCTTCGCAAGAGCTCTTGCTCAGTTACATTCAAGTTATTTATTTATTTATTCTCACTTTGTGCCTCTTTTTTGGGGACTCATGTTTTGGATTTTTGGTGTTTCACAATTGCGTTTTTTGGGGAGCGTTTTCTCCAGCTCTTGACCCAGAATAATTAGCGCTTATCTTTCTAATCCATTCCTAAACCACTCTCACTTCTTTATGCGTAATCCGAAGATTACCGAGCCCCTCCGGGGCCGCGCGAAGTCAAGATTAGGATTGACTTTCTTTGACGCGTGCCCCATGCGGAGGTTGAGCACAACGCAGAACAAAGTTTTGTGTATTTTTGTGAGATTATTGCATGCGCACACTACTACTCTCGCGTCAGTGGTCAGCATTTCCAAGACATTTATATCTAATTGACGAGAATTTCGGATATCGTGGATACATCGACCCTGTATACATCAGGTAAGTCCTCGACCTTCACATATATCCTACCTGGGTGACGTCGATAATTCTGTGTTTACTACTATAAATAGGTAATGGTTCATGCTGGTCAAATTTACTGCCCATGGCGATTCCCAGGAGGAGGGGTTCATTCATATGGAATTTTTTATTTCGTAATTAGGGCGTGGGTATTTACGGAAATCACGTCACTTTTCATTTAGAATGTAGACCAATTAACCACATCTTGGGTGTAAAAAAAATCTTGGACCTGGATTTTTTTGGAGATTGTAGATTCAGAAATACTTGCGAGAAGTTTATTCAAATGTTAATGTGTTTATTATGCAGGAGCCTGTTGTCAGTGTTTATCTTACGGTTTTGATCATTGAGAATGCTTTGGTGGTATGAGATGCCCGCCTCCTCGGCGGTTTCCAGTCTCATTCAGCTGATAATTACGAATTCAATCGATATTTTATCCAAGAGAGGATATTTACAGAATGGGATTTCCCCCATGATGATTCCATTTTTGTATGAATTTTTTGGTGATAATGGAGGAATGAGAGAAAATGAAATAGAATAATTGAACAGTATGAACGCAAATGGTGGAGCTGACCTTCAAATTGGAGTTGGGGGAACTGAGAAGTCATTCATTTATTTAAGAGACATTCTCAGCTCATTTTCGTGGGATGTAATAAGTAATGATGTGATTAATGATGAAGATAATGAATAATTTATCATTTTAGTTAATTCATCATCATGTACAAAAATGGACCACCCCCTTGCTATGATCAGCCTCCACCAACCGCACCACCTAGTTACTTTCAGAGTGTAGGAGGTGTCCCACCCGCCAGTCCATATACTGCAGCACCAACATGTAATTATTCCCATTTTTCTCATCAGCGAGACTTAATGAAGTGCATGTGTGCACCCTGATCTGAGTTTATATTTTACCAGATGCTCGGGGACCTCCGATTGTCACCACAATAGTGCCACTAGGCTCTGGACCTACTCACACTATTTGTCCTCACTGTGGTGTTGAGATTGAAACAGATACTAAGTCAGAGCCTGGGATGATTGCATATGTTTCTGGTGCTGTTATAGCATTACTCGGGTATGCAATCATGTCGTATAAATTATCTGTTATTATAAGGGGAGTTGGTCCGGAGATTGAATTGATGGGGAATTAATTGACCTGGGAAACAGGACACTCTCGTTAACAGACAATTTTTCTATTTTTTTTGTAATGTTCCAGATGTTTCTTTGGATGCTGTCTGATCCCCTGTTGTATTGATGAATGCATGGACATTCACCACACGTGTCCCAACTGCAAAATATATCTCGGAAAGCACGCGAGATAGGCCAATCTCCCACCCCAAAAATTATCAGCACAATTGAAGGACAAAACAAGAACACTATCACTGTAGTATCTACAGACTTAAGACTTTCAATAATTATGTTGACACGAATACGAATCTCAACTGCAAAAAATTGTGCACTGTCTTTAAACACAAATTGATTTAAGATGAATGTGTAACGAATGAAATAATTTAATTGCCAGGTAATTGATTATGTCAATGGCATCTCTAATGGAGGATATTTAAAAGAAAATAATGCAGCTATTTTACTACGATTTTAATGTTTTTTTGAGCACGTTTGAACGAAAAATATTCAAAAGGACGGTAACAGAAACCCTTTTGGTTGTCGAAATAATATATTCCTATTTTTTCGAGGAGCATTAACAGTCTCAGTGGCCACAAGATAGTTAATTAGGGAAAAACTGTGCCTTTGTCACTAGACGAAATACAATCTCATCAGCAGGGAATTCTGAAAGAATATTTTTTATTCCTTTTGCTTTGAGGATCGAGTGCCTTTAATGATAAGGTTTTGGAGGATTGGAAAATTACGTGATCACTTTGATCTCTATTTTCACAATGTGGATTTAATAAAATTGCTTTTAATAATGTATTAACTCGAGCAAATGTATTTATACTGACTTTCAGATTTATGGAACGTAATAAATAAAATTATCGAATGTGTCAATGGTTCAGTATTTTTTTTCCTTCCTCATTTCTTTAAAAGGATAAAATGCTTTCGTCCATTTCCTGGCGATGGTCATCAGAAAAAATCTACCTCTTTCCCTCAAATTTTTCTCACAGTTCTGATAATGCCTGACCTGCACAAGACAATGAGTGTTACGTGTGGGCTCCAACATGGTTCCTCTAACCGAAACCCTAGAGTACATACAGACCACCCCAACCTCGTCGCATTTTCTCTCAGTGAATTTTCCAAATTCTCCCTTCCCCCCATTGCTTTCTACTTTCAAGTGTCCACTTTATCCAGCGACAATAATCAAGTCCGAAGTATGGGATATGATTTATCGTTGATGTGATACACGTAATGACTAACCTCAAAGGTGAGTTGGAGAAACTTTCCCCGTACAATAGCACGTCAAATCAGTTTCCAATGACCATTCCACTCTGCCAGAATTACATTGCCTCCAGGTATTGAAATAAATTGTCAAAATGTGGAGGTCTGTTCGCCTGGAGAAGCTTTCCCTCCCCTGGGGATTCATCAAATCCCCTCGTCCCCTATTCGCCGCCAAATGCAGAACCATTACATCAACAAGTGATCCTCCACTTCCTGAAGATGCTCAAGTGGTGATCTGTGGGGGTGGAATCATGGGGGCAGCTGTAGCTTATCACCTGGCTGTGATGGGATGGGGTTCACGGACGATCATACTGGAGAGTGGACGAATGGGTGCGGGTACCACTTGGCATGCATCTGGTCTCGTTGGGGCATTCAAACCGAGTCTGGCACAAGTTAAATTAACTCAGGACAGTATTTCTCTTTATAAGGAGCTCGAGGGCAAGGGTCTCCCCATTGGCTGGAAGCAGTGTGGAAGCCTGTCCTTGGCTAGGACGAGGGACAGGATGACGGCGTTCAGGAGGATGAAGGCCCAGTCTGTGTAAGTGAAATTATCAGATATTTCTGTCATTCTTTTTCATAAATGAATGTGAGTTCATTCAGCTCCCCAACTTGCCGACTACTTCCCGAACTCCCAAGATGATCAAGTCTCCTCTCCAACAGCTCCAGAGACATAGAATGTCACCTAGTAACTCCCAAAGAGGCTCAGGAATTGTGTCCCCTAATTCAAGTGGAGGATCTTGTCGGTGGAATTTGGATTCCCGCCGATGGAGTCGCAGACCCCTACCAAACCTGCTTGACATTGATCAAGGAAGCGCAGAGACAAGGGGTCCAGGTATTCGAAAATTGTCGCATCACCAGAGTTGACACCAAAGATGGAAAAGCTCGGGGGGTGGAAACGGCCAGAGGAAGAGTAAATTGCGAACATTTCGTCAACTGTGCAGGATTTTGGGCTAGGAACGTTGGAAAATTGAGTGCACCTCATGTCAAAGTACCCCTCCACCCAGTGGAACATTATTACCTCCACACCAAGCCTGTTCCTGGCCTGGATCCAATGACTCCTGTAATTCGTGACGTGGACGGTTATGTGTACTTCCGTGAGAACAGCGGGAGGATTCTAGCTGGAGGTTTTGAGCCAATGGCCAAACCCGCCTTCGAGGACGGAAAAATACCCGAGAACATTGCGGAGAGAGTCCTGCCGGAGGACTGGGACCACTTCCATGTGCTGTTGGAGCAGATTCTCCATAGGGTACCAGCCCTAGGGGACGTCCAGCTAGAGAGGCTGTGCAATTGCCCCGAGGCCTTTTCCCCTGATTGCAAGTGGATCGTTGGAGAGGCACCCGAAATCCGGAATTATTACGTCGCCGCTGGAATGAAGACGATAGGAGTATCAGCAGCAGGTGGTGTGGGCCGTGCAACAGCTGAGCTCATAATAAATGGCTCAACGTCCCTGGACATGTACGAGATAGACGTGTCCCGCTTCCTGGGCCTTCACAACAATCGAAAGTTCCTCAGGGATCGAGTGAGAGAGGTTCCTAGCACTCACTACGCCCTGCAGTACCCACACATGGAGTTCAAGACCGGGAGGAATCTCAGGATGTCACCGATCTACTCGAAGCTCAAGGAGGCTGGAGGTGTCTTTGGTCAGGTGATGGGATACGAGAGGCCCTCCTGGTTCCAACGAGACGAGAACAACATGGACCCATTTGATGGCCAACAGACCTACAAAATAGCCCACACCAACACCTTCGGCAAGCCCCCCTGGTTCGACCCAGTGGGCAAGGAGTACGCAGCCTGCAGAGAAACCATAGGCCTCAGCGACTACTCCTCCTTCACGAAGCTAGACCTGTGGTCCAACGGAGAGGAAGTGGTGAATCTTCTTCAGTACCTCTGCTCTAACGACGTTGACGTACCAGTGGGGAGTATCATTCACACTGGTATGCAAAATCATCGTGGAGGCTACGAGAACGACTGCAGTTTGGCCAGGATATCCCACAATCACTACATGATGATTGCTCCAACGATCCAGCAGACTCGTTGCAAGCACTGGATCAGTCGTCATCTTCCAGCCGACGGGTCAGTGACCTTTTCAGACGTCACGTCAGCGTACACTGCCATCTGCATCATGGGCCCGGCAACAAGGTCACTCCTCACTGAACTCACTGACGACGACCTCAGCCCCAAGAGCTTTCCCTTCTTCACGTTCAAGGAGCTTGACGTGGGGCTAGCGAACGGCGTCAGGACGATGAACCTGACGCATACTGGGGAGTTGGGATACGTTCTTTATATTCCAAACGAGTTCGCTCTCCACATTTACTCCAGACTGGTCGAAGCAGGTGCCAAATACGGAATAAAGCATGCGGGTTATTACGCAACACGAGGCCTGAGAGTTGAGAAATTCTACGCCTTCTGGGGCCAGGATCTGGACACCTTCACGACACCCCTGGAGTGTGGAAGATCCTGGCGTGTTAAATTCGATAAAGACATTGATTTCATCGGTCGTGATGCACTGATCAGGCAGCGAGAGGAGGGTGTCACTCGGAAGTATGTGCAGCTACTCCTCAATGACCACGACCCTGACTTTGACACCTGGTGCTGGGGGGGCGAGCCCATCTACAGGAACGGCAAGTACTGCGGCATGACCACTACCACCGGCTATGGCTACACCTTCAGAACGCAAGTTTGTCTGGGATTTGTTCAGAATCTGGACGACAGAGGAAGAACCCAGGAGGTGACGAATGAGTATGTACTCTCTGGGGATTATGAGGTTGACGTGGCTGGGATCAAGTACCATGCTAAGTGCAATCTTCACAGTCCAAATTTACCGACCAAATTCCCAGATACCGAACGAGACTCTTATCACGCAACGAGGGATAACTTGAATGCTTGATTGAGAGAAATAACATTATTAAATATTCAGATATAATCTCTCCAGTTTGACACCTCTACTATTAATCAGGAAGTAATCAAATGTTTATAACAAACGTCTTTGAATTCAAGGGAAGTTTTACTGTTGTTTCTTCGTATTTAAAATCATCAAAATAGTCGTCTAGTCGTCTTCCCTAGACTTCAAAAAGTTTCAAATAAACCAAATGTCAATAATAAAATAAAAAAAGACTCCTCCGGGAAAAACCTTGCGACGAATCTGCGATCAACGAATCTTAGTAAATTGTGCAGTTTATTGCTAGGTAAATACAATAATGGAATATTCTCCAGGAACTAATGTAAGAGAGGAAAAAATAATATTTTATAACTAACAATGTAAACTCTATTGAACACCATTGTCTTTGTCATTTATACATCACTGTAACGAATAATCTTCGTGGAGATGAGTATTGTCAACTATAATTTTGTGATATTTTGTACTCAAATATATTTGCGATAGAAAAGCCCCTCGCTTACTCAGAATTTTCATAAATCGCCACTCCCTCCAAGGACACGATTCTACCACAAATTCGTAGTACATCAGCCCATGCTTTCGATTTTCAAACTCCTTTGTACAGTTTACAGAGACATTTTTATTAAAATATTAACATATCAATAGTATCATTATCTTAATCACCCAATTAATCATCATGATAATAAACTGGTGTTACCCTAATAGTATTATTATGATTCATCATTCCTTAGAAATAGAATCGGATCATTAAACCAGAGGAAAAAAAATATTGAATATATCTCAAATTTCCCCCTCAGAAAGTATAGTACACCTAATGATTAATTCTTTTTACATGTGATTAATTAATTATGTACGATATTTTACTGTACATTAAAGAAAATAATTGATTAAAGATAAATGGATATATAACTAATGTAAAGATTTCTTATCACTCGGGCATTTCTGGCTCTGGAGTTGGCTGAACTTGTTTCTGCACCATGCAGGATCTCGCCACTGATTCGAATAGCCTAAAAAATGAAAAAGTTGATTGAACAATTAAAAATCAGCGGATTTAGGACATTCTGAGAACAATTTCTGTTCTGAAAGGTTTTTTATAAATTCATAAATTATGGATTTCGATTATGGATTATGGAAGACTTACTTTTCGATTTCTGGTGCACAATGAACGAACTCATGATCCCAGAACTTGTAGTTCCTATTCTTGATGAGTTCGATGAAAGTAATAAGCAGTCCCCAGGGATGTGGTCTATTCACAATGAGTCTCTCTAACAGAACCCTGGTAATCTGCTCCTGGATAGCCTCAGTATTGGCCTCAGCGAACAAATACAGGAGAGTGCAACTGAAGTAATGTGTGTGACTATTAGGATACCTGAGCTGATTGGCAATAGCATTTAAAAATAGATATCTCCCTTCGGTATCCAAATCAACAGCAAGATTCTGGAAAATATCCATATGCGCAGAATGTGCAATGGTGGACATGTTCGGTGTGTGTCCCTTGTTCCTGATGAAGGCAATTGCCTGAGTCCCCACATACAGGACGAGAGCATTCATCAACAGAATATTGTATCTCATGCCAGGCTCCTGAGACACCTGGAGATTGCTCCTCAGCTCAGATAGGAACGTGACAGGGGCCCTGGCCTTGAGATAAGAATCCAATTCCTTCTTGAAACTCAGGGGCTGAATCATAGATGCAAAATTCGTTAGCACTCTGGGTGCATGAGCAATCTCCTGCAGCATATCGACCTTAAGATTGGGTGTGAATGGGTCGGGCAGTCTCATGTTCCTGGGAAAAGCGCTGAGTATGAGGTTCCTCATCTGGATGCAGTTCGGGGGAATGACATCGCAGAATCCGTAATGATAATCGCAGAGGAACTCTGGAAAATCGTGAAGCAGCACCAGGAGAACTCTCAATGTACCCTTATAGAGAAGAGTCACAGGTTTAGCGAGCTCAGCGTTCCTCAGGTAGGGAGCGAGATATCTGAACAGATCGATGAGCAACTGGGCATAGGGGCCCCAACCCTTCTGCTGGGGTGTTATCGCCAGCATACGTCCGATGAAGACCCTGTGGGAGACCAACTCCAGCCAAGCGTAGCAGAAGCCCGGTGCCTTGGCAGGTCTCAGGATGTGGAGAGTGTGACAGTAGGCTGTCAACACCTGGAAATTCACTGCCTCGAGGACAGGCTCAGGTGCGCACAGCTCCAGGAACAGCATGATAAAGACTCTGTGATAAGGCAGCTGCTGGAACTCATTACCTCGAAGCTCGTGGTCCTGAAGGAGAACTCCAGCGACGATGCCCAGGACTTTGTTAAGGAGATTGATCTTAGTGTGTGTGTTGGTGGTATCCCCTGAGTGCTTCACAAGAAGAGCGACGAGACGAACGAAGGCATCGAGTGTATGGAAACATTTGGCTCTTATCACTGACGGCGCTGCATTAGTCTCAGAAAGCGCTCGATAGCACAGATCCACACACATCTGAGTGCTGAGCTTGAAGAATCTCGTGATGAGATCGTCGGTCTTGAGGATCCCGTGAATGTTCATCTGGTGGACGAATATGCCGAAGGCCTTGGTGGGATCACGAGCATGAGTTGGGCTATGATGCATCGTAACCCACTCCCTCAGGAGATACTCTGTCTTCTCCATGAGACCTGGTGGATCATCGAAGTCTCTGGTTCGAACTTGATGAATGCCGGAGTGAATGTGAGCTGTTGGCCCAGCTGGCGGACGATCCGCCAAGATCCCGAGATCCTGGTTGGCTCGAAGGGCCTCGATGAGACTCGTTAATCTGAAGAGGGAGATACCTTCTGGTGGTGCTCTGTGCTGGGTCATTCGTACTAGGATTTCGATCGTATTGTACAGGTCAGACTCGGTTACGTGGGTTGTCTGACGCTCATCGATTAGGTACATCTGTACCAGCTGCATTGCAAAAGCCGTCGCCATGACACTCCCTGCATCCATCGTTTGGGCCAAGGCTATGTCGAATTGGGCAAAGTTGACGAGGTGGGATCGTATTAGGCAGTCGACTGCTTCAAAATTGTATCTGAATTCATCTCTGCACTCGGTCAAGAACCTCGTCGAATGTTTGTTTGTCCACTGCATCCCATAAGCCCTCTGATCCTGAAGGCACTTGAGGATCCTAAGATGCACCTCCCGATACCTCAGGATGATCTCCGTATCTATGACACCACTGGAGATGGTGGGGCCATCCAGAAGTCCCTCAACACTCTTCTTCAGTAGAGACATTGCAGCCCCGGCGTCCCTTGACCTTCTCGTGAGGATGATGGACTCAAGAAGATTGTGTAGAGCTGCATGCTGAGGTGGTGGTGCTGCTGGACCCATGGTACCAATCAGCAGCTCCACCTCACCCGCGAGTTTCTCCAGCATCGATCCAATCTCGTCATTGTTAACAGCTGCGTAGACAGCCACTTGTTGAGGAGTGGCAATAGCAACTCCTGGATTATTCGGGAATGAAGTCTGCACTGTCGGTTCATTTATCGGTTTGGGTATAAACAGGGCCTGAGTTTCTCTTTCCGAGAGCGGCAGGAATCCTGGAATGTTCCTGGCGAACTCCTCGTAGACGGCCATCTGCTGTGGAGTGACTCCCCCCGTCTTCAGTCTGATCTGTTCCGGGATTCTCTCAGCTTGATACTTGACCAGAGGATCGACGTATCTCCTCCCTTCCTGTCTAGCGAGTTTCCTGAGCTCCATCTCGTTCAGCAATCTCTTATCCATCTCTGGCATTGCCTTCTCGATAGCTGTCTTCTGAACGAAAGCACAGGCCAGTTCCATGTTGTCCGCTGCAACGACATTAGCTGCTTGCTCAGCTACCTCCTTCTGCTGAGGTGTTGAACCCACCATTGCTGCCAAAAAAGCATTCTTCAGGTTCGTACTGATGGATGCAAGTAACTGATCTCTACAGGTAATCATCGTCATTCCAGCTGTCAAGTTTCTCACCATGTGCCTGGCTGCTGAGCGCATTCTGACTTCTTCAGAGTCGAGAGCAAAGTCTTTCCGAACAATTTGTTCGCTTGTGGTGAGAGCTATCTTGATGGAGCGGTCGACCACCGGATGAATCCATTCTTGAATGGCTCGTTCAATAGCCGGTCTAATAAACTGCTTGAGATGTGGATGAGCCTGGAAAAGGGATAGCTGATTGTTGACCGTTATGTGCTGAGCTATGCTGGAAATATTGGTGACACTGATATCCATGTAGTTGAAGCGAGGCTCTGGTGGGCCAATGGGCAACGATGGAGTGGTGTTGGCAGGCTGTGGAGGCTGTGGAATAATATTTCCTGGGGCTGTTGTCCCCACCAGGTCCTCCATGGTCGACTGGGGTGCCTGCTGGTTCGACGTAGCTTCTGATTTTTTATTCGGTTGGGACAATTGGTATTCCAGATTTCTCAGCTTCTCAGGATCCTTCAGGTACACCGCTGGCTTGAGCTCAGCAACGTCTATACTCAAATTCTTGCACAAAACTTCGATCTCGAATTTCAAGTTAAGCTTGAGATCGGGCTCCTGGTGGAGTTCAGCTAGGACATTCATTATCGCCATTGTCCAGGGATTGGGGGGTCTGAAGACTCGACTTTTGGCACAGCTCTCGAGAACTTTAGCGACGAATGGAACAACATAGAGGAGCTCCTGCTGGCCCTTGTGATACGCCTCAACGAGGAGGCTCTTAAGGTCGATATCAATTTGCAAAATCGGTTTGTTTCGTCCCAGGGTCAGCATTCCCAGCCAATGTCCCAGATTCTTCAGCAACGAACGGTCCGAGAAATTAGCAATTCCCTTGTCACTCCTCAGCAACACTTTGATGTTCCTGAAGGTCTCCCTGGTGACCATCTTGTTGATCTCTGGAGCTTTCAGGCAATCCAAAAAGTTGGAGTACAGTGCATGAAAATTCAGCTCTATACTAGCTCGTTTCATGACAAGATACTGTGCCATCCAAGGCCAGTACTCCTCGGTAACGATTTCCTTTATCTCGTCACACTTCTGCTGAAGATTCAACTGACTAAGATTATTGAAGATGAAGGCTGTCTTGTCTTGTAGTGTCTCTGGAGGTGTCGTTATCTTCTCCTCCTTGTCAGTGGCAACCAGCAGAGTATCAATATTCGTGGCATTGGCGATGGAGGGTCTTGCTGACAGCGAAGTTGTAGCAGTCGTCGTGGACTTGACCTGAGTGACGCTCGTTGTGGCGGTTGTGGCTGCAATTGCCTTGTAGGTAGTTGTGGGTGGGGCCAGGATGGCAGCCAAGTTTTTCGGAAGAACTGCGCCCTGGGGTCTGTGGGGTGGCTCCTGCCCCTGAAGGCCGTACTCGATGTACTCGATCAGATGATCTGGGAACTCGTTGAAGTGCTGGATTGCCCGGACGTGCTCGCAGTAGGTCTGGTACTCCTTGAGTCTCCCCTTGAATCGATCCAGTGCAGCCACGCCGAAGTAGTACATTTTGCTGCCCTCGGGTTTCCTCAGGGCATCCAAAACGAACCGTAAGGCCAAACCGAGGGTCATGTAGGTGCTCACCAAGCCTCGTTCAATGATCCCACCGAATAATTCAGCTGTTATGTGCAACTCTTTGTCGGGATACTGAGGGAAGAATCTGTACTCCTCGAAGAGGTTTCTCAACATGCAGCTGAATACCTCACGCTCTCGCTTCGTACCAGTCTCTTGGAACTTCTTAAGCATATCAAGGACTTCATCGATGGACAACGTAGGATGTGGTGGATGATTGTAAATCCTCTGGAAGTAGCTATTGGCCTCGTCCTCAATCTCCTTGGACACGGTTTGCCCCATATCTGGGAAAAGACTGGACATAGACTCGATAAGTCTATTCTTCTCGATGGCAGAAGGGGGCACCAGACGAGCTAGGGCACCGATAGTGGAGGCCCCTGAGAGGACAGCTGGGCCCTGTGTGCCCACTGGGCCAGAGTGCAACTGAGAGGATATCGGAAGCATTGGGAATTGATTGGGTGAGGGGCCCATCAGTCTGGATGGAGAGCCTGGCGCTGAGACCAGGGGCCCAAGGGCTCCAGGAAGATTGAACGACGACGATGATGGGGCTATACCCATCGATGCCAGACTGGAGCTTATGTTGCCAATTGTATCCACTGGCTTCGATGAGAACAGAGGGTTCGTTAACTTCGGAGTATTGAAGGGATCCAGAGCTGGGTGACGAAGGACTCCGACTCCAGGTGGTGGAGGCCTGTTCATAGCGCCTTTTTGCAGCATTAGACTGCAGTTCTGGACCATTGTCATTATGGCTTCTGAACATTCGGGGGAGACGTTGGTTGCGCAACTTTGGAGGCACACTAAAATCGTTGTTATGGTTTCATGGGGCAGTTGACTAGCCTTTGGAAGGCTCGAATCTTCCTTTATGGTGTTCCCTGTTACCTGTGGGCACCTTCTCTGCAAGAACTTGACAGTGGCCGCCACAAAACACTCGCCATGATCACGAATTTTATCAGTCAACCATTTCTCAAGCTTCAGGTATTCCCTTCGTGACGCCAGACATGCCAGATCGATGACGAAGGAAAATGTTTGGGCATTCAGGAGGGTCGAGAGGGCTTTCAAATCCTGAGCCACATCCAGAATCCTGGATAACCTCGTCTGGTCGTGATCCCCCCTAAAGTACCACTCAGCCATCGAGTGCATGATTATAGTCTTGATCTTGGTGTTGTTGACGTGCCAGGCATGATGAAGAATCACCGCTGAATTGGGGTGATTACCCAGGAAGATTGGCATCAGGGTGCCTAGGAGCTCTTGCCTGAGAGCCGTCAGTGGAGGGCTTATCTGAAGTAGAGCGAGAACGAGGACATCAGGACAATTTTGAATGGGCCATTTGAATAGCTCCTGAACAGGACCGTAGAGTCCCCTCTCAGCCATATGCAGGAGTAGCTCAACGACATGCAAGGATCTCCAGGTCTGAGCCTCCTTGCTGTCCCCCTCAGGTGCTGACTTCAGAACGTCAACAGTCACAGAATGATAAGCATAATCAGCAAAGCAGAATATATCGGGATTCTTCAAGATCTGCTGAATCAAGGAGAATTGAGCCTCCACATTGTCCCAGTGTCTGTAGAACAGCTCCACTGGGAAGACATCCAGGGGATAGCCCTCATGTTGGAGACCAAGACGAAGACCTGTGATCAGAAGATTCAACCCCTGCCGATCTTTTATATGAAACTCCACGTGATCCAGTTTCACAATCACTTCATTCCACGAAAGGGTGGACTGTATGTCCTTCAGGGTTTGAATGAAGACCTCGATATTCCAGGTGGTAGGTCTGCTGCTGTCGGAGGATTTGTCTTTGCTGGAGTCTGTGTTGCTCGAGGTATTTCCCCAGAAAGCCTGAAGGCCTCCAGCATCATCGAGACCGGTGCAGGTGCGTGCCATGTGAGCCAGCACCCTTGCTGCCACCAATGGGGACATCTCCCGTATTCCCAGGTTGGCCAGAGCTCCTCGACACTCATCAACACTCGCCGTGAATCCATAGCCCAACTCCATTATCAATTCTACAAGTGAATTGTTGTCCATTTGGCTGCCCGCCATTACGAAGTTGTTGTGGATCTGGGGGATTTCCCCCTCGTCTGGATAGATGAGTGGTGCAAGCACCACTGGGACGACCTCCCGGGGAAAATCACGACGTAGGTTTTTCAAGAATTTCTGGAGGGAGTCGGGAGCGACGTTTAGGGAACTCTTTGGGTCGAGCGCCTGAGACAGAATCAGGTGGAGGACCTCAGGGGACGAGTCGTGGAGACCCTCCTCCTGCTGCTTGCTCGGGTTCTCCGAGTTTGTGTAGTTTTTTATCAACTCTGGCAACTGCTTACGGAGGTCTTCGAGCGCCAGCTGGCGGAGCTCCGAGGACGACGAGTGACGGAGAGTTAGGGCGAAAACCACGTTCTGGACCAGAGTGAGGTTCAACACTCGGCGCAGGTGGGGAAAAAATTTTGGCGATGGCGTTAGGGTCTGAAAACATTGTTTAACGTTTCCCTAGGTATTTATTTATTTTTTTCAGGCACCTCCAATTTTGAAAAATCTCAATAGAAATTTATTTCACTGGAGAAAAAGTCATTCAAACACTTGAATATCTTTAAAATGTGTTCGTTCCCTTGTAGTATTTCATCTCCCCCAGATTAATAACCAATAAAAATTATATTGTCGTCAATAAAATTCACCTGAGGAGAAATACACAACGCAAGATATTCCCCCAAATTTCCTTGTTATCAATGATTAAATATCCCCAACATTAAAGTTTAATCCTCAGATATACAAAGTCATTGCTTAAAAACATAAAAATTTCCTTCGTTTCCCCACAACAAACAGACAGAAACAAACAATGACGAAAACTTACCTTCTGCTGATGCAGCGGATGATCAACAGCGTAAGTGAGGTTAGATATGAGCAGTGGTTTCCCCAGCAGATTGTTGCACTCTTGTCTAAGAAGTTGCACTTGGTAATAATCCTTGGAGCTTGTGCTAGGAGGTTCGCCCGCCGAAAAGTCAACGTAAGAGAACAAACAGCGCAGCAAGTGTCTGTTCGCCTCAAGACCTTTCCAACGTACCAACTGGAATGGAGAAATTACTTTCGGTTTACGGAGTCCCGCCACAGCCCCCCAACTATGAAAATCTTAACTGGTCAACATCATCAAGCTCAATGATCCGATTTTCTCAAATGACATGTCATTTTAAGCTTTGAGTAAGAATATTAAGAATGACTGAAAAAAAATTGCATTCCACTCTGCCAATCTGGAGATATTGACATCTAAATTGGAGCAGCTTGCCCCTCCTGAGGGCATCCCCGTTCCCTAGGTCTCATTTATTCCGTGAAAAAATATTAATTAGAATAAATTACGGATACTTACGAATGTTATCTCCTCGGCACTGCCACGATAATTTTTCTTATTCAAATTAACAACCAAATAACTTATTTGTGACAAAGTAAAAGATAACGAGTCCAGGTTCATAGTTCCATGAATCCGACCTCGAAAGCTTCAAACGTATTTGAAGCTTTCTTCGGTATCCACGACTTGCCTCCCGGTATTCTCTCCTCTTCATAAGCATGAAAACTACATTTGCACAACTCTACGACCAACATCGGGATCAATATATTGTAATAATTGTTGATTTCTCGTCCAACAAATGGTCCAACGCCTTAACTCCACATCGCGAGCTTCTCGAAAAATCCTTAATTCTTCCGTTAACTTGGTGATTCAAGGGGCGATCGGGGAGGGAGGAAATAATGTTTTTTGAGGGATTGAATGCACCGTACGAGAAAAATTTATGCACTACTTGCAAGTCTTTTTATTCGCTGCAGACAAAAACGTTTTTTACGCGAGCACTCGGCAACACTCGGCCCAGCACGCGTTCATCCGTTTTTGATTGGGACGCTATTTTTTTCGTCCGATCGGTGATCACCAGGTTGTAGACCCGAATCAATCAGAGCTCTCAGTATTTTGGATTTTCAGATCAACAATGGGAAATTCATGGGGTTAGAACAGACTTTTCTGAGATTTCTTTGGGATTTTTTAATCTTTTTCCGTTGAAACACAGGAGAACACTGACACACGCACATAATGCGTCGCGTTGATGGGGCGAATATTACGGGCGAGTTTGCAATGGCCGTTGGACATACTTTTGTATCGACCTATTACCAATGGAGAAATTTTCGAGAACAATTGGGTTTTACCCAGTTTGAAATTTAGAATACATTCCGAAATTCTTTAATTATTCTCCGAGGTCAACGAAAATTTTTCCAGAAGTCTTGAAGGAACCAGGTACATGGAGTGAAGGAACAAATGTAAAAATAATAATGAGACGTGTCTCTGCGACACAATAATCAACGTTAGGTAATCGAAGTGTTCATGGATATCTAAGAACTTCAGTTAATGACTGAATTTGCCCAAGAAAGTCACTGAACCCCATCAATAATCAGAAATGCCTTGATCCCGCGGGAAGACTCGAAGCCCAATAGCGCCAGTCCGCAGAATGAAATACCAAAATGGCACGGCCAATGGCGCTACTGGAGCGGTCCTCCGCCATCATCCATTAGTTCAGTCCTCTCATGTGAACTTACGGTACTCATAAACCCTCAAGAACCCCACAGTAATCCCGCGATCCCCAAAAAACCCCCCAAACAATGCGTGAAAATCGTGTGAAATCCCGAGGAAGCCCTCTGTAACCGACTCCCCCTAGCTCCCCATCCCATTCCGCTATTGACTCTCCCAATAAATCCTCACCAAGGTGCCGTGTCCCGGAGCAGGGGGAGGGGATTTTTACGCGGATTGTACGCTCGAGGGGGGCCAAAAGTGGGGAAAACTTTTAGAGCCCAAGAATAGCCCATCGAGCCCCAAAAGAAAAACGGTCTAGGAAAAATAGAGTAAAACAAAGTGCAAAACGTTGTAAAAGGGGGAGGGGTTGTGCCGACGGGCAGAAGAGCCGACGAGGGAATCAGAGTGCCATCGGCTGCCCAGCGGTGCCCACTTTCCACAAAAAAAAAAAAACCCAAGTGATAATCCCACCCAAGAGTTCGATAATTGCCCCTCAGTGCCTGAAACAAAAGCCCAATCAAGTGAACCATCCCGAAAAAGTGTAGACAATTGTTGCTGAATTCATTCGTTCGACAATCGTGAAACTATCCAAGTGAATATCGGGAGACTGGAGTTAACGACGGATGCCCCTCCCACTCACTCTGATGAACTAAAAATTCACGGACCACTGGAAAAACTCAGTGATTCGGAATCATCATCATCATCACCTCGAGGCAATCGCCAGTGAGAGCATCAACCGGTGTAATATCACATTAGCGTGGCTCAAGTTACATTTTGAAATGTTTTCCCAGTGCAATTCGTGAAATTGTTATTGGGCTTTGGGTATTTTAATTAAGTGAGTGAGAGTGTGATAAGTTCGTTTGTGATAACTTTGGTGAAGGTGAGAGGACATGTCACTGGAGACACGTTCCAGCTCGGCCCTGTTCAAGCGGGCCGAACAGCTCAAACGTTGGGAATTGTCGGAGACCAATAGTCAGCCGGCCCAACCGAAACAAATAGCACGTAAGATCAAGTTCTCGGCCGACTGTGTCTTCTTGGCTGCCTGTGCTGCTGGTGATAAGGAGGAGGTGGTTAGGCTACTCCAGAAGGGTGCTGACATCAATACTGGAAATGTCGATGGTCTGACGGCCCTGCACCAGGTGATTACAGGGATTTTATTGGATTTTTGGGGACGTGGGTGGGTGCGGGGGTGGACACAAGGGGTTGGAGACGTTGGAGATGACCGAGGGTATGGCTCAAGTGACCATGTTTCACTGGCAAAATGGCCGCTGGCCTCCTCCAGCTGTCTAATTTCAGAGCCCCGGTTGATGCCAGATATCGCTAATGCACGTCTGTCAAGGCACTTGTCGTGTCACTAGGGGGTGGACTGGTCACCCAGACGTGGGATTATCTTCAATGGGGTTGCTGATAGAAAGAATTAGCCTGTCGAGGGATTTTTATGTGAATCAAACGTCATTTCAGCTGCAAAGTGGCTGTCAAGTTCAATTTTTTGAGTGATTCTTGCTCCTCACGCATGTCCCATTTTTTTTTGCTTTCCTCTAGGTTTCTTTTTACGCGAAAAATATTGAAATTGATTTTCGAATCATTTGACAAGTGAATTGAGAAATTTTCTGCTGAACACGAATGCTAATACTCCTGTGGTTATTTAGAATCATTGTTCGGGCGCTGAATGATGGCAATTACTTTTCGTTATGAGTATATTCATTTGTAGAAATCATCTTGAATCCCAGGAGAGGGGAAATTGTTGGCAATACTTGTCATCTTCGTTTCTTGTTTTTCTTGAATGGGAGAATTTTCTCAATGAGAGACAAATATTGTCAAGTTCAGTCTAGAATAGTTCTCAGTTTCATTCACACGTGGTGCTGTCAAAAAATCCAAATTGTAGCCGCCTTTCAAGGAAAACCTCGGTCCAGCAGCTCTCCAGGTACAGGTGAAAGACTTTCCACTTGGGGAAACCAATTTCAGTCCTATTTACGTAATTACTAGGGCAAGACCACTCGTCTTCCACTTCAGAGTGAGATTTCCCAGTTTAGACTGATATTTTCCCATCGACAACTCAAATTATTCCCACAATAGAATCGCTTCAAAAATAACGTGAAATCCAAGATCAATTGATTCGCCGAAAATTCGTCTGAATATTTTTAATTCATGAACTTCAGTCGTCAATCATCCTCCGGATGTTTCCCTCCCTAATATCGAGCTCTTTGTAATTTTCTGAATATTTTACCCTCCGAGCCATCAATTACATAATTCAGGAATTTTGTTTTTACATTATGCAATGCCAGCATCTGGATAAAAAAATGTGTAAAAAAATCGTTGCAAATTTATGGTATAGATGGAGAAAACGTGCTTCGCTCGGGTGACTATTAATAGATTACCTATTAGAAGTCAGTCCCTGGTGTACGTCCGTGTCCACGATGGTTTTGTCAGTGTTGTAACAGATGGTTTATTTTTCTCATTTCACATTTTTTTTCCTCTCATCTCTTATTTTTTTGGCTGTGAGCAGGCCCTGTCTCGCGACCGAGGAGGTAGAGCCAGTGAGGTAACAGATAATTTTGGGGCTTTTCGAAGGCGAAAAATAAACGTTCAACGTGATTTTTTAACACCTCGTGGGGGCTTCACTTATTCACACGTGTATCATTGACTCACGGGGGTTATTAATATATTGTGAATTTTTTTTTTCATTCCGCAGGCCTGCATCGACGATGATCTGGACATGGTGGAGTTTCTCGTGGAACAGGGTGCTGATATTAATCGTGGAGATAACGAGGGGTGGACACCGTTACATGCCACCGCCTCCTGCGGATTTATATCTATTGCTAAGTATGTCGACTATTATTTTTTTATTTTGCAATTCCAATTTATAAAACCCTCGCATACCGAAACTAAACTTCATTCATTAAATTCCCCTCTTCCACCTCAATTTCCAGGTACTTAATTGAACAAGGCTGTAATCTAGCAGCTGTAAATAACGATGGTGAGCTAGCAGTGGACATCGCTGAGAGCAACGAAATGGAGGATCTCCTTCAACAGCACATCAACAAAGCAGGTACACAAGACGATTCCCATTTCGCAATGTCTCCGGTCAAATAACGTCTGGGGGTTAATGTAAAATGAGCCTTTTCACTTTTGTTTCAACTCAGGCATCGATTGCGATCAGGCGAGAAGCGAGGAGGAGAGATCGATGTTGAGTGACGCGAGAGCCTGGCGATCTGGAGCACCCGGTAAAGATTCCACTCATCCACGCTCTGGTGCTACTGCGCTTCACGTTGCCGCCGCCAAGGGTTATATAAAAGTTATGAACATACTTTTGCAAGCAAGGTGCGATGTCAATGCACAGGATTACGATGGCTGGACACCACTTCATGGTGCAGCACATTGGGGACAAATTGAGGCTTGTAAACTACTTGTTGAGAGCTTTTGTGATATGGATATGAAAAATTATGCGGTAGGTTTAAAAACAATACCCTCTATTCATCTCTAACTCAACATGTTCTGACTCGTCCTCATCCCCAGAATAATCCAAAAAATATTTGGAATAGGACAAAGCTCTCTTGTTCCAACTGATGTAGAGGGTATTTTATTCCGATTTTCAGGGCCAAACAGCATTTGATATAGCGGACAATGACATTCTGAAGGCTTTAGAAGAGTTACAGAAGAAACAGCAGACGATGGTGAAGGATCACCCCCAGTTGAATAACAAAAAACAACCAATGATACCAAAGAAGAGGTACAATTTCCTCTGGATATTTTATTCAGCAGCTGTAGTCGTAAAAAACATCAATTGCAATATTAAATTGACAATTAAATTCTTTCAGAGTGTCTCCAACCATTGAGAATGCTGTCGTGTCCCAAGAGGGTAATGAAACGTTCGAGGAGGAGACACCCAATAAGGTGATAAAAGTTGAACTAGAAATTCAGTCGGATAAAGAGGATACGAGTGCAGGAACGAATAGTGATGTTGGTGAGTTACTCAGCCAGTGGCTGTTGTCACTCAATGTCGTAAAAATTATTTACAATTAATTAGTTATTAAGTTATCGATGAGCTCATTAATACATGAATTTCGTCTGCATGCTGCTTGGATAGAGAGTGGAGAAGAGACTGATATTGAAGGGAGCGAAGTTGAGGGTGAGTCTGAGAGTAACTCAGACACACAGACTTCCTCAGCCTCCAATCGGTCTAATACTTCCGATCAGTCAGTAGGTCTTACAGATGATGGTAAGGGGTGTGGATGAAATTTAATGAGTGGACTTTTAATTTTTTTATGATTTAGATTAGATTTTTATCTGATGCACGGACAGAATTTTTTCTATAGTCTAGTCATTTTTTATTCATTTATTAATTTGTATTCTACGTAAAAAAATCCATAAAACTGGATCACGAGTTCTCAGATTTTGATTTCAATTGCATCAGTCCAAATTATACCTTCCAAACAACAAATTGATCATTTACAATTTTGAATTATGCAATGCGGAAGTCTGCTTGTATAATGAGCAATTGGCTCGGTACATTTCAATTTCGAAGAATTGAATTCAAATTGGTCTCATAATTGGAATATGAGAATTGTAATTTTTAAGGACAAGGTCCCATCGTGACCGACTATCTGTTATAAAACAGGACTCCATTGTATGTGACAGATCTTTTTGTCGATAAATTATTGAGTCAGTGATCAAGTATGGTCTTCGCATAATTAATTATTCGTTATGTAATGTTCACGTGATTGTTTAATTCTTACAGAGAAGAAGAATAGGGCTAATAAAGATGACACTGGACCACTCAGTCCAGTGCCCTCCACAGAAATATCCAAGGTGCCTAATCAAGTACGTAATTAAGGGTTAATTATTGCCTATAAAATAGCACTTCTGAGATTTATTTTATACATTGGTTTTTTTTTTGCTGAAGGCTCCAATATTGCCACCAAAACAACAGCCTGAAAATACGGAAGAGGGTATTATTCCGTCCTGGAGGCGCTCCGGTTCGTTTAGAAATAGAATTCAAGAAGCTGAGTCCACGAATTCGTTAACATCTAGTGAGTATAAATTTTTCTCACAGTAAAAATCCCAATAATTTACAAATCCTCCCATTCAAAAAATAATTAATTTTGGTTTCACTCATATTTTATTTAAATGTCTGGGATATCATTCGTACTCAATAAAGCTGTGAATGAAAGATGTCCTCAGCAGTTATTCTTGAAGTAGTCGCTCATGGCAAAGCATTTTTTTTAATGCAGCCATTTTTTCGGACATTTGGAGATTTTATTTTTTTTTTTTGTGTAGAAATGGAAGATAAGGATAATTCACCGACCAAAACCCCGATAATCCCCAACAAAGTAAACCCCGAGCCCGAAGTCGTTCTCCGGAGGACTCACAGCTTCGAGAAAGACGAAAAGTGAGTAAAAATTAACTGATGGCATTCCACGCTGTACTAATGAGAAAGAGAAACGAAGAGCGCACTTTTGTGGCTTCTAACGTTTTTTTTATTACTAGTGGATAACCCCTGAGTGATTTTTGGTTGTTGAACTCGTACCTTGATGCCAGTATCTAAACCGAGCCCTTAATTTGTCAATTCTCTTGCTTATCTTTGCGTTGTGACTAGCAGAAATATTCAATTTTTTACATCTGGTAATTAATGCTCATTTATTTTCAAAAATCCTAATTATCTGCTGATTTTTCGGCCATTTTAAGTTCGGCCATTTAAGAAGAAATCCAAGACGATGTAAAAAATTGATGGTAATTTCTCTACGATGCTTTATTAAATTACTAGAAAAAAAATAAGTAAAAATAATTGTAAACAATTAAGTGACAATAAGAACCGTAGCAAAAGTACGCATGGCATGATGCATGTTACGCAGGTTCTATGAGCAGTACCTGGCATTGCAAGCTCGAATCATGGCATCTTCCTGCCCCACACTCCACCGCTGTCATCAAGCTACTCCCTACCACACCAACGCTACGACCACTCGTTCTGCGTCCTTGCGCGAAACTCACAGGTATACCAAGCATGTTTTGAAATTGTAACTAAAGCCAGCCATTTTTGGAATTAAGTTGGTCGTCGAGTAATTCAGTAAATATTTGTGAATTGAGTACTTTCCTAATGAATTAATAATTGATCATCAACTATTAATAACCAATAAAATCCATAGAATATCGCTTTGCCTTCCAGCCCGCGTAATGCTTGCTATCAAATTGTCCTCGTAAAATAACTGATCAATTTATTTCCCCAAATTTAGAAAAAAAGAGGTGAAGCTCAACCTGGAGCTACCCCGAGTCCCGCAGGAGAGCAACGCCACGTCCCCTACATCTGCCTCAAACAAACTCTTGTCCTCACCAACACTGCCAACTGGTACCAGCTCCGCCAGTGCTACATCCACTGCCGTAACAACAACAACAACAAGTCCAGTTCCAGCCAATCAAATTCGCAGGTATGATTACTCAATCGTTATCATCTCTATCTCATTCATCATTCACTTATACTATTCTTTTAATTAAAACAATTGCGATGAGAATTTGTGAAGCACTGAGCCATAAATTTCATTCGAATGATTAGCGTACAATCGGTGGAAACAAGCTCAGCAAACGTTTCACCCACTCGTAACACAGCGACAACAGCGTCAGCGCCAAATACACCAGCTGGAAGCAAACTCAGTCCTGGAAATATCTTCAAGAATTTCTTCAAGTGCGTAGTTATGGGCCAATCGACAGAAATTATTTTACGAGACTTGAGTTTTGTGAATTTCACGTGAACCTACAGTTTTGGTTTTGTTTATTGGAACATTAAGGGTTTCATTAGGAGAATTAGAAAAATGGGACAGTCGTTTGAGGTTTTTAGAGGAATATTCGTGGTGGTGGTGGATTTTTTTTTCTGCGGACATTAATTCTTAGTGTAAAGAATCAGTTGACGCAGTTAATTTCAGAATTTTTTGTGGAACTCTTAGGAAAAAATAAATCAATCCAACTGCTGTCGATATTCTATATGAATTCCAGATCGCTGTCATCATTTGGATTTTTTAAATGAAATTCCTCTGATAGTGGGATGAGTGCAATTGTGATTCACACCGGAATAATTATTTTTTTATTGTGCATTGTGATGGTAGAAAATGGAATATTTTTCAGTAACAAAATAATCCCCAAATCAAGAATGAAGTTATCAGACCGTAACAATTCATCCCCTTTCTCTTCAGAATTAGTTTATTCGAAATTTATAATAGTTTTCGAATCATTATGCTTCACCATTTCATTATTGAATTCATCTCACTAATTTTCTTGATTCAAAAATTTTTGTTCAGCATCAGCATGAGAGAACAGCAACAAGACTGCTTTGCCCTGCGTTTTTTTCCATTATTTTATTCAATTAATTTTTTTATTAAGTCCGTGGAAGTATCGAGACTTTAATTGATTCGTATGAGGTCTGCTGTGTTAATTTTCCGAATTTCTCCATTTCCATTCCATTTTTCCATTTCTCATTTCAATTTTTCCATCTCTCACACGTCTAACGAATTCCTCGGTTGTGGGTGTTGTCAACATAGGAGGGCTATTCCACAAATTAATTTATTAACGCTTCATATAATTTGCATTCTACTCTAATTAGGATCACGAGATAAATTTCATTCTTTCATAAGAATAAGAGAATCTCGTCGAAAGACAGATCTATTTTGTCAATCCCCTCGGCTATCCATCAAAAGCCGAAGGATAACTGATTTATTTTCGTGCCCTCCGCTCCGCGATCTTCAAAATTTAATTCCCTAAACGATTGAATCAATGTCTCCAGATCATTTGTACCACCTGTTCGTGATGAGGAGAGCGAAACCCAGAGGAAGGCCCACGCGAAGAGAGTCCGAGAGACTCGACGATCCACTCAGGGCGTCACTCTGGATGAGATAAAGAGTGCAGAGCAACTAGTGAAGAAGAAACAACAGCAGAATAACGACACAGCTCCAACGTCTGCACCCCAGGTAGAGCTTCAAATTAACGCTTCAAAAATTGAAACAGGGTTAAACAATGTCCCTGAAGCTGCCGAATCAAAATTCGGTTACAATCTCCACGGAACATATTTGAAAATGTATTTTAATTGTATTTTACACTTGTTTTTCAAACGAAAAAAATTGCCGAGCCATGAAAGCGAGGCTGGGATCAATATTCAGGAACATATTGAGTCTATCAGTGTCTCGCGATTCATAAAATTGGCCGCCATATTGGCGATTCCGTACGACATAACGATAGTTTAAATTCTTGCGAAGTTATGCAATGAAAAATTGAAATCGAACCTTGTTAAAATCGCTATTACCTCGGGAACTATTCGGTGTAAGAATTGCTATCCAGTTAATTGTCGTAAAAAGTTCTAGCCCATCTTCAAATCATTCCAAATTAAGAATTTCATTTTTTTTTCTCATATTTTTTAATGTTCTGCATAGGGAACAGTTGTAAATTCGATATTACGTGTACGAAACATTCCAAGAAGCTGAAAAAATACAGATAAGAAAACTATTAATGCGTGGAGTATTTTACTGGACAATCCCGTAGTTCTTGTGTTGTCGTGGAGATTTTTTTGTGTTGTCTGAACAAGTGTACATGTTAATTATCCGATCGATTTTCCCAGTGTTCATAACAAAAATCAGGGGAGGAGTGGTAAATCGCGAGAATTTAACTCCAAATTATAATTGATAACTCCAAAAAAGATCGTTCTCAAATGAGAGCAATAATACGTTCGAAGTTAATGAACTAATTCTGTAATTAATTGAGCAGCAAATCGAACACAGTTAACGTTTCACTAGGAATGCCATAAGATATTCAATCTAATTACAGAATTGAAAGACTCCTTTCCAAATTCATGTGTTTTGTTTTCATCTTTTTGTTCCTCAATAACTCAGCCTGCAGCTTCACTCGGTCAAACAGCCTCGATCACAGCTACGATAACAACAGCAACTCCTACGACTGTAACTCCAAACAAATTACCTGAGGAGACTAACCTGCCTGAAAGACGACCCTCGTGGCGGTTGAGGGTAGATAATGGGAGCAAGGTTTGTTGGCTTATTTTTTTTTAACAACACAATGCACTTTGTGCAACTTTAGGTCTCCCCAAAAAAATGTGTTCTGCAGTTGGAATTACTCACATTCTTCATCACATTCTCGCTTTTTCATTACGTATATTGAAAGTCCCTTATTTACCTTTGCAAATATATATTTTTTTATTTTTGTCTCCTTGCGAAAAATTCTCCAAAATAAATATTCATCATAAAAGGAGAAAAAAAATAATATGTCATTCCCACGACAGTTTCAGTTGGAAGACGCCAACAATAAATCATCGGACACGACAACAGCGTACATAAGAAGGCCTTCGAGTGGAACGGGAATACCTAGACCCAGTTCAGCTCCAGTGGAAACAATTACCACTGGTACAGCCGATGCAACGGTTACCCTACCACTCAGACGAACCTTGAAATCACCTGAGGACAAAGGTAATTATTTCATCATCGTGCTCGTCCATCTCTCAAATTCACGGAAATTAGTGCATTAACGATTCATGCAGGAGAGATTATCCTTATTTTTCATTAAAAATATGGTTTTTCTTATTTTTTGTTCCAAGAACAAGACAAGGAGAATGACAGTAGAAATGTCCAGGCCACACAGGCAGTCATTCAGAGGCGAAGGAGGCCCAAAAGAAGATCGACAGGTGTTGTTCACGTGGACATGGATGTTAGTAATAAAATATAACAAACAAACATTAAAAAATCGCCAGTCTCATTGAATAAAGTTGGAGAGAATCGGGCTCGGAATAAAAATTTACAGAATTTTTTTTTAGCAAAGCAAATTAAAATATCTCTGCCGGAGCCGACTGAGCCTCGACTCACGAATGTTCAATATTGAATTTTCAATTTCCGTGTGCTCAAATCAATTTAAATTTCTCATTGTTATCGAGAATAAGAATGTCCATTCAACCCCAAAATAATTTCCAAAAATACATTATAAGTAAAATCGCTAACTGACGTCATGAGTCGATAGCTATTAATACAATCTAGGTGTTCCGTTTCGTTGGTCTGAAATTCTGGATGTTTCACGTGCTCGTGAAAAGCCCCAGACTTCGTAATTTTATGTTTACGACGGCATTCGTGCACATGTGTTATTTATAATATATCATTTCTCTTTAATCTTATTTCAGGAGATAGATCCAGAGAAGCAGGATGGCTCTAGTGTTGGGGAAGGTGAGGAGACGAAGAATAATCAGACTGAGGTAATGTACGATAAAATTTCCGTGACTTGCGATTTTTTTCTTTTTGGAATTATAAACATTTAAATTTGGAAGACATTGAGATTTTATATTTATATTCGGATCACTGTCATCGCCCCTAATAACTGCAATGTATCCAAAAATTGTAAGCCATTGGCAGACACTCCGTCTAGAATGAAAATCCCTCAGCGATAATTACCACACAACACTAGATCTATTTTACACTCAACCAACTTGTTATGTGTTATTTTGGGTCAACTACGAGCGAGATTAACCCCTATTCTTGCATACAGAGTATTAAAAATAACTGCAATTCTCAGTGAGCGATTGTTGAAAAATTACTTTGGAAAAAATCATCACCATCGATTGATTTCGCGTGGAAAGATCTGAATAATATATTTTTGGAGGTTTTAATTTTATCCCCCCAAAGTCAACAAACTTCATTGACCTCATATCCATCCAAGGAACGCAAAACAATGGGATTAAAGGGAATAAAACAATGGGATTGAGTCATTGAGCGTTCGATGAACTCTGAAATATCGATAGGACATTTCGAGCTCCTGACATTTTCCACTCGTTTTATTTGTCTTTAATTAAATCGCGGGGAAATTTTTCTTTGCTCCTACTGTCTATTTTCTTTTTTTTCTCGTGATGATAGAAGACCAAGGGCCGTTGGAATCAAAAATACGCGCCTTGAAACGCAACGAAAAAACCTTCAGCTTTGAACGTGTGTTGATGATATTTATAGAATCAATTTTTCGTGGGGGTAAATACGAAAACTGGCTGATGACTGTGGAAGTTTTACTGGGTAGTCTGCATCAGTCAAACACTAGCTGTCAGTAATAGGCGATCTGTCTGATTAATAGTGATATATTTTGATAATTTTAGTCAAGAATTTGTGGATTGATTGACTGGTGGACACGAGGGAGTTGATGAGTGGGAATTTCTGGGGTTCGTTGGAATTCACTCGTCGTGGTGGAGGAAATAGATCAGGAGTCAAGTAGGACAACATTGGAGACTGATTTTTGTATTGTTAAACGAAAAATTGGGGTTATGTTGGGGTTCAATGAAGGAAGTCAATAGACTTAACTAAAAATTTATTTGAAGTGAATTTTTTCGAAGATAAATGCACGTCCACAATTTACCTTCTGAAGAGTAACAATTTCGGTTTAAAATTGTCCTCAACTTTGTGTCTGACTTCTGCCTCATTTCTGTCTCATCATAAATCCTATAAGGCCTCGACGAACCCCTCGTCACCACGATAATTAAACCATCAGTAGAAATGTTGCCCCTTATCTCCTGCACTAATGAAACACGAAACAGTTTCGCAGAATGAAGTGACTCGGGTAATAAAAAATCAAACACAATAATTGTGATTGGACCAATAGACACAATGTCATCCTACCGAAAAAGGACTCAGTCTAAACCGACAACTGCTGCGGGTTTGCGTGCACAGGCATCAGCCAGTGGTAGTTCCATATTTGGCAACAGACCGAGGAGTGTCGCGGGATTATTCAGTCCCAATCAATCGTCGTACTCCAACCTCTTGGGTATTTCACCATCGAATTCCTACAGTCCCTCGGGGTTGAGCAAGTCATCAAAAAATTCTTACTTCAAGAATCCATACACAAATTCTATCAATAATCTGAATTATCAGAATCCCTACACAACCTATGGTGGGACAGCCTCAGGGTACGGAGGGCTGACCCTGCCGTCTCACTCCTCCATCAGCTCACTCAATCTTGCTGTCCCCTCCACCAGCTATTCCTCGAATTATTCCAATCGCTCTGGGAATGGCTCGGGAGTTAACAGCCGGAGGGCTGTGCAGAAAGCTGAGAGCTTCAACAGACCCAAGTCCAAGGTCTCCTCGGACTTTAGCTCCAGGAGCTCGAGTCTGCAGAGTTTAGCTGGGTCGGAGGGATATGTTGTAAGACATCGGATTTTTAGGGGCTATCGATATTTTTTCGCAACAACAATCTTATTCCAATTATGGAACAATTGTACCTAAACTTCAATATTATTCCAGAGTGGCAACGAACGCTCCGGTCGATCGAGCCGCCTCGGCTCAGTCACGTCAGTATCCTGCGAGGTACCGTCCACTCCGAGTAGAACAAAATCTACAAACTCCGAAAATGGAGAACTGGATTATAAGAAACTCTGGGAGGAGTCCCAAGCGGAGAACGAGAGATTGAAGGACAAGCTGAGGAGGTCGGACGACCAGCTGAAGGAGACCAGGAGTTTGTTGGAGAAGGCTCAGAGTAATCAAAATAAAGCTGCCTTGTCGGAGGCTGAGAAACGGGAGAGACGGGCGATGGAGAGAAAGCTCTCTGAGATGGAGGAAGAACTCAAGGTAATTCATGTCTTACACTTCTTCGAGGGTTCTTTTTTATTCCAGAGCTTCCAGTGGATTATTTTGTTGTGTCTGCACTATCGGCGATACACAATGTACATGTCATTGAATTATATTTTGTTACGTCCTCCGTTTTTTGGAGAACTTCAAGGGATAAACGATGAAGTCTTCAATTTTTTCCCGGAAATTAATTCTGGGAATATTTTCAAGCAGTAAATATGAATAGGCCTGCACGAATGATTTTTTTTTCGAGACTGTTTTGTCTGTATCGAGGCGCAAGATTTTCTCACTTTATTTCATCTCGTTTACCTATTATTTATATTGAACTCCAGGGTACAAGGGCTTGGTCGCAATGGCTTTTCTTTCTTTTAATTTTAATTCACAAGTTACTGCATCTATTTTTCATTGAAAATTAAAGCTGCATCGATGCCGCCTTGAGTCTCTCTCTCACGCTCTGAACTTCGATTTTTTTTTCTGAGAGATTGACCTGTTCTTTATTTTTTATTTAATTGAAATACGTTTGGAGAGGAGCATTTTCGTGTGAATTTATTCGTTATCTGTCTCCTGTTTCTCCCCTTTGAGTTAAATTTTTTTATTTAATTTTTGTCTTGGGGCTTTAATTGAATATTGGAAAGGTGTAAATTTTCAACTACTTGATAAATTATTGGGCTAACTGTTTCCACTGTTTACAGCAATTGCAAAAGCTCAAAGCCGAAAATGAGCGATTGAAAGCCGAAAATCGGGCACTTACCCGCGTCGTATCCAAACTCACCAATACTACTAAATAGGTAAAGGATATAATGAAAGAAAAAAAAAACAGAAAACAAAACAACAGAAACCAACAGCATCTGCGTTTAACAAAGTATCAATAAAAAATTTACGTTATTACACAGAGACGTTTTTTGTTCATTAATTCATTGACCACCACGTCTTTCTATTTATCATTTTTTCCCAAGGGAATTCTAGTAGGTCTATTGTAAATGTCCTTTAAAACGTTTTTAGGCCAACTCAATTTCAGTTATTGAATTTTTATGGACAAAATTATTTTTTTGACATATAAAATTAGAGAGACTACTAGGATGACCCTGAAGCAATATTAAAATATTAAAATTCATTTTGGAAGCATTTCATTGTTAAAAATACTAAGCTGCGTGGAATAACTTCAAAATTAAACCTTTACTCTCATCGCTCACCAGTTACTCGTATCATCTCTAATTTTAACACGAAGAAAATCATCTTCATGTCGAAGTGGTAAAGCATAATGTGAGAATCCGTCATCTCATTAATTCGATCATCCAATAAAAAAATTGGCAATTAACGAGACAAGAAAATTATTGGTTTTTCCACTTCACACGAATTTTACTGGACAGTCGAACCTTTATATAAGATACCTCCACTCTAACTATTAAAATTATGACGGAGACTTGTTGTAGTGAAATAAATTCTTATAAATCGTTCTTGCACAAATTAATTAGTCATTTTATTTGGTTAAAAAATCGTAAATATTTTTTCAACTGCTCTACTTTCCCCAAGGTATCTTATATAAAGCCTCGAGTGCATCGCCATCACGATAATTATTCGTAAATTAATTGAACATCATTGAAACTTACTCAACAATCAGATAGACATAAGAAATAGTGGTATCGTAACTCATTATTTATCCATCCATCGTAACACCTTCTAGCGGCACGTCAATGCGCATGAGTTAATTTTGGGACAAGGCACATGGCTTCATCCAATGAAAGAAATATACACGTTTTTTGGCATGAGTTTTTCTTCTCATTTGCGAGTTTTTATTTTTTTTCTGAGTTAGTGAGTCTTTTTCTTGTTCCTGTGTTTTCAGCTCGTTACTAATTTCGCGGAATGAATCCATTTACGCCTCTGATTATTCTAGTATTTACTCTAGATTAGTGGGAGGTACAAGTGCCTAATTAATTAAATGGCACTTCAGGGACTCCCCACTGCATGAACCGCCTGGCATGAGCTGAAAACATATTCTGTACCTCTGAGACCTCGCGTAAACCCGCAGAAAGATAAAAATTTGTTAATAAAAAATGTATTTCTCTCCAAGTACATCCGAATGATTTACCAGTTCCCTAATTAATTAAAAGTAATCTAGGGCGTGTTACAGCAGCTGAATTAATATTTTTCTGTTCTGTCGCCTGACAAATGCCATCAACGAGACAAGGAAAAATGTTTTTATTTTATCTTCTAGATGCTGGAGCAGTTGAAGTGCGAGAACCAGAGGCTAAAGGACGAAAACGGAGCCCTCATAAGAGTTATCAGTAAGCTTTCCAAATAAACAAGTTGATGAGTAATCTTTGGTGCATCCAAAGTGAGAAGACGATAAAATTAGAATTTTGGGAAAGGCTGCAAATTATTTGTTAAATTGTATTATTTACTTTATCCATATTTTAACAATTCAACATCCATTAATACAATGTTGACTTACTGCTGCTGCGATGAAAATTGATTAATTTTTTGTGTTAATAATTTAATTTATTTCGAAGGAATATGTAGATTCAGTTACTATTGTGGCTGTGCCGAAGGCAAATAAAGGCGATTAATAACAGAAATAAAATTCTTAATGCAAATAAAATGGAATTCGACCGTATGAAACATAAAAATCGCCTTCAATAATGTCTCAGTCGCTACTAAAACGAGAACTTTTATATCGACATTGTAAAGATTTAATAACGAAATTACGACTAAATTAGACGATTTTTTAAAGTTTAAAGCAATCGATATTGATTGAATACTTGACGACACTGTGAATGTTAAATACTTTGTAAAGACTCGATGTAATTATGTAGATACATATTCTTTTTCTCAAAGATCTGAAACAATGAGAATACTAAAAAAAAAAATATTCATTTTTCTATCACTTTCGCTACGAGGAGGAAATTTGATTTGCGAGTAACTTAGGATGAAAAATGTTCACGTTATTTATAAAATTATACGTCACTGTACACTGCAATATGGGCGTTTGAACTATGGTGATTGTTTTTATATAATAAAAGAAAATCGTAGCTAAACACATTGTAAGCTGAAAGAATGAACAATGTACATTTTTTTAAATACAACAATATTTAACAAAAAAACTTACAAATTATTTGGTAACTACGAGGGGGTGGGTAGATAACAACACCAATTGTATAGTAGTTATCGTAATATTGGCATTGACGCATTTACCTTTTTACTTCAACAAGTCCTCTAGGATTTGCGTAACCTTTCTCATGTTGGCTCGATCCTCTGATCGTTTGAGAACTGGTTTCAACAAGGCGGTGAACACTTTCTTTTTTCCTGACTTATATGATTTTACTAATGAGGGATTATCATCCAAGACTGACTGGCAAAGCTCCTTTAATTCATTGTAATCGTTTATTTGCTGCCATCGGTTCTCCTGTACGATCTGGGTAAAAAAATATAATCCTGAGAGAAATTCTAGGAGATCCTAAGAGATGTCTTACCTCAGTGGGCGAAGCAATCGTATCAATCCTGAGCCTCTCCAACAATTTTTTAACCACCATTAAATTAATTGTTTGACTTTCCAATAAGTCGATTATTTCCCCCAATTGTCTCACCGATACTGATCTACAAATGGGGCGCATCAAATTAGAACAATTAACTGAATTGATCATTCAATAATTCATAAATTATCCACTTACAAGTCGTCTAATTTCATTTTATTTTTGTTTAAATACTCCAAAAGCTCGCCTAGGAGTATATTGCCCGTGATCTTGGGGCTTCTTTGGGGCTTCTCCCCCATGATACCCTCAAATAATTGAAGGAGCACTGGCTCATTAACTATCCTTTCAGCATACTGAGTAGAAAGGCCAAACCTCTCCCTGAGGCTGGCTCTCAGTTCCTCGGGCAATTCCGGTAACTGGCTCTTCAGGCTGGGAACGTCAACCAAATTATGACAATTCTTATCCTCCTTCCTGAGGTGGAGACGAAGGGGTGGTAAATTGGGCTCTGGCATGAATCTGTAGTCCTGCTTCTCCTCCTTATCCCTCATCGAGACGGTCTTGCGTCTCGCTGCGTCCCAGGATAGAGTCTCATTGACGATTTTCTGGCCCTTTTCCAGGAGATTCTTTTGTCGTGCTATCTCGTATTTTATCGCTGCAGCTACTGCTCGCACGCTGAAGATGTTTTTCACCTCCGTCCTCACACCCAGGGGCTCGTCTGGACGGTGCACTGAGATGTTAGCGTCCACTCGAAGTGCACCCTCTGACGAGTCGTAAAATGGAGGAGGAAAAATTTTTATTTTATTTATTTTCATTCATTTTCCAGTACTATTAGATTTTATGATTATTCATCTATAGAAAAGCTTTGTGACTGCAGAAAAAAATTGGGAAATATTGACCTTCCATCTTGCAAGAACATGCATTCAGTCTCTGCAAAACAAGACTGAGTTCTTTAACAAGAGCTGCAGCTTCTTCACCATCAGAAAGATCTGGCTCGAATACAAATTCCATCAGAGGTACCCCAGCTCTGTTCAGGTCTACAAGACTCCTAGGGATTTTAAGAGTAAAAAAGCCATCAAACGAGTAGAGTATATTTGAAAAAAACATTCGGTATGCGTTCGGCATTCGGTGGAGTTGATTTACCTCGCCCTGGGCTCGTCATGTAGGCTTTTTCCACTGTCTTGTTCCAATTGTAACTGCTTCAATTGTGATGACTTGAAATAAGGCTCTTTGTGGATTCCCGGAGTAAAAACAGAGAACTTCAACTCTCCTCCTACTGCCAGGGGTTTCCTCTGTTGTGTTATTTGATAACCGGACTGGGAATGGTAGAGATGGAGAAGGGGGAACGATTGTTTGATTAATTTTCCTCTCAAGTATTTTCAATTGTCACGGTGACTTACCGGTAAATCCGCGTAGAAGTAGTGCTTCCTGTCGAACAGAGAGACTTCGTTCAACTGTGAGGAGAGGGCCAGAGCAGCCAATACCCCAGCTTCCACACATTTTTTATTCAGTACCTGCGGATATTCATAAAAAAAATACTTGATGGTCGATTTTCTATTAATGGACCACTAATATAAATAATTTATGCTACCGGAAGAGTTCCCGGTGTAGCACAATCGAAGAACGAGACACAGGAATTCACCGGCTCTCCAAAATCCGTGCTCGCCCCAGAGAAAAGCTTGGAGGCCGTTGAAATCTGTGCATGAATCTCCAGGCCAATCACGGACTTCCATTTTTCACTGGACAATAAATAAGTCTGTATCTAATTGTCAATCAGATTGAAGGGTATTGTTGTAGTCCTCCCCTAATGTGACTATGTTGGAGTTGACACTTACGACTGTTTCTCTACTTGCGTAGCAAAAGCTCGGGTTCGTAATTTTCCACAAGTGAATGAACGTGATCTGATGGTTGATAAGCTCCTCATGATGTAAAAGCAAATTAATAAACAATTACCCTAGAGGTTAGGAGCCCCCGAAATATCAATGAATTCCAAAAAAATAACGTTTTCGCGGGAGTACATGAAGACAGACCTCAACTAAGGGTGCACGCACATTGCAGTGCGTGAATTTTGAGGTTATGTCGTGTTTATTTACGTTCCGTTGACATAACGTTGGAGTACTACAAACAGTTGATATCTCAGCGAATAAAAAGAGGTTGAAAAATGCCGAAGGTCGTGTCCAGGAGTATAATATGTTCTGACACAAAGGATCAAGAGGAATACAGCGAAGAGAAGCCCTTGCACATCTATTATTGCTTGTGTGGGCAAATGACGTTGATTCTTGGTAAATAAATTGTCTACTAACTCCACTATTGATTTGTCCCTTGAACTCTTTCTTGTCTCATATAAATCCTAATATTATGACATTATCAATGTGGAGTTTTTTTTTATTCTCAGATTGTGCAATTGAGAAATTACCTCTGAGGAAGCGTGATGGGGCACGAGTGATTGATGGCAGCAAACGAGCTCACAAAATGACATGTGAGCAGGACGAAACTGTATTCTTGAAACGTCAAGAGGGAATCGAAAAGCAGTATCGACAGAAATGCAAAAAGTAAGTTCATCTATTCAACCAAAAGACAATTTAAAAATTAAAAATATCGAGATCTTCCTCTGGACGGAATTTACGATTTATTTCAGATGTGGATTATTATTATATTACAAGCACGACCCTTTGGCGAATATCGTGTTCGTAGTGAAAGGAGCTGTCATCAAAAGCTCGGGAGAAGGTCCAATGACTGATATATACAATCAGGTGGCTATTGAGAAGCCAAAGAAAATCATGGTCACCAAGCACACGAAAAATATGGGGAAATTCAGCTCGGTGACAGTCTCTACGATAGATGAAGAGGAGGATGAAATAGAAGCGGTGAGTAGTATCCTGAAAATCGGATGGGAATTGCTCCCACCCGCATATGGGACGTGCAAATATGTGGATTGTGATTGTAATTGTGCATTTTTTACAGAGAGAAGTCGCCGATTCCTATGCAAATAATGCACGAATTATTGAAAAACAATTGGAGAGGAAGGGCATGACCAAGAGGAAAACAATGCCTCCACCAGAAGTCGATCCATCCAAGAGATCGAGACCTCGAGGAACTCTTCTAGATGTTTAATTAGTCTTTATTATAAGTATATTAATACCATCAACTTTTGTGGAACGATATCTTAAGTAAAATACCTGCAGATTTTATTAATAAAAAAAAATAATTGAAGTGAATTAATCATGTTATTATTTTTAATTAATTGATCATGTTTGGGGTACGAATAAATTTCGGGAGTAACATTGAGTTCGAAAACTGATTTTCCAAAATGGCGAATGGTAGAACAGCTGTTTTGTAAAACAAATCAGTGACGACAGTGATAGGATTTTAGGCAAAACATACAACACCTTGACGGTGTGAAGTGCAGCTGATTATTATTGTTACATAAATTGGAGTACTTTGAACTACATAAGCAGTAACTGGGTGACATAAATAAAGATTTGACCGTTTTACGACAACAATCGACATCAAAATTACGACTAATAGCCTGTCGGTTTTTAAGGTTATTTATGTTTGTGGTAGACTGTTGCAGACGGTGTTGTGTGTTCTAAAAACCGAATCATAATTTAGTAGTTTTATAAATCAAAAATAAAGTAAAAAAATGGCACAAGAAATGGTGAAATTCACAAAACTCCGGACAGCAATAGATCCCAATTTTTGGGCTAAGTTCGCCGAGCTAAAGCTCGATAAATACAAATTGGAGGAGAAAACAGAGATATCGGTCTGGGCAAGTTATAGCCTTGACAGATCAACCAAAACAAGGAGCCCATTATTGCTCGACTGTACGTCATTTAACGAGTAAGGTGCCTCATTAGTGGAAAAAAAATTCTCCGCATTACTCTACTCTCCATGTTTTTGTTTACTGCAACCCGTGACCTTTTCTTTCCCCAGAAACGTCGAGACCACATCTCACAATGGAACAGTTCCCTGTTCGGGATACCTCATAAACACAAACACCTTTGAAAGCTTTAGGCAGATCCACCCAGAAAAATTCATCGAAACAATCGGCCAACACCTTCTGAAAGCGATAGCCGACGGCACGGCCTTGAGAGACCCTTTAAAATTGACCCTCTTCTTAGTGCTCTCCTACGCAGACCTCAAAAAATACCGCTTCCACTACTGGGCGGCCTATCCCACCCCCTTCAGCATCCCTGAAATGTTTCACCAGGTGCCCCCAGAACCGTTCACCTCAAAATTCTCTAAAACCGCTCTTGAAAAATTTAAGAGTGACTTCAACGCTCTAGAGCCAAAAGCCAAGTGTTTTTTCTGCATTATTTCATCTTCGATGGAAGATCTGAGGATAATTCCCTTGTGGGAGGGAGTGGAGGCAGTAAAATCGGATCGTGAGGGTTCTGCCAACATTATGTTTGGATTTTTCGATCCCTGTGACAGCCCAGAGCCAGGTAAAACCAGTCAGGATTGCCATTAAAATAAATAAAGCTCTATGTTGTATCTTTTCCATATTTTTATTGTAATTCCATTTTTGTCTCTTTACAAGAAAAAAATTTAATAGGGCTCAGAAATTTTCCAAAAAAACATTGATTTAACCTTCTCAGGTTGGCCTCTGAGAAATCTCCTCTGCCTGCTCTTCTACACGATCCCCAAGTACTCCGCCACCCAAAAAATCCGAATAATATCGTACCGAGGTGAGGACTCCCTCATCTACGAGCTGAAATCAGGTTCGAACCTGGACGAGGCTCAGATAAAATCGGACATAACAAAGGGGAAACTAGTCGGTTGGGAGGCAAACATGGGGGGAAAGATGGGCCCCAATATCGCAGATCTCTCCCAATCCATGGACCCCAGCAGAATGGCTGCTCGAGCAGTCGATCTCAACCTGAAGCTGATGAAGTGGCGTCTGGTCCCCGACCTGGATTTGTCAAAAATCAGTAAGTTGAGGTGCTTGTTACTGGGGGCGGGCACACTGGGTTGTTCGGTAGCCAGAGTTCTGATTGGCTGGGGCATCAGGACCATCACCTTCGTCGACAACTCCACAGTGTCCCATAGCAACACTGTCAGGCAGAGCCTGTACAGCCACGAGGACGCTGTCAAGAGGCGGTTGAAAGCCGAGGCAGCGAAGGAGGCGCTCCTCAGGATCTCCCCCAGCTTTAATGTCGAGGGGGTTGTCCTCCAGATCCCCATGCCTGGTCATGTCGTGGGCCAGAGCCTTCTGGAGTCCACCAGGTCTGCTGTGAAGGCTCTGGAGGAGCAAGTCCTCAAGCATGATGTTGTTTTTCTCCTGCTAGACTCCAGGGAGGCCAGGTGGCTGCCAACAGTTCTCTGTGCTGCACACGATAAAATCGCCATCAATGCTGCCCTGGGGTTTGACTCATATACAGTGCAGAGACACGGAACGAGGAGAGGTACATCCGCGATATCTCCAGATCTCTCCGTAAGGTGAAGGACGACGTGAAATATTTTTTAGATATAAATTTAAATTATTTACAGAATTGTTAATAAATGAAATATCGAAAAATTCTTCGTCCAGGTACCCAGTAGGAGGTGACCTTGGCTGCTACTTCTGCAATGATGTCACCCAGCCCGGTAATTCCCAGATGGACAGGACTCTCGACCAGCAGTGCACAGTCAGCAGACCTGGTCTGTCTCCAATCGCAGCTGGACTCGCGGTGGAGCTGATGGTGGGACTAACCCAGCACCCCAAGGGGGTCGAGGCGAATGCCTTCGTCGAGGACGGTAAGGGCTACAGCAGGAGCGAGAGGGAGGACTGCGAGGGCCTCCTCGGGGCGGTACCTCACACGATACGTGGATCACTCTGGAGTCATGAGATGAGACTCACGATCACTCACAGGTTCCCCTCGTGTACCGCCTGCTCGGTTCCCGTTGTCACTGAGTACAGGGAGAGAGGCTTCGACTTCATTTTGGAGGCTTGCAATCAACCGAATTATCTGGAGAGGCTCGCGGGCCTCGAGGACTTGTTGAAAAATCCTAATCTTGATGAGGTAGGACGTTGGAAAACTGGTTAATAACCATACAAAAATTGCAATATAAATGATTTATTTAAAAAAATGAAATTCACGGTTTTGTTGCAGTTGTGCTATGCTATTGACACATCCAGCGACGAGGAAGACAGCATAGCCCTATCGAAAGTGTAAAAATATTCGGGGGGCCGGTTGTACCAAGCTCTGTCAGCCAAATGAAACGTCCGAATAAATCGATGCCTCCAATAAATTTATTCCACTGTTAGGAAATTTTAGGAATGAATCGTGTTATTGGCAAGTAATATCGACAATTTACTTATTTATATTTTTACATATTTTGTATTTTTAAAATTATTTATTAATTAGTTACGCTAATTAGAAAATCTCAATGGAATTAATTTATTCTATTTGTCGCGAGGACATTTCTTAATCAACTGATAATTTTCTTAGCTGGGCCTGGTACAGCTGGGCCGCAGTAATAAATAATTGTGGTGAAAATGGACTGAATTGAAGACGTGAAAAAATCTAAACGCAATCGCATTAATTTAACGTTCCTCGTAGCACTCTTTATAATTTTGATATTTTAGATGAGCTTTAACGCATATGCAGAGTCGAAACATTTGTGCCGCCGAAATTCCCCAGCTGTATTGTCCCCGTACTCATGATTTTTACAATAAATTGTAAGTGAACGAAAAATCCTCTTTCATCGATCGCCGCTGATATTCACGAGGCGAACTCTTGCCTCTCTCTCATTTTGAATGGGAAAAAAGCAATTGAAGAGATGTAAAGGACAGAAAGACATTCAATTGTTGGACAATCTCACGATCAGATAGAATGAAAAATAGACTACGGACATTCCAATCGAGAAAGCTATCGCCCCTCCACAGACATCTAAAAAAATCTAACAATTGTGTCTGACTAGAAGAAAACACTAGAAAAAAACGACGTGTCCTTGCTTGGAGTAAAGTCTCCTGACCTCGTAGCACGACTCAAGAATGGTGTGAAAGCAGTTCCAAATGCGTTCGGAATTAGAATATAATTTGAATCCGTCAGAATGCTGGTATGTGAATAAGTTAGACCAATTAAACATATTTAGCTACTGTCGGGATTTTTTTCAGGTTTTTTAACGGATGGGGGAACATATCAGAGGAACTTCTTCGACGGTAAAAATGATTGCAGAGGTCCCCTACAATTACTGTCCTTATTTCTGAAATTTCCGTACCAGCGACGTCTAGGGACCCCAGAGAATTTTTATTATGACAGTAAATCAATTAATTAACATTAATTGAAGATAAATAGTATCGATTGGAGGGAAATGGCTGGAGCTGTACTGGAAAAGCCAATTTTTCCTCAGAAATTCCGATACAATTTCGTGGGAGGTTATCACAACAATGTGGAGGGGGTTAGCTACAACCTCCTCCAGCGACATCTGTTGGCAGTGGTGCGCGTGATTTCCTCGCGAGAGTCACTCTCGAGATTCCTCGCTATAGATTACCTTACGAAATTCCGTGCATTCCAGTGTAACGTATAAAGTGGTAAAACTCTTTCGTTATAAAAGAAGAAAATAAGGTAGTTGAAAGCTGGGTGAGGTGGTGCGGTGGAGGGTCAGGAGGGAGAGATAGGTAAAGGCAGAAGGGAAATACTCGTGTGGATAAGTTGCTCGTGTCAGACGTTATATGCCAACCCCGTGTGGTACCGTCCGCCCGCATACCATTAGATTTTCTCATTCCGTTTTCAATGGAAATAAACGGAGCGAAACGTCTACGTTTCACCGGTCAATAACAAGAGCCTTCATTCTTCGTTATTATTTTTTAAACAATTAAGTTGAGTCGGTGGCAAGTGTCAAGTGTCTTGAGGAGTTGCTGAAAATTATTGTAAAAAGTGTTTGGATATTTATTACACATCAGGTGAGTTGAAACTCGCTTTTTCGTTGTGCGACATTATTTCGTTTTAACCAGAGGAATGCAAGGCCTTACCTTTTTAACGCTACGCCGCATTCCTTTATTGATTTGTGCCGAGGGACGTATGCAGTGGCCGCTGTATTTTATTATACGTTTTTTTTTCAGGTTAATTCACTGATTAATTCGTTTTCATTAACAATTTGTCCTTTTTTATTATTAACTTGAATTATTCGAATGTATCAATTGTCTTATGAATTCAGGACTTTCCACTTTGTTCCTTTCATCAGCCAATTGTGCACATAATAATTAAAATAATAATAATAATAAAGGACAATGAGAATCCTTTTTTTATTCTAAAGAATTTTGATTCGTCGATTGATTCAAACGAATAGTTTTCCACGAACAATTTGTCGATTTTTTAATGACTGAGAATCTTCTTTTTTTTACTTAATCACCAGTAAAAAATATAAATAAAGAAAAATTATCCATTCCTTTTTATTATTAGAAAAACTCAGCTCCTGAGGCCAATGGTTTTACAAAAATTACAGGAGCTTGAGAAATTATCGAAATAAAATTCGTCCACTCAACAAAAATTTATAATTCATTATTTTTAACATTGTTCACAGCCCCACACGTGTTACCACGTGTGTGCATCCACACACGGGTAATATCAAGCGTGTCATCGTCCTACGTTGAAAGGAATTCATTCAGAGGCGCTTTGTTTATTCCTCGGGTGAGGAGAAAAATCGGTAAATTTCGTCGTCAATTCGTTGATTTTATTTTTAAACAATTGCATCCACTTCATACCAGAATAAATTCCCCTACGGTTGGAATTATCCGATGCTGCGGATATTTCGCGCCGAAAAAAAAGCGCAATCGAGGTATTAAATTCCTCCGCTGTTGGATTGAAATTAGGGGGGGTGGGGTGGGTCTGAGAGGGGAGGGGGGCGGTTGATTCCGTTGGAATTTTGTTTTTCATTTCGATATATTTGTGGTTTTTGGACATGCCTCTTGGGATACGTATGCGGAAGAACGACCCCGTTTGTTTTAATATTGTTTCGATGAGAATGTGATGTTTGAAGTATGTTGAAAAAGGGGGGAAGGGGGGGTGTGGGCTGGGGGGAGAGGCACTCCGTGGCCGCGAATACGACGGAGTAGTATACGTAGAGTAGAGCCGAGGTGGAGACGTTGCGGAGGAGTCAGGGGTAGAGGGGAGAGGCCGAGGAGCTCCTGGTGAGGGGTCCGCATTCCACAGACAATGTCACGTTTTTTTAATCCCCATATTTTTTCGATTTTATTTGTGACTGCTGGCCTTTCCGGGGGATAGAGGGAGGGAGGGTTGTGGGGGACCAGGGATTTGAGGGATTTTTTAAAAATTTTGTGGGGATTTTTTGGGAGTTGGGGTATGTAGACTGTATTTGTGGACTTTCTGTTGCAGAAGGAGAATTTAAAAGACGAGGAAAGTATGTCGGCTGTTGAAAGTGCTCTCGATGTCCTCTCCAGGGCTGCCACGATGATGCAAGGTCAGTATTTTGACGGCGCGGGGGTTGATACGGGGGTGACATGAGCATGGGTGTTTTATTTTTTAAATTGGATCTGAGGGAATTTTAGATTGCAATTTGATACATTCAGTTCCTCTGCAGATGAAAATCCTCAACCGAGATATGAAAATTTATCGTAAAAAACTCCCACGCATATGTATACGTGTCGAAAACTATTTGACACATATTCACGACATGACATAAAATTGCGACAGGAATGTCTGTCCACTATCTGTGAAATATATCGTTTCGAGCTAAAACAAACATTTTGGGCTGACACATGTAGGTGAGAAATTTTTTATTCACTGGCAAGGAACCTCATGTGCTCCATATCGCACTCTCGAGTTCCAGTCTTTTATCGTTATAAATTAATGGAAAATAATTTTCGAAAAACATTCAATAGTTCTAAGAGGAATCAGTCGTCAATAAATTGAGTAGTTACTGATTCCGAATTTATTTGACTTTCATTAGAGAATAAGTAATTAATCGATAGTATAAAAATAGCGTTAAAGTGCGAATCAAACGTGAAATTAGATTTTTTTATTGAACTTAATCGATTGATAAATTTTCCGTAAAACTTTCTCGCGTGTTCTCTTATCGAAAATCCATATAGTTTTTTTCCATTCCCCAATCCAACTCATATTCCGGTAAACATATGTATCTTATCAACGGGAGTTATTCGTCACATGTGGCAGATGAACACATATACATAATGTGCGAATAGGGAACTAGTACATATGAACTGATTACATGTCAATTCTATTTTCATTCAAAAATTAATAACCTCATAACCGATATCTGAGTATGAGATATTTATTTTTACTGGCGACGATTATTTATTGACAGTACAAAATTTACATTATATTTCGTTCATCTCTGGGTGAAATATATCGTCCATTTACTCGGTCAATCATCAGTTGGACTAATAATTTTCCAGAGTCAGAAATAAATTCATGTTTCCACATATTTCCTCACATACCGATGGACAATTTTCCTCACGAGCTGTTTTGGATTCCTCAGGGGTTATCCATAAACATTCCGAGTGATAGTGATGTGGCTAAATTTGAAACATACGTAATTTCTCTTTCACTTTAAAAGCGTGCGTCGTGTGAAAATTCATTGGATGCCTAAGCGATTTCGCCATGAATTGACTCACAGTTGAGATTTTTTCTTGGATTCGATAGATAAGAGACGGAGTTTGTTTTCAAAGTCGTATCTCCTTGGTATTTTTTCATTCTTTCCCCCTTCATCGAGATAATTCTCAATGAAGAAATAATAACGAGCCCCAAATTAATTCGCAGTCCCATTATTTTCATCAATTTAATAATCATTTTGGTTAAAAAAAAAACTCTTTGAAATCAGGATTTATTGACGGGTTAAATTCTAGTCTGTACTTGACTTTATTCCACTTCCCTTTGGAGTAATCTCAATGAACAATTGTAGTCGTTAGATAAACATTAACTGTTGCAACATCAGCCCTGCCAATTGGGAAATGTTGATTGGTTTTGTTCCCGTGATTAAACTGAATTTAACGATGGGAAATCTTCTTAGAACCCCACATGTTAACAAACATCTCTATTTTATCCACTGGTACAAACAATCGTTGCTTTCCAGTGATGTCTGTTTAGAACTACTCTTTCATTTGATTTCCAGGTAGAAACACAAAATTAAAATTGCAATGCCACTGAATTTTTAGTTCTTTCCAATCCTCTCCGGTTTCTCTTTGTCTGTTTCCTTGTGTCGCAAGATAATTTATCGTTAACTCCACTGATTCGGGGGAAACGCGATGAAGTCAGAACGAAAAATCAGGGGAGGGGGAGGGGGGTATTTACGAAGTTGCAGTGGTTTTTATTTGCAAGAAAAAAATATTCCAACTATTATTGATAATTTAAAATGATATTCATTTATGGGAAAATTTGGTAAATTTTTTATAAACTGTCATTGCCTTCGTACAGTTCAACCAATTAAATATTAACGTCAACTGAAAAATGCCATGAATATAATACGTCAGTGGAGAAATATTTTCACGAGATTATAATGTTTTTTGTTTTTAACTGATAGGTACCAAGAATTCAGAATGTGATTTTTCAATGCCTGGAAACGTTTATTTAAAAGAGATTAAGCGGAATTCACGGATAACTTTATAGTTAAGACGAATTAAAATTTGATGAATTCTTGAGAGGATGTGAGAGGGGAAATCATTAATTCAGCGAGATGTTTATAGTTTTTTAAATTACATAAAACGCGGAGGAATTTCTTTACGAGATAATAATGTTTTTTAATCGATAGTTATTAAGTCCCGGGTATGTTAATTATCCCGTAAGATGGAATAGATTATTCGAAATTGATTGAAATCAATTAGAAAGAAATAGTAACCAAAAAATCTGTGGAATCTATATATTTTTCCATAACCAACCATCGAAGTAAAGTGATCACCATCGAGAGATTAATTTTCCTCACAAAAAATGAGCCTTCGACGATGGAAAAAAAAACTTTATAAATAAAAATTCAACGACACGAATGAGAAATTAATTTCTCCAACCCCTCAGTGCTAAGAGCCCCGGAGCAACTTTTTATTAAAAAAAAAAATACATATACACACATAGTTTCAGATGGATATTCGTCTACCTGAGAATAGCCGAGTCAGCAAGGCCGCGTAGGGCCCAGTGGGGGAAGAAGGGGGTAGAGTAGCGGTGGGGTGGGGGGTGGTAGTCGGCCCCGCGATGCGGCAGATGAGCCCGCGTTGAAGATGAATGAATGAAAGTATAAGACAGTCGTAAGGAGGCATTCAACAAAACCACCACTCCATCCAAAATTCAAAAATACATTCTACCTCCACCAGCCCCCGTCCACTGATTTTTTTTAACAATTCAATTGTGCCGGTGTGATTGCATAAAGAGCTCATACTTTTTTCATTTATTTTCATTTGTCTGGTGTATAATGCCTGCGGTTTCTCCAGCACCAGTGAATGCATGTCGGAAAGATTCAGTGTTTTGGTTTTTTATCTCCGTCAGCAGTTGATATTCACGAGAATTCCCGTGAATTTAACTTACCGAACTGAAGGAAAAAGTGATTTATAGAATTGTGAAGTGCAATAACCTGAGGATTTCTAGTTTAATTGATTGTTGGTTAATTTGTCTGGGGAATAATGTCGTCGGTGCATAGTAACCATCACGTCAGGGTGGGAGGAATGGGGAGGAGTCATTATCTCTGGCAGCCCTGGCTTAATTTTGATATTAAAAAAATATTCGGTAGGTATCACGTACGAGGATCATTAAGACAATAGACAAATAGGCGAGTGGAGAGAGACATTAATAAATTCGCATGACAGCCAATTAATTTCGAAAATCGTCAAAATCAATGGGGAAAAAAATACTTCTCCTCTTACTCAATCAAATATTTAACAGTCGGTTCATATTAATATTTGATTTACAATAAAAAATAACTCCTGTTGCCTCCGATGGACTGGGTTTTTTTTTAATTTTTCTGTTATTATTCCCGAGGCCTTCGTGACGCACCCAAATTACCATCTCCGATACTTCGGTTTTCTTTCTCATTGATTTTCGTGTGAATCGCCTATTGAGTGATGTGTGGAGGGCTGCACCGAGGGTATGGGAGAGTTAAAAAGTTAATTGAGACTGGGCGATGCACCTGGGGGGGGAGGGGGAGACAGGAATAACAACGAGTATATCCGAAAAACGTATCCCACCTTATCCTCGAGAGCGTTCCATTCATCTTTCCAGCATCCCATCGTCCTTTACGAAAAACCTGTTTCGAACTGCCCCACCGTGCATCCTCTCACAGCTATTAGGCACTTCCTGTCCCGTCCTGGGAACCAAACGTTGCATCTCAAACTACTCTTCCCCATCGTGCCTTCTCCCCACCTTTATTTTACCCTTCTACGGTTTTTTTTTTCGTGCGTGAATGGAGGAGATACAGAGTTTAGGATTTTTTGAGATTTAACATGCAGATGGACATTCTCGAGGGCACGCAGCGAGAGATAAGAGAGGAAAGTAGGGGGTGCATCAATTTTTTTACCCCATTTCACCGTTCGTTTTACGTTCTCGATTATTTATGGTATATTCCATCGATTTAGGAATTTTTCTCAATAATCTGGTGATTGGGAATAATTAATGAGAATTAATTAACTTTTTTGGCGGCAAATATTTGGGAAAACCGGGAAAATATGTCTTTCTATTATGAGCCTGTGGAATTTCCCATTTTTAATTTCCTAATTTATTATTATTCCAGTCAATTCAGGAATATCCATTAAGTCTAATTAATTCTTCATCCATTACAGAGGATGATTGCGTACTAATGAAATTTTTTCGTCTCGCAATCGAACGATTTTAGAAGAGAATATAAAAAGACCTGTTTTATGACTTATGAAATTTTTAATAAAAAAGTCCCGTCAATTTTTCTTTTGGAATTATTCACTTCGGTGAAAGAACTGACTCGTTCTGTTTTCGTCACTAATTACTTTATAATTTACACCCAGAAATTTTTCCTCCCATCTGCATTAAAAAACGAAATGAAAGTCCACTGGGATATGAGATGACGTAAGATCGGTTTAGATTGTCCGTTCATTATTGAAAGAAAATATGAAATAATTATTTCTCCGTGAGAGGAACAAAATACTGTGAAAATTTCGAAATTAGACTCAATTGAAAATTTTCCCAAATAAATCATTAAAAAATAGATATCATTGGAATATTCATTGGAAATTTTTTTACTTCGAGAATTTTTGCAGTTGTAGAAGAATGATGATTCATTCAATATCAAATGAAGAAACGATTTTTTTTATTTTTCCACACTGCGATAAACAAGAATGCACGAGTCAGGAGACGATAACGAATGGTTTTTGGTATTTATTTGTGCAGAGGAGAGGCCAAAGACGACGAGTCTGCATAGAAAACCGAGCAGTGCGTGGCGACGAGAGCGTAGGAGGGATCCCATTCAGAGTGAGGCCCTCGATATGTCCGCTACTCGTGTCCATCATCACACCAGGCCCAGTGTTATCGTTCCTACTGCACCTCAGCCTGGTACGGAATACAAATAATCTCATTAATTCTCACTCAGGAATTCCATTCACGAGAGCAAAGTTCGAATGACTGTCGTCGTGATACATCCTATATTTTACAAATTCAAAGCTGAGAAAATTGTTTATCTTGAATGACTAATAATAATCCTGATAGTCGAGTGATTCAAGGGATGGAAAAGTCACGAGTTTCATTCAGTATCACTGGAAAATGAAGTTGTGACTCTTCCCTCGTTTTTAAAGAACGTTTTTGCTGAGTCAGTGATTTTTCTGGAACTGTTGGATTTTTTTATCAAATAAAAGAATTAATTAAAGTACTGATAGTGATTATCAATGGTGATAATTGAACGGTCTTTTATTCTCCTCATCTCAGGAGCGACAAGTGATGATACAGCTGTGACACCTACCCCAAGTGCAACCCCATCGACGGCGATAGGTGGCCAGAGAACCGGAATTAGAAATCCAGCGGGTGTTAGTGATCCAGCGATAGACGAGCACTTCAAAAGATCCTTGGGCCTTGCAGAGTACGCGGCAGTTTTCAATGCATCCTCCAACGCCGACAGGGAGACGGGACTCAGTGGTGATTAATCCCATCCCCGAAACTCCTCAATCCAATAAGACTCCCTCGCATTTTTTAATAATGCGATTGTAAGGCGATTGAAATTCTTTGGTAAAAGATAATTTGTCTTTTCAGTGGACGATCACTTCGCTAAAGCCCTCGGTGACACCTGGGCGAGGCTGCAGGCGAACGGAAACAAAGAGTCAACATAACGAAAGGGGAAAAAATCATCGAAAATCACAGGAAATGTATCTGAAAAAATTTAATCCCCTCCTTCTTTCCATTAGTTATTATTTAGCTTCTAACTCACCAGCTAAATAAGTACTTTAGGGTGGTATAAGTCTTACCAAGTGTCTGATGTACCCAAGTATTTCATTAATTTCCCACTTCACTAAAATTTAGATGAGAAAAAAAAATGCTGATGACTCAGTGAAGTAATCCTAGGATGTCAAAAGTCAATTATACCGAGGACGTTAAAAATATGTTAAATATTGTACATAAAATAATTACGAGACTCTGGTTCCTCTGCAGCTGTCACAGTTGTTGCTAATTGCGAAGTAAATTTATTTATTATCCAATTTTGAAATTCCGGAGTAATACATCAGTAGACTTAAGATTTTGAGATAATTGGAAATATGAAATATTATGGAGTTTTTTACACAGCCAGGTGTATCAGTTTACGTAATGTAAGGATAATATTATGTATCGAGTATACATTGTGATTATATAAATATATATTGAGGGAATGTATCCGAGGTGATCGGTGGATAATTTTTCTGCGTTGACGAGAGGATAAAAATATTGAGGAATAAATTATAAACAAATATTATGTGACTGGGGGTTAATTTTTTATCAGTCCATTAATTTGTTGAATATTCTGAATATTTCCTGCACTCTGAGGTATTTTACGCTGTGTTTTGCCTGCTATATTTTACCTGTTATAATTTGTCATTCTTTCTACTTGGAAGAGTACCAAGAGGAGCAGTACTGATTTCAAATGGTGCTAGGACGTTTTAAGGGAACCCCAGCACTCACAGAAGTCAGTACCTCTGCCTTCTCACTGATCATCGATTCGTCAATGCTTTTAACCCACCTCCAACGCGGTTCGTTCAGTCTCTCACGGGCCAAGGATCTTCTCCGTGTTTTTTATTCCCCTCGAACCGGGAAGAACAGGCGCACGAGAGGAGTGCAATCAGGCTTTTGTCAGACGAAAATTTAAATCGTTACATTTCACCACTTCACAGACGATAAATAAATTTCCACACAGTAAACTAAAAAAAATAGGTATGCATCTAAAACAATAATTTCATGCACTAATTTTTAAATTTTTTATCCTCCTCGGGATAAATTTTTTAATGTTCCGTCATTTTTTAATCGAATAAAACTTTACATTAAAATCATGGACTTCTCCAACTGTTCTAAATTGTTAAAGACGCGCTAGGGACGACATAGGTGGGCCCCAAGAGACGAGCAACCGAGAGACACTGTCCCAGGAGCGCTCGGATGGCTTCCTATATGCTGGCAGCCTGTTCACTTGCCGTAAAGCAAAATGGTAACTTAATATTAGACTTGAATATAAGTACGGTAATCCCACACCACAGTCCAAAGTAAGTCTACACCTATCCCGACGTCCTTCCTCCCTCCCTCTGGCCCCTCTGACCGACTGTTTTTTTTTCTCCTCTCCTTTTAATTGTTCCTTTTTTTCCCCTCATTGTGTCTGTCGCCCGCCCTGAGGTGTAATAATGCCACTGGGTGGACACTGAATCCTGGGCCCTAGCCAATTGCAACCTCATCTCCGTTATTGTCCCATTGTTTTCCAACTTTTGTAGTTGTGTTTAGTTCTGGGGGTTGATTTTTAATGGAATTGTAACTGAATATGGCTCTAGGATAGAAGTTGGTGGAACACATTTCGGAATGATACTGTGATATTGAAGGGGAAACGTGATCTGAGGTTTTCTAGTCCTTTGGAGTTTTTTTTCGTGTTTAGACAATAGGGCACAGTAATAATTGTGGTGATATCATTACTGAAAAAGTCAATTGGTTTATGAGGAAATAAATTGGTGGAGAATCGAGGGAAATGTTTGCTTTGGTTTTCCACAGTTCCATTGATTAAGTGATCCAGTAATTAGTATCCATAATTTAGTGAGAGAGAAGAGAAGTGCATGAAGTTATGCCGACCCAGTATTTTCTCGGGAATAACAAATCCATTGATCATTTGTTTATATTTTACATCCCAGGCGTATCTTGTTTCGGTACCAGCCGGTTGACCACAGAGTCTGCACGGCATCGTTTTCCTCTCCTTTTTATTTCAATAACCCTTTTTTCCCCTCTAAACCGTAACGCTATCGGCCCCTCATGGTTCACTTGGTTGTAAACTAATATATATCCTATCTCCCCAAGCTCCAAACAACGAAACCGGAAAAGCAGAAAAATTTAATTCTGAAAAATTAAATGAGCTCCTAAAGAGATTATTTGTTGCGTTCTTGTTGTCAGCCAGCCAGTAAATTTTTCTTGTTACCAGGACGAGTGCAAAATTTACTTAGCAAATGCTCTAAAGACTTTTAAGCCACGAGCTTTTGAATATAAGTTAATTAAGTTCTCCCAAAAATTTGTTTTTGTCCGATCCGAGGAACGCCTCGCGACGCCGTTTGCCTTGCATCGAAATCCCCTGGATTCCACCCCCATTTCGTGGTACATGAACATCAACTCGAAATAAAATCTCCCATTACCAGCCAACTGCCAGTCCCCACCCCTCAAAAACGAAAATCTTATGGATTTTGTTATCAATATTTAATTTTTAATTAACTGGAAAAATCGAAGTAACTTAAAGTTTCAATAACTTCGGATTGAATGAACCAATTTGGACGAGACACATCTCATTTTAAAGGTATCTTAATAAGCTTTAAAATGAGATGTGAACCGTGAAATTCGACTCTGCCGTTTTCGAGATATCAAAGTTTGAACACGCCTCTTTCAAAACTTCACTTTCGTCTAAGTTATGAGAAAAAAATTACTGAGATCGGAATCCAATAGAACTTTCCAGTAAAGTCTCAAAGTACAATCTCACCCTCAGCTGAACCTCCACAGTCCCAGTTCCACCTGGAACCAGTCAATCCGTAAAACACCGTCAAACCATATCCGTTAACCCACATTCTGCGTCGTTTTTCGGCAGTAAAGTGCAATAAAAGCGCAGGACATGCAATTTCATTTACCTCGCAGTTGATTGGCGCTTGCGCCGGCCAATGTCGTCCAATTCAAACTGCCAATTCTCTGAAAAAAAAATCACACACACCTCATTATCAAAATCCGCAAGGAAGGAAGTGCAACGCCTGAGACAAAAGGTAGGAAAAAAATCACAGTTAAAATCTCAACAAATGATATTTCGAAAAACGTATAACCGTGGAGCATAGCAAACTCGTAAACTCGGGACACGACTGATCGAGTGACCGAGGGGGTAGTCATCGCGGGGAGTAAACCCCTCCTGTTTCCATACAGCTTGTATAGAATTACGGTTTGTGCTGCTGTGGTACTGGGACCCCCGTTTTTACTCCTCGTCGCTTTTTTTCCCCCTTTTGGACATACGGAATGAAGAGAGTGAGCTGACGAACGAGAGAGCGAGATGGAGTATGGAACATACGAAGACCGAGAGGTGATATTGGGGGGCAACGGACATTATTGAAGGGGAGAAGAAGTGGCCCGCCTTTTTCCCCCCTTCAGCAACCCCCTCTCTAGTCGAGCGTTCCTTTATTCTCATTTCTCTCTCACTCCCCCGGTCCTTTTTTTTTTCCACTGAGCTCACGCTCGCGTGAATCATGCATATCGATTTTCTCTGGTTTGTGCAGGAGTGGAACACACTGGAGGGATCTCCAGCCGCTGATTTCCAGGGCTTTTGGTGAGTTTTCGGGGGCTGACATGGCCGATTCCATGATCTGTTTTTGCGCCGCCATTGAGGAGCTTCTACCCCCCCGTACATAACCTCAACTTTCTGGGCGACCGAAGGATCGGCCAGGGGATGGTCAGAACGTCAAGGTAAGCACCCCTCACACCATTACCAAGACCTAGGGTCTTTTTCCGGTCTTATGGACACATTTCAAGGGCATTGATTCGGTGCTGGTGAATTTTGTCAAAAAATGCCAGCATTTTCGGTCGAATTACCTGGAAGTTTCCAGGATTTTTTGTCAAGCGTTCAGTTGGGATTAAATAATTTGTTTTCCACACTGCAATATGACGATTTGTACGGGGGTGGAGATGCGGTGGGGTGTGTTCCTGGGGTTTTGTTGTTTAAAACTAGGGAGGGGAGCATGATGGGGTTCTGGAGATGTCGGGGAGACTTCTCCCCCCTCTGGTTCTACCCAGGAGACAGGATATTTTATCAGATTAGCGATCACTTTTGGTGGAAATGGGATTATCCGTCAATCCCGGAGGTGCACTCGCTGGGGAAGATATTGGATTGCGCAGGGTAATGGGGATTTCAGGCACTAGTGCGGAAAACATTTTCGGGTTTGGCACAAAGGGCGCTATAATACAAAGACAATTTCCCTGGGATCTTGTCATTAATTTATTTTTAAAGAAAAAAAATAATCCGAATGAAGAAAAATAATTTTTGTCTGTAAAAACGTGACGCGCTCCCCCTCATTTTTCGTGATATTCTCAGCACTCTGCAAGGCCCCCGGCTTCCCCAGAATCCCCTTCACGTACCTCACGCACATTTGATTCTCTTCAGCACAATGCCCATCCGCCCTCTCTCTCTACCGCCCCATTTGGCGAAGCACTCCTGCGCGTTACAAAACAGAGGATTGTCGATCCTCTTGTTCCACACGTCCTTCCACCGGTGGATGAAGATTGGTGTAAAGGGTGGGAGGCTGGCTTTTTGTTTTTTTTCTACGCTTTTTCATGCACAAGGGGGGCTAAAACTCTCAATGATCGAGTAATAAGGCCCCCTTTGTCTTTGCGACTCCAACTGTTTTCTATTATTTTTCACATTCAGGAGAGGGGAGGGGAGTTCTTTATTTATGGTGTGGTTGAGCAATTTTGGATGATTCAATTGTTGGTGATATTAGGATTAGGCTTTATGAGTTCAGTATTGTTTATGGAATTTGCAAAACTTTTTGGGTTAATTACAACTCATAATTGGTTGTAGAAAATGATAAGAAAGGGCAAGGGTGTCGCAAAAACTATTAAACAATGATATACTGAAGAATTGATCAAGTGAAATGTCATTTATAATTTGGAGAAAGTCGGAAATGAAAAATGTTTGTGTTGACATTTGATCTGTTGACGAGGGGAAAATTAAAAACTAATTAAAGGCAATTCAACATCCAATCACTCATCCTTCATGTTGTATAAAGATTTTTTTTCCATTTATTTTTTATGTAAACACTTTATATAAGCTGTAACATTTTATACATACGACATTGATATACAATTCAATAATTTTATTTACTTACAATAGTCGAGTGAATAATAGGTAAAGTAAGTCAGTCGTGCAAACCCCTGCACTCATCATCCTTTACGTTAATCATTCACATGATGCAGGATTTATAATTTATCTATAAGATCTGAAGACTATCACCAATAAATGAATACATCCAAAAGTGCGGAGTAACATTTGGATCGAGATTAACTGATTTTCACACGTAAAATATGCAGAAAATAGACGTTAGTTGAGTCAGTGACTGGAGTCATAAATTCGGTTGTGAGTTCACTGAGAAATTTATTAAGAGGATAACTCTTCTCTCGTCAGTGTATGGTTTAATGGAATGCTTGAACATGCTTTAATCACATTGTTTGAATTATAGGCAATCAGTTGAATCTTTAATCTACAATATCTTTTTGGCCACGATAAATAGTCCACTAGTTTACGATTTCAACGAAAGCTGCTGATGATTACATGAAATTTTAAATAGAAAGCGATTTTGAACTTTCGTTTTGTTCCCTCATTAGTCATTTTTAATTTTAGTTGCCTCCAAATTGCTGAGTTCATACGCAATTCCATTCCAGATGCCATTGAATTCAGCAGTGAAAATTTAGCTATCAGAATTTTTAGCTCTAGAATTTTTGGCTGCCATATAAGTCACAAAATGTATTTAATCTCTCTCAGGCTCAAAAACAATTCCCAGAAATTGATTTTAGTTAATAATGCATCGCCTTGAGATTCATTTTTTTCATTCACCAATTTTAAACAGTAAAAATTGGCCGTTAGTCAAAGATTAAAATTTAAGTTATTTCGATCGAAAAATTTAAATAATGACATTAATCTGGATATAACGGTATTTATAACAGTAGTTGGATTGTGCCTGAATGTCCTTCGAATTTTCTTTCGATTTCGTTTCAAGTTTTTAGCTCAAATTATATCTCTCGAATTATGAATGAAGAAAAAAAATCGAGAAATATTTTTGCTGAAGCCATAATTTGAAACCGAAATCTACGAACATTGGAAGAAGAAAAGCACATGAAATAATATTTAAATAAAAAAATATAATACTTAGAATGAAATATCTACAACAAATCCGAATCAATGTCATCATTTTGCTTTCCCACACGATCAAGACATATCACTAGATCGTCTCTGCTGATAAAGCTCCTGTCAAGAGTTCGTCTTTTTGCTCTTGACCCTCGGCGATACTGAGTATAATTTTCTAATGATGGTAACTAAGTCGTTCTGGGGGAATAAATTCTCAATAATACCTTCTAGCAGAACATAGAGCAGTCTTCTGTTGAGTACGGGACGTTGAAATAATTCAAAAACACGTAATAGTCCACATCGTGTAGTTTCACTACCAATGATATGTTTCAATTCGTCTGAGAGGCAAGAGAGGAGGGCGATTTTAGCTGCAACGCGAGTTCGATTTTTCGTCTCGTTGTCTCGTGGAGGTCTAGCCTCTGCTCTGGCCCCATTCGGCCACTGGCTTTGTCTGAAGTGAAAAAAATTATTGAGAGGTGACAAGGCCCACAAAATTCCAATAATTGAAAGACAAATGAACAGAACTCACTTGAACAACTTCAGATAAGTAGCAACATTTTTAGGGCTCGTCAGTAGTGAGACATATTCAACGATTCTCCTGTTCACAATATCCCCAAACATCGTCCTGATGATCTGCCTTAAGAGTGTGACGATTCTCCTCCTCAGCCACTGATTCCTGACCTTGAGATCGAACACTTCGTCCATCAGGAGAAGAATAATTCTTAACGGAATATTGTCATCGGTCTCAGCATCGATTCCCGCCCCGACCTTGACGCTCTCATAGAGAACACTGTTCTTCCTAGAGTTCCCAAAGAACTTGCTGATATTATCCATGACCCCATCGACAGTGCTGAGCATATTATCAGGCATAGTCTTGACAGCCTGTGTCACACTCTTCATGGAGGTTTTCAAGGGGTTCACCAGTGTGTCAATGGTTCTGGAAATTTGCCCCCCAGTGACTCCCTTGTCGTACTCCCCTTGCTCCAAGAAGGCCAGCAGCATGTTCTGCAGGCCCATATGTCCATCAGTGATGGTGGGCTTCGTAAGCTTGCAGAGCCATGCATTCAGCATCGCCATTCTTCTCTCCAGGACAGTTCTCTCCACGTTGTGGAAGGCTTTCTTCGCCGGAAAGGGTAGCTTCGCCAGGTCGTAGTACTTCTCCTTGATCTTCTGATGGAGATCGTGGAAGTCGGAGTATCTCCGGTAGATGTGCCACTTTTCCTTGTAGCCAGAGTCGTAGATCTTGGCGACAGCAACAGCGTAAATTCCATAAGTCTTACCCCTGTCACTAACGACCCCGGTCTCAATGATCTCCGCTGTGATCTCGAACCTCCCCTGCTGGAGCTTCTTGATGGCATTCTGATCGCAGGCTGTGTCATCGAGTTTGATTATCTGCTCGGCATGGCCTTCAAGATAGAAGGACGCCTCCTTGCCCTCGAGGATTCTCCCCTCGACGTCGAAGGGCCTCTTGCAGTTGCCGTCAGCGTCGGTCTCGTCGTAAGCCGCACTTTCCCGCTCCATGCTCGTCAAACTGGCTGAGGAATTGGAGTTGGATTTTACACTGTCACCACAGGAGTTTTTGACATGATCATTCCCGGGGAGCTCATCCATCGGATCCAACTCGTTGTTCATGCTTGACAGGCTGATACCATCCAATGACTTGCTATCATCCTCCTTCAGGAGATCCAATTCAGCCAGCAGTTTGACGTAAGACATGGAACGCTTGAAGGAAGGAAGGAACCTGCAGGGATTTTAATTTTTTGGAAAATTGTACAGAAAATTCCAGGGAAAAAACTGTAAATTGAAAAATCGTGATAGAAACAAAATTCCCAACAAACCTATCCTCGTTCTTCAGTTTCTCATGGCAGCAACTCTGCAGCTCATCGAACCAAGTCTCCTTGACAGCCTCCACCTTGATCCTCACCAGTAAATTCTTCACCAGGTTATCATCCAATTGAAGTCGACTGACAGCTTTATCGCCGAGATATTGCTGATGGATTTTTAGAGCAGCCTCTTTTAAATTCTCAAGATTAACATTCTTCCTCTTGGACTGATTCGGCTGACCACCCGTGTGGAGCTTCTGCAGCTCGATGTCCGATATCTGCTGTTCAGCCGACACCCTCCAGCCATAAATATTTAAGTAGAAGTACAGATAAGCCTCTGCGTTGACGCTCGTCATGTAGTCGATGAAATAGCTCAATGCAATGTTGTTCTTAAGTAATTCGTCGAGGGGTAAGTTGACGAGTTTGTGGCCAGGAACGAGGAGACGATTCCAGTCTGGTGGTACACCAACGCCATCAGCCTCGTTGTCAAGACCATCCTGCATGCCGACTATCCTCGTCTCAAGGATCTTCTTCACGTACAGGAGACTGTTTAACTGCTGTTTGACGGTCAGATCATCATCACCCCCGGAATCCTTAGACCTCAGGTGTGCAATCTCGCTGCAGACGATGTTCTTGGTGGCAGTCAGCTCCTCCAGGCTGTCTGTTATCCTTATTATCGTTAGGAATACGTCGCTGGGGAGCGTTGAGTCTTTGGTGCACAGCCATATGCAAGCCTGATTGATGTAATCCGGATCCGAGAAGAGGTTCAGCAGGGGGATGATTATGGCGTTCACCAGGAGCTCCCGGAGGATGAATCTCACTGTCAGACAGTCGAAGTCGGTCTTTGGGAGGAGTAAATACAATAGAATCTCGGACAATTCTCGCAGGAAGGTTAGCTCCTGCTCCTCGTTCGTACAGACCAAATCACGACTGATCAGGCTGTTTTCCATTTGAACTTCCAAGTCAAAAAAGATATTCTCGAGGTCATCCTCATCGCGGCAGTCCAGGGGCTCCGTCAACGACGTCAAATTTGGAATGTAAAATTTTGACTGGGAGTACCAGGAGATGTCCGTCTCGCTCTTGTTTCGCCTGTGACTTGGGGAACGCTTTGGGGTGCCACTGGAGTTGCTCGAGCTCGTCTTCGGAGCCTTCGGCGGTTTCATCTTTGCACGTGCCTGGCGGTACAGACGCATGTGGGATGCTGCATCATCGACTAGACGAGTCGTCAAGTAAGGAATCCAGTCCACGTCCTTCACACGATTCGCGATGTTGATGGCGATTTTTTGAGCTGTGTCACGGACTGAACGGGGAAACTCGTCGTCATTGGTTAGAACGCTGTACCAAGGCTCCACGTAGTCACGGAGAACGAAGTCCAGGATCTCCTGGAGGGACTCGTCAATTATTGGACTACCTGTGACACGCTTATCCAGGGTAAAGGTGACTTTGGACTTTGAGAGTTCATCAATAGTACGCTGCAGTTTTTCAGTCTTCTTGAGTAAGTTTTCTCGGTTAAGTTTGATATTTTCCTCGAGGGTTGGCGCATATTTTCGATATATACAAATTAATGTTCCTAAGATTACGACGAGGAGGCAGAGAATTATTTTAATTACTGTTCCTAAACCGAATAGGGCTATCAGGAGAATCACAGAGCCTCCAAGTCCACTGTATATCACCAAATTCATCTGGGAAACAATGAATTTTAAAGATTATTGTTATTTAAAGGGGCTGGGCATCCATGGGCTAACTTTGAAAAATTTTCATTTCCTTTATTTATTAGAAAAAATTTTTTTCTGGAAAAATATCTCTTGGGGCATTTGATTTGGTTCACTAAAAACATAAATTCTCCTCAAAACAAATTAATTCCTCATAAAAAATACTGGGTCAAGTCCTGATAAATCCCCTCATCACCAACACCACTATCAATATCCCCCCAAGAATCCGAAAAAAAATTTATTATCAAAACAACTCCAGAGCATTCGAAAAAACACATTGATAAGCTCGTGATTACGGAGCAAAACTGGATAAATCTCAAAGGCCTAGTGGCATCATCACCAAACAAGCCAAACGCAAGCACAGATTAATGATTTTAAAAAAATAATGATTGTCGCGAGTTCAAGCGTCAAGGAGACACATACGGTTCCTCACGTATCGATGAATTCCAGGTGTAAAGGCAGGTGTAGTTGAATATACAATTGCACATACCTTTGGATTACCAATTGACCAGTGTATCTGTCCACAAACATATTTCCTCCTCAATATGCGTGATTAATGAATAATCAGTCACCTAATCAACGGTTTATTTACATTTCTCCACGATACAATAGCTGAACAGCACGTATGCAACATTATCACGATAATAATACGTCAAAATCACGAGTGTCGCAAACTGTAGCACTTGTCTTACCTTTATTATTTATCACCGGCAATTTTTCGTCACATTTTTACGTTTCATTCTTAACGAGGGAGTACACGATCGTACATACCGACAGTCGCGTTATTATCATCTGTAGAATACTGCGCATACGCGTTTTTTTGCGCAGCCGTGCTATGGGAAATTTCCATTGGTTCGAAACCCATTGAGTGGGCGGAGCCACTTTCTAACCTCAAACTTACACGTGAAAGTTTCAGTGGATTCGCAGTGTAAGACAGGTAAGTGTTTTTCGATAATTATTGTAAACAGTAATGAACATTATTTCCAATTAATATTGTTCATGTCCATGGGCATTACTTGAGGTGCAGGGGTCAGGATATTTGGAGAAATACTTGTGAAAATTCCATTTTTTTGTCTTGTCTTTTCTCCTCTAAATTTAATCGATGTTGTTGTTATTTCTACGAATATCTGGACGCCCTAACCTCAATTGTAATAATCAATTAATTTTGTCGGACACTCGTCCACTAATTGTCAATAAATTTGAGGCTATGTAGCATGATGGTAGATTAAACTCAACACGTCAGACATTGTTAATTGATCTATTCATTAGTAACAACAATACAATAAATAATAGCAGTGCATGATGTGACATAATTTTGAATAATTGCAGGGTTCATTACAGCATTATTTCAATATAAATAGTGTACTAATAAGGAGATTGTGATTGACATTGTCTGATGGGTTGGAAACCCTCATCAATTCTAATATCATACCTCCGACTCTATTGTTCTACAATGGTCTTTTCACTGTCTCCACCGGCTTCCGTCAAGGGAATGACGACCCTCGATCGTGATAAATTCACGCGTGTCCTTGAGGTTCCCTGTTTGGAATTAAAAAACATAAATCAAGATGAGATAATGCCGATCATTAAAAAATTTCTATTGAAACTGAGACGTTGGAAATCTGTACAAAAAGTGGACGACAGTTTGATCGTTTACCTCAACCCTGAGATGGTGGAGAGAATGGAGGATCTGAGCGAAAGAAAACGAACTTTTTTGTCAAACTACTTTCACGCAATTGGCAAGAGAAAAATCACTATTAATTATGAAAATTGGACCGCGGAGACCATCCTCGGTGCTGTCATTCCCGAGGACATTGGAGTTCCCAGTTCCTTCACAAAAATCGGCCACATTGTTCACGTAAACCTCCGGGAGAATCAACTACCCTTCAAACGATTAATTGGCGAGGTTTACCTAGACTTCGTAGTTCAGGCAAAAGTCGTTGTTAATAAACTAAACAACATTGACACGGAATTCCGAAATTTCTCAATGGAAATACTCGCTGGCGAGGGCGACACAGTGACAACAGTCAAAGAAAATGGCTGTCAATTCACTTTGGATTTTGCCAAAGTCTACTGGAATTCGCGATTGAGTACTGAACACGCAAGACTCCTGGAGTACATGAATCCGCGTGATGTCCTTTATGACGTCTTTGCCGGGGTTGGCCCTTTCGCGGTGCCTGCAGCACGAAAGGGCGTCACGGTACTGGCGAACGATCTCAATCCAGAGTCCTACAAATGGCTGAAAGTCAATGCCCAAGACAACAAAGTCCAGGGCTTGAGCGCTTTCAATAAAGACGGTAGGGACTTTCTGAGGGAAGACGTTAAAAGACATTTGTTGGATCGAAGGCGTAATAATCTGTATCGACCTGTACACATCGCCATGAACCTTCCAGCTCTAGCAGTGGAGTTTCTTGATGTCTTTCGGAATTGGGCCAACGATGAGGAAATCAAATTGATCGTGAGACTTCCCCCTCTCGTTCATGTGTACTGCTTTGTTAAAGCGGGCAAGAGTGAGAATGTCAAGGTGTTGGCGAAAGAACTCGTTGAACAGCATATTGGCACTGATCTTTCGCTGTCATCGCTTAGGGCAATTCAGTATGTTAGGAATGTCGCACCGAATAAAGAAATGATGAGGGTGTCGTTTTATCTGACTGGAGAAATTATGAAGGGTGAAAGACTCGAGGAACCGGCGGTTAAACGAATGAGAACTGATAGTGGTGAAATTGTAGGTGATAATGGGGAAAAACAAAATGGCGCAGGCGAAGACGAAGAATGTATTCAAAGTGGTGAAAAAATCGTCGTTGAAAAGTAAGGGGATAAACAAAGAGGACACCAAAAAGAAAGTGAGTTCAATATTTTTTCTCTCAGTTTTTCTGGTGTTTTAAATTCATTGTCAATTATTTGATTCGTTTTCCAGGGGAATTCCCATGCTCTGAAGAGGAAGAGCACTGACAGTATCAAAATTATTGACCAAGAGTTGGTGAATCTAAGAAGCAAGGACCCAGGAATGCAAGCGACAATCTCGACGCCATCTCCAATAGCCTCGAAAATAATAAAACTAGGCAAAAAAGACAAAGTCAAGGTTGATCTCAATGATCATACCCTCAAACAACTCCAGATTTAAAGAAAAAAAATATTAATTAATTTTGTATAGATGTATACATATAAAAAAAACTAAGTTAACTACAATCTTTTCTACAACCAGTAAATATTGCCAGGAAATTCTTTATTACAATTGATCGAGTGAACATTAAAAATCAAAATTGGGATTCAATCAATCGACATAATGGTTGATTCGTATTCGTTCAATTGGGTGAATTCACTACTTCTGTGGTGCTGCTCGCTGTGTCTGATGGTGGTGGTGCTTCCTGAAGGTCCAACCAAGGTAAACGTTTTTGAAGCTCCAATCTAGGGGAATAACATTTTATCACAGCCCCAGAATGCAATATTTTTTCATTCTGTTTTTTTAATGTGTCGTTTCAATTGAAAATTCACTCGGTTGGGTAGGTTACCTGTATTTTGGATGACTTATGGCGTAAACATACGGGTCTAGACATGCCACAAATTTACAAGTGCACGCGGGAATCATTGTTACACCTGGGGTCAAGAGACTCTTGTTGCCAAATGCACCAATCATGGCCATCACTCCATATGGCGTCCACGAAGCGACGAATAGAAAGCAAATAGTAATTGCAGCCTGCAAAGGGTCATTGGCAATGTGATAGTGATTGATTCTCTTCTAGGTATTCTTAGTTAATTTTACCTTGGCTATTCGTATCTCGGCCGATTGTGCATGAGTATTGGCATTACTCCTGAGACTCTCGACATTCATTTTTTTCGCCTGCTCCCGAAGGCTCTTCTCATGATTCACTACGTGACTGACAATTTGGCTATAATAAAAAATAATGAGCAACATTGGTATAACATATGAAAATGTAAAGATTGTTCCAACAAAGTAACGGGTCTCAGCCGTGTCTGTGAGGTAATCGAAGGTGCAGGTTGTGAGAAATCCTTCTGGGGCGAATCTTCCCCATACACCCATGACTGGCATGAGAGCCCAGGGTATCACATAAACCCAAATGAGTACGATGAATAATAGCACATGGCCCTTGGATAGTTTTCCATCCAGGGGTCGTGCAATTGTCCTAAAATCCGAATTTTTTCTTTAAATCATAATAACGCTGAGAACAAAATCAATTTTTTTCTCACTATTAAAATTAAAAAATTGCCTGTATCGGTCGAATGCTATAGCTGCATTTGTAATCGCTGCGCCAATTCCTGACAGTGTTCCCATAACACCAAAAATTTGGCATCCAAGATTACCAAGAGCAAAGCCATTGTGATAGGAGTTGTAAATGAAAATGGGAGTTTTCAACATCATCATAAAATCGCAGAATGCCAGGTTTATCACAAACATATTTGATGGGGTTCGCAGTGATTTTGCACTGAAATAATAATTAAAAATTTCACTACTGTGGATGGAAAAATTATTCTTAATATTTTAATGAAATAATACTTACACACCAAATATCCATATGACAAGACCATTGCCCAGGAGTGAAACAAAAGTAAATCCTATGTATACAAGAGCCAGAAGATAATGAAATGCGGGTTTTGGTTCGGGATAGGCCAGCCAATGCTCTGGTATGTGAATCAACTCCTCAGGAGGTACATTCCAAGCCAGTAGACGTGGCGGACCGGCTGGAAGTATCCTGGCTTCCCAGTGCAGGCTGTCGTTCAGCATGCTCGATAGAGTAATCGCCTGTGCACTGATGGCCCACTCCCGCACCTAACCGACTTTTTTTAAACACTATCATTGGCTTTTATACCTGGCCTATCTCACCGCAAATCCGATATTACGTTTTTTTTTTTCTTTTTCATTTCCCCTCATCATCACATTTTAGTCCCCTTAATTCAGTTATTTCAAGGCTTCCTGCCAGCTTAGCCGCCAGATAATCCGTTATTGCCCTCGGTCGACGAAAAATGGAGGAAAAGTTGTTGTTTACGGGAAAATTGGAAAGACTAAAAAGATATAATAAACGTACGGCTTTCCGATAGTTTTAATTATTGATTTCAACTCGTCGACAGTTGGTTTAGTCTTTTTCTCTTCCACCGGTGGTTAATTTTTTATCACAAAGTGGAAAATTTTTCCTCGAAACTATAGATTTTCATTATTAATACGGACAGGGTTTATTCGAGGTCCGGGTTTTCCATCTTCGTAATGTAAAATATATCAGAGAAGTGGGTTTTACGGGTACGGGAAAATTAAGTAGGAAAAGTCAATAGAATTTTCTCATAAATATATTTTTCTAAAAAAAATTGAGCTATCAGATTTTTAATAAAGTAGTTCAAGCTTTTCTACAAAATTTATAATAACGAATTGTACTTAAATGCAATATCCAATGCTGTTTGATTCTCAGCTGCAGATCGTGAATGCACCTGGAATAGAAATATTGGAGAAGATCAATTAATATCGGAAGCCTCGTTATCGCAGGTAGAGATGAGCTACTGACCGTGCCATCTATGAAAGAATATCACAAGAATAATGAGTAAATGCGAATTCTTCGAGAGTATGGAGTTGGAATCTCCCGTGAAATAATTAACATCTACTTCACCCTCCTCCGGAATGCTTCGCGTTCGCTTCTCCATCCACTGGTATGCCTCCATTTTATATTTTTTCAGTATTTCAGGACCAACTTCTTCCCTAATTCGTCTGTTGTAGTTGTTGAGCCATTTTCGCTGTGTGCGACAATTTTTTTGGTGAATTCCAAAATTTTTAATGGCCTTTGAACGTCATGGGCTACTTGAATATTTCTATATCTGTTTATTAATTTATCAATAGACCTTCTCCAGTATTTCTAAATAATTTTCCCCTGTAGCCCACGACCTTCAAACCTCTTGTAACGATTTTTTTATGCGATTGCTTACGTGAGATTTATTCAGCATTCTGATATCGATAAGTTTAGGTTCATAAGGCACCAGCGTGACATCTCGAAATTTCAGTAATTTCGCATTTTTTATCTCCTGAAAGAGAAATGAGCCATTAATTCCAAAGATAATGAAATGGAATATCCTGGGAAATGCCATTCAATTGAATTAATTATATTAATCTAATTCACTCACCGCCTCAACAACTTCGAGAACATTTTCTAATCGAATTCCAAATTTTCCATTGCTATAATATCCCGGTTCGTTTGACAAAAAGTTCCCCGGCTGCAGGCGTGTGCTGCATCCCGGTGTGATCGTAGTATTTTGAATATACGAGACGCTAATGGGAGCTGGAAATTGTTAAAAAAATTCGGGTGATATACGCACTTGCATTATTTTAATTTTCACTCATTAATTGAAAAAATTGTGACCAACACTCATGAACGGAAAGAAAATGTCCTATTCCGTGACCAGTGCCGTGCATGTAATCGTATCCAGCTTTCCAAAGAGGCTCTCTCGCGAAGACATCGAGCTGATCAGTCCTCAGATCAGCGGGGAATACCATTGATGCCAATTGAATGGAACCAATGAGAACTTGGGTGTATGCCCTCCTCTGCTCCTCAGTTGGCTCCCCAAAATGAAAAGTTCTTGTTACGTCGGTTGTTCCATCTGACATGAGAAAATTCGAGTTATCCTTTCGAGTGTCTAGGAGCACGTGGGGTAAAATGGAACTCTTGGAAGAAACTTATTTTTCAATTAACAATCAGAATTCCCTTCAAATTATTTAAATTCCATTTTGTCCCGTATTTTATTCATTCAAAATTCCCCAGAAAATGAATATAATTTTTCCACCGAAATACTGTCCTCCCGAATCAATGACCAACGTCGAGTCTCTTCCAACGAGGGCACTAGTCCTCTCAGTGGGTTCATAATGCGGTTGTGCCCCATGCTCTCCATATCCAACGATTGTTGGAAATGCAATGCCCTGATTATAATCCATTTCAAATCTAAAGCTGTTGATAGCTCTCACAACTTGCATTTCATCCCATTCTTTTTCATTGATACTCATCTGGAACTCCATATCAGCCAAAAAATCACACATCACAACCGCATCTCTAATATGAGCTCGTCTCATTCCATTTTTTTCAATATCATTTTTTACGGCTCGCAGGGCAATGATGGGTGAGGGTTTGAACAAACGTTTTGTCAGTGGAATCTGAGGGAAAGGTTTTTTATTTAGGATCATAAGACAGAATTTTTTATTTCCACTCGATTGATTTTTATTCCACTTACAGATACGTATATCTGCCTCGATACACCTTGGGCGTAGCCACAGGGTGAGGGTAACCAGACCTTCGTCCATGATTGGGACAGTGTTCGTAGATCATTCCAGATATCTGAGTAATTAACTATTCTGTAAATAGTAAATAGAAAGGAGGGCAACATGATTAATTTCATCGAGTCTAGTGGCTAGAAGTCATTTAAACATTTTTTTTTACGTTCTTTGGGGGCCTATTTTGCCCCACCCCCCATAGAATTTATTTCTGGTAAATATTGGATAAGACTAGACATGATTGCGAATTTTCTACCTCACACAGTCAGCGTAGTAACAGCCATCGGTTTTCAAATGTAAATCAACACTTCTTTTGATTTTTTTCCGATCGGTGTAAAGAAGAATAGCTTCAGGAGTTAGTACGACGTATGCCCTGAGCACTGGGGTATTGGGGAGGTCCCAACCCCTTATATTCAACAGCCAAGCGATATCATCCAGTGCTGTGATAACGAGGCCATCGGCAGATGCATTCTCCATGAGACATCTGACTTGGTGAATTTTTTCAAGCCATGATTTACCCGCGAATTCATTTTTCAATTCGTAGGCGGGATGATTAATGTCTGCTGTACGATTCACTTGCCAGATTATGTCGATGAGGTTTTTATGGACAGCAACGAGGTGTATCGACCATTCCGCTGTGTAAGGTAAATAGTAAAATAGTCTCAATGGAATAAGGAACGGAAATGAATAATTAGGATTTAAAAATATTATCAGATAATTATCACGTAATTACCCAATTCTTTTTCCCAATCGAGCCAAGTTTTCGCTGGAATTAATTTGGGATCAGCTCCTATACGAGCATCAGAGTTATTCTGAAATTCTTGTTTCAACCACTGGGTCATGGAGGGGACCTATTGAATGAACCAGATACAATTAATTTCCCTAGAATATTTTTTTTTGATTATATTAAATAAAAAATACCACTCAGAATACCCACTTCCCAGGCCTCCCATACAGAGTATGGAAGGTGAACGATCATCGATGACTGCAGACTCGAATTAAATTCAAGTCTACGAGTCGTCCTCACGCTCAGGGAAGAGGGTTATACCTCTTCATCATGGCTGCATCAACTCCACTGTTGAGTAGAGAAAATGTGAAGATATACTACAGAAATGATCCTGTGAAGTATGATCTTAATGTTTCAAGCCATGGTCAGGCCTTACATCGACTCCTCAACGATCTTTGGTTTGGGAAAAAAAATACGGCGATACGCCCTCTACTGGTAGGGCCTACGGACTTCATCCTACGGCGGGACTTGGACTAATGCTCGTACTTACGCTTTCGTGGCCGTATTCCATGAGAATCCAATTACAGTCCAGTTGATGATCTGCCTGAATGTGATATCTCCCATCGGTCCACAGGACGGCTTTATTTCCGGTTATCAGAGCTTCTCCAGCACTACCACGAAATCCCGTGAGGAACTCACGTCTCATATAGTGGGGCAAAACGGTTTCGCTCTGAAATCAGGTAAAGACAGGGGCATAATTTTACCGTGCGGAAAAATAGTAGTTGTCGTCTTGATGATTTTTTCTGGTAATTGAAAGCCCATTAGTTGTTTTAAATCACGCGAAGCCATTAACTCGGTTATGTTGACAATAAAAATCCACGAAAACATAATTATTATTTGATGAAAAATACCTCCGGGGGGGCCTTCCGTGCATGTGATAATGGAATCGAGCTCTGAAATTTTTTTTTTCATTGAATCGTTTCATTTAATCTCGATAAATATAGAACCATGAAATAGGCATCATTACCTGGTGATCATCGTTGGAAGTCACAATATATCCATCGAGGGGCTTATCCTGTACGGATGTCATGCGAATCATTTCGGATCGTAATTGTCGGAGCATGATGGACGAATCATACCGATCAATTGGCTTGCTGGCGTTTCTCCCACCTGGACAGCCTGTTCTCGGTGAGCCATTGTAATTTAGGGCAACTTGAGTTATTCCATATCCGCCTTGATTTAATAGCAGTCCTGATGATGATGATTTAAAAAATATACTCATTCAATGTTGAGTGGAATAATTTTCAAAAAAAAAAAAAAAAATTTGGAGGCGCCGGGTATCGATCCCGGTACCTCTCGCATGCTAAGCGAGCGCTCTACCATCTGAGCTACGCCCCCGATTGAGGATACAAGGTAGCCCCTTAGGCGCGGTTTTATATTTGCGATCGCAATATTCGACGGAAAAAAGGAACAAGAAGAGGGTTCAACAAAATTAATGAGAAAAATGCGAAAAAAATCTCTGGGATGACCTTGTTTAATGCCCAATAAAAAAAAACCGAATCAGATAATTTAATACGTTGGGGATTGCAAATGGCCTCGAGTTGATAATGATTTCTGAACCATTTGTCTTGCAAAAAAAATGGTATTTGATTGTTAATCGGGGTATTTACATGGTAGTATTTTTTTCATGCATCCTGATCGGTTGTTTATCGTGACAAATTATTGAATACTCATCCATCGAGTCCATTTCATTTTCATTGGATCATGCAAGTCATACTGCGTCACGGTTACACAATGTCCTGTTCCTAACTCTCAATCAATTTTCATTGACAGAAACTATAAAAACCACGACTGAGGCCTAAAAAAAAAGAGTTTTGTTGTGAGCATCGCGATGTGGTTGATACGAATAATTGTTTGCTGCTTGGCATTGGGATTATCCCGTGGGGCTGATGAAGTTGAGGTGTCCATCTCTCAAGGGGCCCTCAGAGGGGTGAAAACAAAAACCATTCGAAATGGAGTGGAATATTACAGCTTCAAGGGAATACCTTATGCGAAACCTATGACTGGGGCCAATAAATTCAAAGTAATATGTTTTTTCAACTATTTAATGTCATTTAACAATAATTGAAAAACCGATTTGAAACTTATTTGATAAAAAAATTTGTAGCTCGCAAATTGAAAGCTCCAAGGACGAACCATCGAGAAATAACTAATTTTGCATTAATTATTCACTCGCTGGAGCCTCTGGGATTCGCAAAACCCAGTGGTTTCGACCCACATCGGCACGCCGACTGTTTAAAAAAATTAATGAACAAAATTGTAGATTTCTGAGCTCGCAGGGGGTTGGACTGGAGTGAGAGACGCCACAAAACATGGAAACACTTGTGTTTTCTTCTGTATGGTGCAGCAGAAACTCGTTGGAGACGAGGATTGTCTCTTTTTGAACGTTTATACTCCAACTATTCAGGCAGGAAGTGGCAAAGCAGTGATGGTGTACTTCCACCCTGGCGGATTCACAGGAGGCTCCGGTGATGATGATCTCTTCGGGCCAGATTTTCTCCTCGAGAAAGATGTCATTTTGGTAACAGTGAATTTCCGATTGGGAGCAGTTGGTGAGTAACTGAAGGTCGTGTTGGAATAAATCGAGTATTCAAATATTCTAATATTCTGCTGCGATCAGGATTCCTCAATACTGGAGATGCTAATGCGCCGGGGAATGTCGGTTTGAAGGACCAAGTTCTGGCGCTGAACTGGATTCGCAATAATATTCGAAATTTCGGTGGATGCTCTAATCGAGTGACATTGTTCGGCGTCAGCTCTGGCGCTGCGTCGGTTCAATATCACATGATTTCACCGATGTCGGAAGGTATCGAATTATGTTATTCGTTTATTATTAGGGAAATCATTTAATTTAATTATTCGCTGTTCAATTTGTAATGAATTCTTCCCTCTGTGCATTTTTTTTTGAAGCGTAAATGCTAATGGGATCGATTTTATGCTAATATTCTTTCGCGTGGAAACACAGGGCTGTTTAAACGAGCAATTATTCAGAGTGGTTCGGTGGCAAATTCTTGGGCCATTTCCTATACTCCGAGGGAAGATGCAATGGCACTTGCTGATAAACTTGGTATTAAGACAGCGGATACTACGGAATTGGTGGAGAAACTCAGTAACATTCCTACCCCCCAAATTGTCGAAGCTAGCGTCGAACTGGCGCATACTCTGGTAATATATTGAATGATTTTATTCAGTAGGGAAGACTTTGAGAAGATATATTAATAAGTTATAACTATTGATAACTATCGAAACTTAATTTTTGTAGAACTTTTTGCGTGGCGACATGCATTGGTTCCTGCCGTCCGTGGAGACAGATTTCGGTCAAGAAAAGTTCCTTCCAGCGGACCCATGGGTGCTGTTAAAGTCAGGAAGGGTGGCTGACGTCGACACCATGATTGGTACGACTTCCCAAGAGGGTGGATTATTCACACCAAGTAAGAAAAAAATTTCATAATTTCCACTGAAGTATTTGGACGCAAAAAAATTTTGAATATTTGTCTGTCCAGTGGTCCTGCCGATGGTTTCGAATTTCAAAGACAATTTCCAGCTATTCCTCCCCAAGGATCTCAACATGACAGACTCAGATCAGATGAAAATGATCGGGGAGTCCATCAAAAAATTTTATTTCGGTGATAAAGAAGTGGGTGAGGGAACGACTATGGAGTTGACTAATCTTTTGACTGATGTTTTCTTCGGCTGCGGATCCATGTTAACGGCTAAAGTCATGAATTCACGATTGACTAGCCCTGTTTATCAGTATTTATTCAACTTCGAAGCCCCATTTGGATTTATGAAAGCCTTGTTCAAGATGGAGGGAGGTAATCCTAAAGATATTTTTTTTATGAAAAATATTCTTAAAAAAATAATTATACAAAAAGAAAAATAAATTTTCTCTTCTTTTAGGGATCGTGCACGGAGATGATATGACATATCTTTTCTATTCGAATGCCCTCCAGAATAAATTACAGGCTGGTTCACGTGTGGAAACTCTGACTGATCAGATGATAGAGATGTGGACGGATTTTGCTAAAGAGGGGTATTTATTACTTTATATCATTATGTAATGTTTCATTGGAATGTGAAATAATGAAAATAAGCTGTATAAATTATCGTGGATTTGATTAATTATGGGTTCTATTTCAGGAATCCCACCGTTACCATGAGCTCGGTTAAAGTCAAGTGGGAACCGATGGGCGATAATGGAAATTACCTGGAAATCAACGACAATCTCGCCATGAAGACGTCAGTCTTCAAAGATCGGGTAAATTTCTGGGCTGGTGTGTATAAAGATGTGCTTGGGGATTATTTCAAACTTTTTAATTAATTAGAGTTCTAATGGAAATTCACCAGTCGCTTAATACGTTTGAGGTAAAGTGTACTTTGAAAAAAAAATAAAGGGCAAGGGCTCATATGGTCCTTTGGTCCTTTTTAGAATAGTGATACTTCAAAATATTTTTTGAATTGTCAAATCGTCATTGTTGTACTGGTAAAATTCATTTTTTTTCGCACGTTTTCTCCCTGAGGCGTTGTTGCACCTATTGCTTCGTCACTTGCTCCGCAGTCTAGAAGTTACTAGGAGAGTAGAGATGGTAAGGAGATGACAAGTACGAAATGGATGAACCACTGTGGTTGCCTATTTCGGTAATTTGCCACTCACTTCTCTAGCGTCAGTAGATTAAGTTAACAGACTAGTGAAGAAGTAAAACATTCTAAAGTTGTTGCTAGCTGACACAATTCTCTATCGAGTAGATGTTTTCCGACGTAACTCCACACAATGTGAAGGGAATATTCCATAAATATCATGTTACATAAACTACGATGTTGCACAACGACAGCAGAATTATTGGAAATTACTTCATACATTTCAATTAATGAAGAGATGATTAAATTGACATGCCGAGGAGAATGCGAAATAGATGAATAATCACTGCCTAAACTCTGCTGAGAGATGACATCAAGATGCTGCGGGATTGAATCGTATTTCGAGATGACGTTCAACATCTGTCTACTAGGGGTTTATCTATCAGCGGTGGTAAATTTTTAGTCTGTGTGGCGCTTTCATTTCTCTTTCATTATTTTATTCTACTGCTGCCGCCATATCGAGTTCATTTTGTCAGGATTTTCCCTTTTCCTGTATTTTATTAGGAATTTTTCCTCGTATTTTCAAACACATCGTATATATGACTCCCACGTACATACGCCCTTTTAACATTGTTCTTCATAAATAATTTTTCCAGGAAAAACTCATGTAATAAATAATATTTTTCAATAAAAATATTTTTCGACAGAAAATTATATTGAATTTACATTTTTTTTACCATATTTCCCATTAAAAAACCCGCCATTTTGTAAAAAAATTCCCTCCCCTTTATTTAGTACATAATGTATATAATCCCATGTACAGTATTCATTTCTATTAAAAATTACATAAATAAATCTGATTTTTTTCTGATGGATCATTTGAATTGAACGTTATTTCCCGCCACGTTTAAGCGCGAAATCGCAGATACCTCTTTACTACTCCTATGATCCTGTTACTTTCAGCGATTTTTCGAGACCAAATATTTGAATTTAAATGCCAGGAGCACATCATATTAAAAAGTATACATGTACATGTGTAAACCTCTTTCTATATCCTACTCTCCTAATACACCACGCACATTTTCAAACCGAATTCAACCTTCAATAAATGAATCCAGCGACAATTTTCGAAGCAGGCAATACCCGATTGTATTAGGAACATAGGATGTGCGAGTAGGTGGCACAACCAGGAGAGAACGCCTCTTCGAATATCATGTTCTCCGGATACATTTCTCACATTTCAGACCCGAATAAACCGGCCCAGTGCCATTATTTGAACCAGAATATCTTCAAATGTATCAGGAACATAGAATGTAAGAGTAGGTGGCACGCAAAAAACCCCAGCGCTTCCTTTATCATCATGCTCTCCTGATACATCTTACAGATTTTCGAGCCGAACAAACGGACCCACCGGCATTATTTGAACCGCAAACCGTTCATAGGTATCAGGGATATATGATGCACAAGTAGGTGGCACGGCGGAACAGCGAATGCTCTTTGTATATCATGTTCTCCTAATACATCGCGGATGTTTTAGAGCTGAATAAATGGAAGCAGGGCTGATATTCACGGCAGGAAATTGTCGCGCGCATTAGGAACACAGAATGTATGAGTAGGTGGCACGCCCAAGCGTGCTATGGCTCCCTATCTATCATGTTCTCCTAATACATATCCTATGTTTCAAAACCGAATTCAAGCCCGGTAAATGCAAAGAGAGGCGACCTGTCTGACTTCTACAACCTCCTGCTCTCCGGATACATATCGAGTGTTTTTGAACAGCCTTTGAGGCGGCTAAAATGAAGTAGAGACAGTATTTCGAACCCGAATATTGTCAGACGTATCAGGAGCCCATAAGGCAGCACCCGGTCGGTCATGAGTATGAAAACTCTTTCGATTTCATGTTCTCCTGATACATATCGTGTGTTTCAGAACTGAATTTTCGTTCGACAAACGAAAGCAGAGACAGGATTTCTTCCGATAGATCAGGAGCACAGAGTGTGTGTGTAGGTGGCACAACCCCGATAAACGAAAGTAGAGGCAAATATTCGAAATAGAAAATCGTCGCGCGTATTAGGAATATATGATGCGCGAGTAGGTGGCACGCCCCGGTGAGATAGAGCTCTATGTGTATCATGTTCTCCTGGTACATATCGTATGCGCTAGGACTGAATTGAAGCCCGATAAATGGAGGCAGAGGCAATATTTCGGGCCAGAATTTCTTCCCGTGTATTAGGAGCATATGATGTGCAAGTAGGTGGCACGTCTGCGATAGAGCTCTTTGCACCTCCTAGTCTCCTAATACATCCCGAACGTTCTGGCACCGAATTCAAGCCTCAATAAGTGGCCAGACTTAATGTTTCTTACCTTATGGCTTGATTGCATCAATTTTTACGTTAAAAATTTTTTATTTATTTCCACGATGGATTGTTAAACCCACTAATTAATAAATAAATAAATTTCTGTATTTGTTTATGTATTAAATTAATATTTATTTAAATAAAGCCCTATTTTTTCTGATTTATTTTGACGTGGTAAACCGAAAAAATTTGGCTCTCCGTTTTTTCAAAATATCTCCGAAACTAAGGGAGATATCAAAATTTTTGTAATAGACTTTTTTGTAAAGCTCAATTTTCTCTACAAAAAAGGTTATGATAACAATTCTGCTATCTCCCTTAGATTACAAGAAATTAATTAAAAACTGGGTAATTGTCCACAATGATTCCTTGAATTTACGATTTCGTGGCTGATTTCAAATGAAAAAATTTAAATAATTCATTGTAGACATTACAACTAATAATATCATTATCATCATGACCGTCATCATTGTCATCATCAGTATATCAGAAATCAAATTAATTATCAACATGAAAGTGCATGCGCTCCACCCTCTGAACTGCGTAAAATCGATTTCGCCAGCGATTAATGACATTTGACCCCCATGTGACATATGTCACCCTTCCTATGTAACAGAGAGAGTATATATGAATATGCCGCGGTGTAGACAGAGAAAAAGTATTCCCTTGGAAAAAAAAATCCATCGGAAAAAAATAAAATAAAATGAATCGCACGAATCGGCGGGAGAGTGAGAGGCTGTCATACGCTAGGAGTATCACTACCACATGACGCCTCACTGACGATGGATAAAGTGCCCAATGGTAACGCATCCAGTGGACAACCTGCTTGGTACCTCCTGGAATCCTGGCACCAGTGAGACGCGACGCTGCTTAAGTGACCGGGTTTTCCATGGTCCCAAGGATCGTCAGCGGTGCTGGTTGAAATTGAGCTAGACTGAAGTGTTCTCACCGAAAAAAGATGCATCAGCCTTTTTTTTCAGCTTCTTTCGAGAGGCCGAAGCGTCGCGGATGCCCGCCACTGGGACAGGGATGCAGAGACCCGAGGAGGTCGATAGCCAGTGGTTAACCCCTTCCATCCCTTGTGCAAGGGTGGAGGAGCAACCGGCGACAGTTTGGAACTAGGGGTGGGAGGTATATCTGTATTATCGGGTGGATTGGACAAATAGGACATGCGTGTCTTGCTGGTCATGTGCGCGGATCTATCGGCCTTTATGATGTGATTAGGGTGAAGTACAAATTTTCTTTTAATTAAAAAAAAACGTTGACAAATAAATTATTCATAGAAAAATCATGAAATTCTCTAATTATTTCTCGACGACAATATAATGACTTTAATATAACACTGACTCTGCCTCTATATTGATTTTTAAAATGGTTCTATGGAACTTATCTTCTCAAGAAGAAAAAATATATAAATAATCGTCTGGTGTAGTAGAAAATGATTTAAAACAATTATTTCCTGTTAGTAAATTTTTATTTATATTTTCTCCAAATAAATTCCATGTAAATTAACAATTTGTATCCGCCTTTTATCCCTCCAAAAGTTCGGTCGCATAAATTATAAACTTTCCAAATGTTTTTTTCAAAAATTATTGTCCCCAGTGGCCCCCAGGTACAGCCGAATCTCAGCTCACCAGATAGTACCAAAGCTTACGTCTATCGGGAGAGAATAAATATAAGAACGACTGAGGATCCGCCTCCGGTTTCATACAAACGGAAACCGGAAGTCATGGGTTGGAACGGGCGGAACACTGGTCAACCAGGGTAGTATGAACCCCCGACAGGGCGCCTGACCTCCCTGGGTCACCAGTATTCACTCAAAATTCCCATCTAACGATATTTAAAGCATTTGAACATTTTTCAAAATGAAGCCCGTTTTGTCCGGTGATAGAATACTTGAATTTCCGTCAAAACGTTGTAAACGTTGGAGCCCAAAAAATTTGCAATCATTCAGGATAGCATAAGGTGGATGGAATTCCCTGGGTTTTCCAGTGGGGGTTAACGTTACACATTACACCAATACATCGAGTCGATACAAGCTACAGATGTTTTTACGCCCGTTTGATTCTACGTCGCAGGTACTAGCTGTCACTCGCGACATGCTCACCTGGTACGTGGCGCGACATTTTGTGTTGAAAAAAATTCCAATTTCTTGCTTCTGACTTTTGCCAAGACTCTCCGTGATGTGTGAGGGATGTTCTGCCGACAAAAGTCAACGAGTCAATTCTCCATAACGATATATTGGAGAATATACATTAAATTTCATCAATGGCAGGTGCAATTACTCGACGATAAGCGCGAGGAATTGCTAATTGCATTTAAATTCGACCATCGCGGGCCCAGAAAATGTCAATGCCACGAATTTAAAAAACTATCAAATAGTTAGGGGTATATAATAATAATAGCACTGGCAATATTTTTTTTGTGTACAGATATTGGATAAGTGACAGCGTCAACGAGCAGGAATGCAGGAGTCCGCGAAGGCTAACAGTCCGGAGACTTTGATTTTATCCGTCGGAGTGGAGGTACTGTGAAAACACAAATAATGAGGGACTTTTTTATACTTCAATTGTGAAAATCGTTCTTCTAAACAATAAAACCAAAATAATAAAAATAAGGCCCCAACAAAAAGCGCGGGATCCCTGAGAGCTTTTGTTAATCAATATAGAAAAATATTCAATGCATGCGAGAGCCATTCGTGGCAGTTGTTTAACACAAAATCAAAAATAGAAAATATATTTTCATGTACTAGTCTGTTACGATTGTAAATAATGTACATATGGACATTACCTGAATAAAAAAAAATCAAAAAAGGAAGGAAAGAATCCAAGTTATCCAAGTGATCAATTACTGCACCGAGAATGTCCTCACGCAATGTCTGGCCGAGAAATACTACCAGGAAAGTATGACGTACAAATATTCATACCTCCCATAATTTCCTCCCCCCGAAATTGTCATCAGAATTGAATGACTCCGAGTCAACGTCTCCAGAGACTAATTTCCCATTCGAATTTTTTAATGCATCGATCATTGACCGCAGGTGTTTTTGAATTGGTTGACGTCTCTTCAAGGCGTTGGTATCCCTGAAGACAATTAGATCAACCCCTGAGCACAGAACCGGTGATAAACCTATTTGTTGATAATTTCGTGTGGCACGCAATTTTTATCTCGTGCTCACGCACGCACTATTAGGATTTCATGATCATCACAATCACGTTCTCTGTCGTCGTGAATGGTGATTTTGTCTAAATATGGGGGTATATGGGTGAAATCTCGGTGAAATCGTCTGCTGAGATCGAGTGACATATTGAGTGACTGATGAGATTGATAACTATGTCAAAAAAAAGCAGATAATTTATTTTAAAAAATCCGAAGGCGTTGGGATGTGCCGACAACGAAGAAAAAACATGCGGAGCAACAGGAGAACACGAGGCATGTGGTTGACGAACAGCGGAAATGTTCATTTTTCGCCCTCATTCGCGAACAATAACAACTGTCGTCATCTACTTCCAAATAAATTAACATTTATTTAATTTATTATTATTATATTTATTTATTGAATTCCACGAAGGGTCTCTCCTTCTCCTATGCCATTGTGACTGTTAATTTATTTTTATTAATAGCTCAGTTAATTATTTTTTACTCGGCGAAGTCTAAGGCTCAATGGAGTCTGTCAAAAGACCCTCGGTATTTTTTTTTGTGAAGCAATAGATTTTTAAACGTTAAGGAATTGTTTAGATGTTTAATAAATCGCGGAGGGGTTGAGGAACGTGTCAACAGTCAATAGAAAATTCAAAATACAAAATATTTCATTTCATTTTTATTTTGACGCCCGAATGTATGGCGCGGGTAGACTATTATGTGTACATGATGGTAAGGGGAAAATCTAGTTGTGTGTCAGACTGGGAATCTGGCAGTTGTTGGTAAAGTACGGTTTAGAAATCACCGGATCGCATGGGGCACCAGGAGGTCGCCGACAGAGCTAAACGCGCTTAGGGTAGAGTGCGAACACCTGCCTCGAACGGAGACCTCTTTCTTCTCCAGAGATCTCTCAGGATTCTCGAGTGTTGCAATAATCAATTGTTGCTTAAAATAAAAAAAATTCAGTTTTTGGTTCGATAAATTTCAGGCAGTAATGAAACTAGTGGACTGGCAAACATTTTTTTCCAGAATTCCAGGACTTCTTAGTACTGAAAATCGTTGCGAAAATTTCCCTGATAATTAATATACGGTACAGATGATTATAATTATATAAATTAAATAAATATATTAGTGAAGTCGAGAGGTCAATGCGTCAGATAATTTTTTTTCAACGAATATTTTTGGCAACAGAATGTTCGGATCTATTTCCTCACTACGCGGAATTTAATGAGACAAATTTTCCACGAGTGATGTCATGACAGAGTATTTTTTACTGTCTGTCAACGGCTCCGCGAATTCATTGATTTTTCAGAACAGCAAAACATCATTTGTGACTGTCACCTAAATGAAAACACGGACTTGGTGAGTAAAATTGAGACAGCCCTTTTTACGACCCCTCAATTTATGATTTATCACCTCGACATTAATTCGAAATCTCAATAATTCATTGTGTCTGCCCCCATTCGCGGTTATCCCCTGAAACTGGCTAGTAAACACTGTAAATCAAGAAGTGAGCAGTCTAGAGTCTCCGCCTTCACCGTCATTGACATCGAGAACCAGCGATTTGTAAAAAAAAATCCCAGGGCCGGGTGAAGCCCTCGAGGACATTAAATCGCAACGGAACAATTGTTCGCAAGCTTGAAAACCCTTTCTATTTCCCCTGCAATCTCATTTTCCCCGATATTTCGCATTTATCCTTGTATTTAGAGCACATGTCTTTTCCCAAGGTGCTCACTAATAATATATTACCAATATCGAGCCCCGCATTATCTATTGTATCTCCCCAATGTATCCTCCCGTTTATCGTTGCCTCCAGCTCACCCCGAAGGTGAACACATAAATGAAAATACATGGCAGGGCTTTTCCACCGCAAAAACGTCCCACTGCAACAGAATACAACATAAAGTTGTGTACGTGGCTGACCTGATACAGACACCAACTTTCTCGCGAGCATAACCCACGTATAAGTAAAATTAATTAGATACATCGCTGTGGGAAAATACGAAAACTTTTTACGATCCCCTTGAATTTACCGACGAGGATGAGGGGGAGAAAAAAGCGAAAACTCCACCTGTCAACCTCCTGTCACAGCATGACTACCTGCTACCCCGCGCTCCTCCTTTTCCGATAATTTACCACATTCATTAGCATTTCATCCCGATGTTATTGTAATCGCTGCACTCCGAGGGCTCCACGGAAGCCTTCATAAATGCTGTTTTTCCCCGCTTTATTTGGCCCTTTTTATGACGTCCAGATGATGTGCGGAGAACCTGCGCCGGTGACCCACCCCAACCCCCGACTCAGTATTTGGCGATGTATTGAGTCGATATCCTGTACGAGGATAAATCGAAGGAAAATTACGAAAATTAGAGTATCAATGGTTTTTGCTATCGATTTACTGTTAAAAGGAGAAACGAAAGGAGATCGAAATCGAAGTGCACTGGGTGACGACATGGGGAGGTACAATGGCATGAGAGGGCGAGCGTAGCACGAGCCTTCGATCTTGTTATTATAAAAATATACATTCCCATCGCCGGAGGAATAGTTTCGCGGGCTAAAATTGTTCGGGGGTGAATGGCGTCTTTCATGTTTATCGGATAGTTGGCGATCGGTGTTCGGATGTGGGGAAATTCTGGGGGGGATTGTCCGGCAGTCGTTCGTATTTTTCGCAATCTCGAATATTCCGCGAACAATATCCGGTCAACTAAAATTCCCCAGTGGTCGGGGTGGCTCGCTAAATATAACCATTTATTGTATAATTAATTTAACATGTAGCGTGGTAATGAATATTCATGTTCTTTCTGGAAGTAATTCGAGCAACCCTCGGCTGGCTGTCGTTTAAAAATAAATAACGGAGAGAAAAAATAAAAATTAAGAAAAATATATTTTTCTACTCCTGTACCAGCCCCCTCCCACCTCCCTTTGAAGAATCCGCTTATTTTCGTGACGGTGAGCCTTGCGAGAGCAATAGTAAAGCGACTGTCTCTGAATTTGTCACGGTGAATTACTCCTCCAGTTCGGCGGAATTTTATGAATCTTCTCACTCAATTTTACATACGCACATGTGAGAGAAATAGCACGAGGAACGCGGACTTCAGTCCGAGGTCGATATTAATAGTTCAACCTAGTCGTCAAATGTTGCGGGCAATGCTCGCTAAATTCTCACGGAAAACGCTATACTGAATTTACCGAGTGAATCGTAATGCAGAGCACTTTATTAACTGAGGAGTCATCGAAAATTTGCTCAATCATCAGCAATAGTGTTTGTCATGCTTTGGAAGATTAAATTTACTAATGGTTTCGATTAATCAAGAGTATCGCATCAAATTTGTATGAGTAGAACTCGCTTATGCAGTTTCCAACGGGTGCCACTCTTAATTATTCAACTTTGATACACAGAGAGGAAATCTCATTGACGATTACTCCTAAAATCGCATAATGATGCAAAGTTCTCTCTCCTCTCTCGGGAGAATTAATATTTTTTTCTGAATAGTTTTCCCAAGGACCGGGGCCTTTTCATGAAGCCGTTATTATGTCAGTCTTAATTGCATAATTTATGTTGAATCAGTTAATGATAGAAGTCACATCCCCATGGTAAATGATATTTGCTGTGTGCAATCAGGTTGACGAATAGTTGATTATGCGTGTGACTCTATCGAGCGCCCCATACAAGATTACCATTCCCCATGAATATTCATTTAATGATTAATATTCATTTATGCAATACGGATTAAAATGTTCAATAGTTGGGATGAATTTTAATAGAAAAATAAACTCATCATTGCATTCGATTTTTCAAGAGTTATCGCAGCTTTTTTTTGCATTAAGAGACATGCTGGTGGCGTGCGAACGAAAATACCCGAATTTTCGTGGAATAAATGGAGAAAAAAAATGATCAGACCCCCGGGAGCCCAATTACGAATGAATTTTCGAGTTTGACATGAGTAAAACGAATATTCGGCGATACAAATTTTTTCCTCAGTGTACTGAGAGAAAATACAAGGAGTGGATCGCGGAATTGGGTCACACATACTGCGGCCACATAATCCGTCGGCTGAAGCGAAAAAAAATAATAGCCCGTCATTTTCACCAAAATCTCTCGATGGGGAATTGGAAATTTTTTTGAAAAATCCAAGATGACTGATTGCTCATTAAATCCAACAAGCGCTTTCCTTTCTCCTAAATGAGATCTATCCACGCCTTCGTTAACTCATTTAAACAATAACGATGATTGATCTGACAGTCACGTTAACACGATGCTATAGACACAAAAGCCCGTGGTCGGGCCCTGAGAATGTGACATTGAACTTAACTCGGTAATAACCGGAGTAGCCGTGCGGTCAATCGTTTCAAGTTAATCCTGTCCAATACCACTTTGATTATTTTATGAGTGTGAATAATCAATCCACGTACGTCAATGAATTTTTTTATTCTTCGCCCATCAAGCCCTCGTGACAATGATAGGCGAGTATTGTGTGTAACGCGGATGTCACATCCAGTGGCCCTTGGGCATAATTTCCAATCAACTCCACTCCATAAAGTTATGAAATATTTTATCGGTCGGTAAATGAATTGAACATTCAATTAGGGCTACTTACCTAGAACGAGAATAATCAAGTGAATCCATCGCTCTGGATTTATCATTTTCACGTCAATCCTCGAGAAGACTTCATTCACCGTGAATTGACATCAGCCAAGAATGGGAAATTTAAACTCTCTCGCTGTAAAAAAAATTGATAAAAAAATCGAGTGTCGAGTAGGCGAGCTCCAACGGTAATTCGCGCTCAAGTGTCATATGACTGAAGATTTTCGATGACGATTTTCCGAGGGAGACACCGTTAAAAAACAAAGACAGCGGTGGTCTATGATGTGTTCCGCCCAGTATTTTTAGATCCCCCGTACTGTGCATCACTGCTGATTCTGCGGTTACTCTCGAGGGTCTCAGGATGAAGAAGTGGGCGAAAAGTGGTGGGAAAGAGATAACTAGGAAGTGGCGTTCGTTCAACAGTTCTTTTTTTGTCTCCCCCCCTCAATCTTTCTTCATCGTGTCAGCAATCAGTTTAGCCCTTGGTACAGCAGTAAATTGAAGCATAAAAAAGTCTGGAGCAATTCGTCAATGATGTGAAAAATTAATTGGGCAATTTTGGCTGTTCATTGAAATGCAGCCATTAAACATTCACGTGTCACATTCATCGGCTGTACTACGAGTAAAATTGTCAATTATTAAGTAGATTTTTGGTCCTCAATAATTCATAAGAAACTGTCAGTTGAAGGAGATATCTTGAGCGAATTTAAACCACACCCTCGAGAAACTCTATTCCGTTGAAATGGACTTGATTCATTCCCGATATCGCTACATATACGACCGTGCCCAAGCCTTTTAAATCCCGTCAGAGGGGCTTAATAGCATGATTCATTATTAAATGAGTGGTTTTGAATGATGGCGAAAGGGGGTGCGATTGAAATTTTAATAGCCTTCCTTTCATATTAATTATCGAGATGAGTCTTCTCAAATTATGAAAAGAACATTCACCATCCTGGCAGGTTTATTTCACCGGATAATTGAATCCGATGAGTTCATAATGCACCAACCAAAGATTTATATTATTGATATTTATTTATTTAATCACTGACTCATGGTAAATTATCGTTCACATAAATTCATTTTCAAATTAAATTCCATTATTACTGTGATTTCCACTTTGTTTTCCATTATTGTTATTTACACTTTTATTTTTTTCTTGATGGCTTTATTATGAAAAAGGATGTCTCAACATTAAATATATCTGTATTTTTATAATGCTTTCATTGTTACATTTTTTTTTCAGATCGCTCTGTCAATTCTGCTGTGTAAATTGCACAATTTTGGAAGTAATTTTTGTTTCATTGAAATGTATTCCCCCCGGCAGTGTAGGCTAAATAAAAAAAGTGGTGGTAGTGTAGATGAATACAATTTTATCTAGCAATTGAAAATATTTCAGATACTTGAGAGTCCCGCGTGAAATTGTTTTTTCTATGCACTTTCTGGGCGTTTAAAGTAACACGCTCTAATCAACAATAATAAATTATTAAATAACTATTCACAATGTTCTCTCATAGGCGATTAATTATTACTATAGATTGCTGACTTCAGAGGCTTCCCTTTAATATATTATTACTATCGTTATTATTTCATTGATACATGTCTTGTAGCTCTTCTCTTTCATTGATGAAAAAGATCGAAGTTTGTTAAATATAAAAATCAGTTGTGGTCGTTAAGTAATTGCCAACATTATGTATAATGAATCAACTATTTCTAATCTTAGAAATAGATGTACGTACATTATCCTTCTTTTTTTTTTATCGCATCATATAAACACTCTGTCGCAGTAAAACAGTAGTTACATTGGAAGAATTTTCAGTAAATGTTTCATTTTACATTATTCGTGAGAAATTATTATCAGAAGACTTAAAATTCTGGAAAATATATTTTTAAAAAACCTGATCAATGCAGTATGATAGTCATCGGCACGCTTAAGTACCACAAATGCCATTAAAATTCATGTTGTACACTTCTTTAATTTTATTCGGAAGATTTTTTTTATCGCCAACACTGGCTCGTTTACAAATCCCTTTTAATCATAAAAAGGCGTGTCATAATCAATTACTCTGTATGAAAAAAAAAGTCAAGACTTCCATTTTATACTTTACATTTTCGTTGCAACAACTACACAATCGCATTTGTCCTGAACTAATCAGTACGACACACTACTCCACAAACCTCATACAGAATATGACTTTCATGTAATTTATTATGTACACTTGTAGGCTCAATACACATTTCCCTAAGTATCGTTTTCTTCATCTCATTAACTCCTCATTTATTCATTAAAATTGTTAGCTAAATGGTTCTCTTGATGATTAGTAAATCACCAACTGTCAAGCATACATGTACATAACTGTATATAGATTGTTTCCATTTTTATCTGGCACCTCAACCGCGCAATCAAGTTTTTCAATCTTTGATTGTAAAAAAAAAATTGCACACAATCGCATCGTTATGGTGAATATATTGGTAATTGGCATAAATTGGAATTTGCATTCATGATTGTTAAGTGTATTTCGTTTCCCACTTGCAGCCTCGAGCATCAATCATTCATTAAAATGCCTCGATCTCTACATATATACCTCTGTTTATTTTTTTGTCCAGGGAAACAAAATTAAATTTTCCATAAATTTTCAACAATTAAAAAATTTTCAGTCGAAGGAGCACTTGTGTGAGGGACAGCTAAGATGAAAAACCGAATGGCTGATGATACTAATTGGCTCGTAAAGAGACGGTGAATTATTTAATGAGCTTTCATATATTTTTATCAGCCTGTGGAAGGCATTCATCAGTTTTACCAAGTTTTAATCATTCACAAAATTCATTACACTAATTTTTCTATTATCGTTACAGTAGCTTCAGCATTATAATACACGATACGTGAAGCTAGCAACGAGTCAACAAATTCACAAATTGAAGAATCTCATTGTACACAAGAATTATTGCCTAGTAAAAAAAAGGAGAATTAGCGTGCGTCCTCAGTTATTTAGGCCACATGAATGATCATGTACATTCGCGCAGAAAAATCGATAGGAACAAGTCATCAATCCCAATCAGTTATTTCAACAATAATCAGGCATTCACACACGTCATCACCATCACCCACATAATCATTTATTTACAATTATTCTAGTCGACGATTGATAGTTCATTTTCACTTCATCTAATTTTCAATCGTTGAGTGGAAATTTCATTAATGCAAAGCGCCAATCGTTCAATAAATTGGATATTTTACCGATCAACCCATTGGCAATTCTATAAAAAAAAATTCAACTGATCTTGATTTATAATATTGGTTCAGCCCGGTAGAATGGCTTTCCTTTGATGGGTAAGACATGTGCTTCTGAATTGAAAACCCAGTCATCGAGGCTTATGAGATTATCATCGCTGAATAGCAGATAGAGATACTGTGAACAAAAAAATTAATTAATTACGAAAAAAATTCATATGCAGTGTTATTAATTTTATTGTTTAATTTTCTCTCAATTTCCTACAACCCTCTGGTTGCATTTCAAAATCCACTCGTAAGCGCGGGTCAATATCATGAATAATTACGACGACAGAGTCATTTCGCAGAGTTCTAGGATCCATTGAAAAGCCCATTGACAGTGTAGGCCCTGAATTAATGAAAATGGCCATATGGCTTATGGCCATTATAGGATTACGATTGATTGTAGGAGTGCAGTATGAGAGAAAGAGAGACGGTATCATTGCGAGGTGGACGACATAAAAAGTTACATGAAAAAATTGACGTACAACGAAAAATGCACTTCATCGGCTTTAGCTTTTAACGCCAGGCATAAAAGCTTACAGCTCTTGACGACCGATGGATGACGTTCAGGTCGATGTATATATTTTTTTTATTTCTACACCTCTTACTCCCCAGCCCTTGTTCTTCATCGTGAAATCAGGTTTTTTTATGCTCTCAGCTGTAAAACGTTAACAGCTCTCCCCCTTCGTTTCCACTGGATTTCACAAACGTGACGTGAATTTATGCGCGAATTAATGAAACGATAACTCGAAATATTTTTCAATTAAAGTGACCCCCGTTGACTAAAGCCTCAGCTCGTGATGTATATATTTGAAAATTTAATTTACCTTCAGTGTCTCGGCAAAGAAGAAACTCTGCTGTACGTCGTCCTTTGGTGAATCTACCAGATACACATTAAGGAGTCCCGTGAATCCTCCTGGTACACGACAATGCTTTTCCAGCGCCTGTACGGCTTCCCAACCCCACTCTCGGTATTTAGGATCCTTGGTAAGCCGCCACATCACGAAGTAGGACTCAAATGTCTACAAAAGTGAATGTCAGAATATGTAAAAAATATTTCCTCCATTTCAACCATAAATTTGCCTGTTCCAACTTTTTTTTTAGCTGAGAAAAACGAACTCATTGATTTTTAATTATTTTCATGAACAAAAAAAACTAGGCATCTATTTTTCATTCGACTCCCCCGTCCCACCCTGAGAAAAACCCTCATGCAACCCCCAGTTTTATTTCTCACATGTTGATACAAAAAAAATTATATTAATACGTACTGGGGATTGAATGAGATTATGTAATAACAAAAAATCACCGAGTGTTGGCGAGTGATAAAACACTCGCAGCCATTCTCAATTGTATTATATTACTGATTGTACGAGTGGTACTCAGTGATATCCACCGAGAAAAATACTCCATAAAAATCACATGTTTTCCATGATTTCAATTGCCGTAAAATTTCTCTTCGCGCGAAATAATAAGAGTAAATAAATAAAAACAAAATAAAATTCATACCTCAGGCCGGAGGATGTAATATCTTTCGCCGCTCCTGAGGCTCCGTGCCTCGTTACCCTCGATGAAGTGGAAGACCTCGGGTCCGAGTTTAGTCGCACTACGATCATAGGATTCGTGACAAGTATTTGTTAGACCCGCAGCGATCTCCATGTATTTATCTGTCACCTCGTTCTCTTTTGTTTTAGCTCCCAGTGAGAACATTCCACCTGGCAAAACGGTCACAAGCAGTTGAGATGAATAACTCAATCAATAAGTTTTCTTTATTTTTAAATTACCTGCAAAACAGGCGAGATGGCCCATTTTATACTCGGGTCTGTCGAACTTCAAATCCATGATATATAGCAATCCACTTGGCGATTTTTTAACCATATTTTTTACAACGGCTGCTGTTGCTTCGTCATACATTTCGCGAGCCTCCACATCCTCTTTTCCTGACTGAATCCACGCTTTCAGGAGATATTCATAAAAACTGTCCCCTAGCCCTCCCAGGGACATGTGATCTACAGAAAAAAATAAAGTGAAATAAATTTAATCTGTCACGTTTGTAAAAATACATAAAAAATTATTTCCCTTGATAATTAATAGTCAGAGTACACTCGAGACATATCCATTATCCGTAAGTGAGTAAGATGGTGTAATTGAAGAGGGTTTAAACCAAAGATGAAAAAAAAATGTCGAAGTACTCACGTTGGCCCCACTTTCCAGTTCGCGGATTGATGTAATTTGGATAGAGTCCCTTTGGCTTTTCCAGATTTTTCAACACTTTTCTCACATGCTCCACTTTACTCCTGAACACTGGATTGCCAGTTATATCACTGAGATACGCAAATTCAAGATGCAAAGTGCCAATTTCAGAGAGAATGCTGCAGCCACTGCTTGCCCATCCGTAATTTCTACTCGTCTGTAAATTTACTCAGTTAATTAAAAGGAGATAATCCAAAATTCATTTGAAATTGAATTAGGCAGAGGGAAGAAGAAAAATTCTCATTGAACAATAATTAATCAGAATGGAATATTAATCTGGGAAATTCATTAGTCACACATCCAATGAACGATTCGTATCAGTAATTACATTGGCAAGTATTAATGATTCTGAAGCGTTGCAATTGCTTATTATTCGGCGAAAATTTTTGTCCGACAATTCAATTTTATGTGCATTAACTTGAATGAATAATCAGTCTGTTGATTAATCAATCAATTCGTCTGGTATGCAGTGACTGTTCGTTATTGAGGCTGCGATACCGATTTCACAGTGAAGGATACAGTCTGAAGTTACAGTGTCTCGACTTACCCCAGTGTGCAGGTTGATGAGGGAATGCGGTATTCCAGTTTCCGTTTGAAACGCCGGTAGCATCCGCTCACCCAGCTGACGAGCCTTCTCTTTGAATATCTCATCGCCTGTGAGGGCGTACGACGATAAAAGACTACCCAAGAAGCGGATATTCGTCTCAAATAATGACACTTCCGAATTCTGAAATAATAATTAATGGAGCCGCCACTTATTATGTTCACGGAGAGGAATATTCGATAAAAATAATTATTAAAATTATCTCTTTTGTCATTCCGGAGCGAAATGTGAGTGCGGAAAATTTTGTGGAACTCTTAGGGATTTTTTTTCGGAGCCTTCCGGCATTTTTACCGGATTTTTATCGGAAAAATTACGATATCAATTAAATTTTCTCAGTCACTTCCGTAATTGGCAAGCAAACTTCAGCTCCGGAATTTTTATTGAATATTTCTCTCCGTCATTCCGTGAACTAATTTTATTTTATGTGGAAAAAATGTTTGGTGAACTAAACTCTGTAGAAAAAATTGTTAATTTTTTTTTCTTGCCATTTTAGCATAATTTAATCCATAAAAAACATTAATTGAATTCTTAGTCTCTTGGAAAAAGACGAATTTATTGATCGCCGACCTTTTCAGATGATCTTTCCACCAGCTTCCAAATAATTCCTCCGTTATTTCAATTATTATCTCCAACATGGGGCATAATTATCAATTATTGCGATGGAATATGTAATTCCGTGGAGTATTGCCCTCTCCTGCCCTCCAATTTATATTTTCAATTTCCCATTCCGCAGAAAAATTAATGACTATTCGAAATAATTATCAACCTGATTTGCACAAATGAAAAATTCATATAAAAAAATCCAACAGAGAAAAATGAATACATTAAATGAGTTCACTTTGAGCTTTAAATGGATTTTTTTCATTTTTCAAAGACAGTCCTTCGAAATAGAGAACGGACTCCTCTTGCAATTCACACAGTCATTCGTATAGATATAGAATCCTCGCGTCGAGCTCTTTCCCAGGGGTTCTAGCAAATATTTTTCGAAGGCGCGGGTCGATGTTAGCGCGCTCGTTATAGCAATTCAACATTGCTAGTGTGTAGGCAACTGTTGGAAGGCTCTAATGGATATACAGTTATTCATATACGTCACCTATTTTCACGCAGAAAACATGGAAATGAAGGATTGAAGGTCAGACGAGAAAAAAAAATGCATTTTTGTCCGTTTGTTTGGCAATCACGAGTGGTGGATGGACAGTCTAGTCAGGGGGAGAGTGAGGGTAGCAAATTATTGGTGAGACAATTAGCAACCACGCCTTCATGCATCCAACGTCTGTGTATTCCTCCCATTTTCCCATTCGCCCTTACCCCCTCCCCCTCCCTCCCCCTTTGTATCTACCAGTTAATTAGGAAATTGAAGTTGACTCGTGAACCATGAAAATTGCTGGTCCATGTTTGCCCTTTTTCTTCTTATTTACCTGGCGCACACTTTTTTAAAAAATTAGCACTGAGCAAACACTCGTTGTGTGAATCAATAGTTGCTCCCTTGCAAAATAGGTGCATCAGGGAATTTAATTTTTTCTGAAAGGATTACGATAGTCAAAAATTTCATTCAATATCGAAGGGTCGTCTAAATAATTGGTTTAGGTGAAAAAAATATGGTCAATAGCAGTGGCAATTTTTTTTTGGAAACGAGAGCATAACGAAAGTATAGTCATTAATTCGTCAGTCATAGAGTATTTTATTGGGAAAACCCTTTGAATTAATTGAAGGATCAGTTTGTTAATATAAATCAACGTCTCGCCTTTCAGAAAATTAAAATATTCTCGCCCAACTTTTTTGCCAGCGGTATTCAGTGTATCCAATTTTTTTTTTGAGGAAAAATTCTTGACAGAAGTGAAGATGTACTTCTGGAAAAGCCCTTGTCCTCCCGGTCCGCATTTTGTAAAGCCGTCGAAATGTAGCGCTAGCCGAGATAATTCTTGTGATACACCTGAGGCTAACCGAAAGAGCTTATGTACGTTTTGAATTAATACATGCGAGGGCTGCGGATCGCGGTGAAGGAGGCGAGCAAGGGAGGGGTCAGTGTATGTAATACATATAAAGCCCCACATGAGCCTCAACTATACCTGTAGTGGTCGGCGTTTCATACACTAATGGTGTACTCTAAGTAAAAGTGTAAGCTTTGCGACAATTACCGCACGGCTGGATATTCAATATGCCTTCCCCCACTGGAGGGGCCCCTTTCCCCCACCTCCGCATGGAGAATTAATTTATCACACTTTCGCTATTTATTTATGACACATTATCATCTGTAATAATTCACTAGTGTTCCCTTTTCTATATTCATTTGCACCGGGGAGAAATATTGACTCGGATAATTTACGTGCCGCGATCGTACTTTTTCATTTCGCGAGAACTATGCAATAAAAATTAATTATGACTATGAATCATTAAAAAAATATTTAGAATATATTTACTAATGGAAATACAAGTATTTGCAAGCTGCCAAAAAATTCCGAAGACACATTTTCCGTCTGGGATTGAAAAGTAATTAATAGATAATTTTTTACCGCATATTACTCTCCATTTTTTAATGGTAAATGTACAAACGCAGGGGGAGTGTATAATTCTCTTTTTTCGCGAAAATCAGGGAGTCTCTGTGGAGTGGATAATATTGCAAATGTGAATGACAGAATTTCCAGGGAATATTGCGCAGCGGGAGCAATAGGATCACAGTGGAAGAGAACTCCTGGGCGAGAAGTGTAAAACAGAGTATCAAAGGAAAAAGTATTCAGCTTCGCTAATGAGCGGCGCAAGCGACGCGTAATTTACTAACTAGTTAACGAATCATTTCCCTCTGTTGGCTTATATTTTATGAGAAGGTTCGATAATTATTCAATAATTATAAAGCTGCTGGTACTTGAAAATCCCGGTCCTTTAATTTATGCCGAAACGAAAAAAAAATTAATAATCTCAGATTGAAAAAAAATATTGTTCCGCTTTATTTCGCGTGACAACTCGATAAGCCAGGAGAGTTCCAGAAAATATGTCTGGACATAAAGTACAGTAAGTTAACGGCGACAATTGTTTTTCCTCGACTTATCGATGGCCAATTAATTTCAGTTTCTTTCTGCATCGATTTTATGTAAATATTCACTTGTTCATCAACAAGTTCTCCATCGGTCGGCCATTTCGGATTAATAAATTCACATTTAGAAAATGGAAATTAACGACTATATCAGATAACCTAGCCATAAATAAAGGGGCCAATCCGTGTCTCTATCTCATACGTCGTACTGAAACCATACATCCGACGGGAAAATTGCAAAATATTACCGCAGCTCCCACCCGCTGTAATAGTAGCGATTTATCCTAATAATACTGCCAAGGTTTTCGGTGTCAGAGATTGTCTCCGGAGTGAAGAAGAAAGACACAGTCCAAAGTGTGAAGAAAAATGGGGAAAAAGAGACGATTTTTTTTTGGAAATATATCCTCGAGTTGTAGAAGTTATTTGTGCTGATCAATTACGAGGTCATGTACAATTTATTATTCATTTAATCCCGTAAAACTAGATAAAAGTCCCTTTCAACTAATTTTATTGGATTTGCGATTTAATTAAATTATCTCACCCCCCTTATTTTTATTATGCCCTTCTTTGTCAAACTAAATGTCTTTCAACATTGCGTGAAAAAAATCCATTTAAAACTGACAATATTGTTATAAAAATGAGGAAAATTCTCGACGAGAAGATGAATGAATTTCTTAACAAACATTTAGCAAAAAAAAACTTTAAATTCATTCCATTTGTTCGGCGCTATAAATTCGGCTTTATCCCCTCTCTGATAGCTGGAATATCTTAGCCGTTGCACGTACCCTGGACCTTTTTTTCTCACTCTCTTCTGAAGCTACTGAGAGACCTATAATCTCGAAAAATCTTGGTTTTTGTCATCGCTATCAGTGCGAGTGAGCCATGACTCTCAAGTGTTGAATTGTTTCAACGTGAAAAGCGTGCGTTTTTTTCAACATTGAGAAGCGGCTTTATCCAGGGGGGGGGGGCGGTGAGGAGGGTGAGGATGAAGGTGCGCAGCCGGGGGAATATGCGAGGCAAGTTGGAAGGAGCCAGAGAAACCAAGATAAAGGAATCAGGTCGGGGTGAGATGTGCATGGGAATTATCGTGGTAATGCACGACCTGGGAGGCCCGTTGGCGAAGAATGGGAAGCAAGGGGGCTGAGCCAATGGTGAAGAGGGCGTAAAAGAAAGAATAAGTGCTTCGGTGGATAGGAGAAGAGTGCGCAGGCACGTTAAAACGAGAAGGTGCCCAGTGATCGTTAAAGAAAACGTTAATCCTGACAAGCAGACCATTACCTCTAACTCCATTGTTTTATTTTATTATTTTTTTTTTCTCTCATTTTGCTCATGTTTTCATTTCAACATGGCAAGTGATGAATGAAATCCAGTGGGTAGACTGGATGATTTCAGTGGTAAATACACGCCTCGAGGAAAATGGCTGTTGAGAGACTATCTCAATCAGCACACATTCTCAGGGGTAGTGTTCTGGGGTTAAGCTACCAAAGTGATGTATTTATCCGCGGGGAGGAGTATCCATTTCCTCGCTCCTACTCTCGTCAAGGAGAACCAATGAAATTTTTCATTACTGATTTCGATCGGTCGGGACTGTTGGATTTATTTTTTTTTTCGAAATTCCGCAGTGGAAAATATTTCCCGAATATTCGCGAACAGTGGTAGACGGGAAAAAACATGCACTCGCGAATAAAAATTGATAAAAGGGAAACAACTTGACGCAATAACAAAGAAACAGGTAAGAAAGCTCTCCAGCTCTGTACTTGACATAGCTTATATTCAACCGCGACTTGAATTATATGAACGAACAATGTAACGAGAGCGCAATAATACCGTTGCCTCGAGAAGCGCAGTGGTAACCGTTGAAAAAAAAAAAGCCCGTGAAGTGAAACGAATCAAAAGGGTTATGGTAGTACGAAGCAAACATCTTCTCACGACTTAGTGAGAGTTTATGAGTGGGAGTGCGGGTGCCTGTGGTGGATGAAAAGGGGGTGAGGATATCTTAAAGCGCAATAACCAAGAAAGTCTCTGGCATCTATTCTTCCATCCTCTTCGCTCGTTCACACATTCACCGGTTCTTTTTCTTTTAAAAGCTGCGTGTATGTGTGTGTGTGTATGTGCTGTGAGCTTTTTTTTTCCTCCCCAGCAGTTTCTGTATTTCAACTCCTGTTTTCCACTATGCACCTACCGAAACCTTTACAGAAGCTTTGAAATCCGCAGTAAAGACCGTCAAGGCGGAAGTTGAGTTTTGAGAAAGAGGGGAAAAAAAAGTTTGCGAAGAAAGAAAAGGAAAATAAAAAAAAAAAGCCAAGAAACAAAGAGAGAAAAAAATGAAGAATGAGTCTCCTTGGTCAACGAGTTACTCGCTAAGTTTTTCAACGTTAGCCTTTAATTTCACCCACGGGGTTTAAACCTTGACAGCTCTTCCTTTATCCCATTCTATACTACTGTCACGCTACACATAAAACAGGATTACAGTAGTATTATGAATGAACGTAGCTTAAATATCATAAATAAAAATATAAGATAGTGCAATTGGATTTAATATTTATACGACATTGATTATTATTTTTATGATAATTATTTCTGAGGTGAAATAATTTTTTTTTTCAACTGTGTCAATTAATTATATCAAATGATAATTCATGGAGATTCGAGTTGTTAATCGTCTCGGATATATTCTGTTAATTTGGCTCTATGGGTGAATGGGTTTACCAGATGGTGTGTTAAAAGGCACTAGAACTGTACGTGCTGGCTTCGCTATGCGGTATTGAAAGCCTTGGTTTTAGACTTTCGTCTGTTACTGGATACAGTTCAGACCACGTCTGACCTCTCCCAACCTCACAAGCCCCAAAGGTCCTCTGTCGGAGGGGGACAAAGTAGAGAATTTATTTCATCGGTTTTTCCATAAAAAATATATGCGCCGGGGGTTTTAGTCACACAGTAAGAGTGTTTTTGACATTTTTGGTACTTTTAAGGTGTTGGTATTTATGTATTGGTTATGTTGTATGCAAATTTGAAGCGAATTGTGGGAGGGATGTAGTGCAATTACAGTGCAGGGGGGTTAGAAGATTTTCAAGGTATTGGGGGATGTTTTAAATGATTTAAAATGCAGTCGTAAAGTTGTCGTGAGTAAGATCGTCATCTCATTTCATGTAAAATTTTTTTTCGCCAACTAGCTTGTCAATTTTAATAGCGAGGCCGATCTTCACCAGAATTTTTTACCTCCCCGAGGAATGAACCGGGCTCCACGGTAGTGGATGGATTCCCATTTAAGTGGTCTTCACCCCCTCGAATTCCACATAACATAGGAGCTGTTAGCTTTGTTCACAAGCGGCTCTAATTCCTCCTGAATTGTCTCCTCTCCACCCCCAAAAAAAGTGTCGGTAAGTTTTGTTGCGTTTGTTGTTGCTTTGTTTTCCCCACTTTTGATGAAACAACAGCGCTCATGCATCATTCTCAGAGAGAAGAAATTGTACAACAGGAGGGTAAAAAAAAAATTCAACACAGTTCTTTTGTTACCACTGATGAGAGAGATGTAAAAATTCCGAGTAAATCCTCTCAGTTCAAAAATATCTCGGGAAAAATAACTCTGATGCTCGAACGGTAATTGGATGGTGCACTCAAGTCTTTCGTGCCTGTGAAAATGTGCGTGTAAGATTGACGACTAATCTCACTCAACACTGGCAAATATCACGCACATAGTACCACAGAGAGGAAATATTCGATAATCTCGAAGCTTTTCGGAGATTATATTCGATAATTCTGGGGAGTTTAAAGGAGACTCCAGCGATGTCATTTAGCAATAATAAATACAGAGACGCTTATGTTCGTTTGACAACAGAGAAAAACTCCTGGATATTTTTACTTTAATGATCAGTGATGTTGAAAACTTCTCGGAGTCTTCTATTAAAAAACTTCAAAAGGGAGCAACCTCGAAAAATGTTCTCTTCATAGAAAATGTCATAATAGATCTTGAAAATTGGTAAAGTTATTGAGTTACACTTGGGACGGAGCAACCAAGGCAATAGTTAATCCATAGATCCTACTCTGAAGTTTATTTTTAAATTTATTTCCACTGGGTGGAACATCCCCGAGAAAGGGTGGAGGTGGCTAGATTTTTACTGGACTAGATGGGATCTAGGGCGTATTGCGCAAGAGATTTTCTTTAATAATTATCCCTAAGTGGTTTTAATTCAATTTTCTTTCAGCGTAGAATTTTCAAATCACGTTATATTATTTTCGGGAAATTTAATTATTGAATTGGTGCATTAAAAAAGGGCGTAGTACGTGGTATAATCGGCTTTAGCGATTAACAATGAAATTCTGCACAGTTGGAACAAGCCAGCAAAAATGTTGGCGCATATTTCAAATTATGTTTGCTCTGCCCGGACAAAAATATTCAATAAAAATTACGGAATTCTACGGAAATAAAATCAATTACAATAGATTTTATTGAATATTGCCCTCTCTGAGTAGGAGCATTTACACGTAATATGGGCTTTGACATTATTGAAAAATAGATCATGAATGACTGGGAAGACTTTGAAGCTCCAAATCCGCGCTGTAATCTCGTAATTTTTCCCTCCTATCTGTAATCTATTTAGTCTCAAATCTCCACTGTGTTATTTTGCGCTAGATAGTGGTAGGTATAAAGCCCTGTCTAGCCTGACCGGTGGTGTTAATCCCCGAACATTGTCCCATTCTTTCACGCTTAGTCATGCTTACAAAGGAAAAAAAAAATTGTCGTTTGGGATCGATTGAGTGGAATGTGCTGCATCGCACGTCAAATTTATGGGCCATTTATTTTCAATAAAAATTATCCGAAATCGTCACCGCATTTTCATCTACTACATACACCCATGAAACATATAATATACAAATATATATTCGCCACATCGTTAGAGTAGCAAAAAGCAGGACTGCAGTTTAGAAGGGAAATATAATAACGAAGAAATTCAATTCCCCAATCTAGTCTGAGGTTTTAAAGTAAGTTTGAAGGTAAATTGGGTAAAGGTGCCGCGGCATCTGTCGTGCTCACGACATCGTCATGGCACGTCAAGGTAAAATTTTCTCCACTACTTCCACTGTCAACAGTGTCACCCTTACGCTAGTGTAGAAAGCCTAGCCTTCTAATACGAGAAGTTATCCACTTGGAAATCCCCTTTAATGCTGGAGCCTCTAGCTACCAACTTCGGATACACCGAGCAGTTGAGTTTCAGGGGTTGGATAGAGGGACATTATATGCTGTATACTGGCTGGAGGTTGGCTACTTTGGATAAAGAAAAAGTCTAGTTATAATCCAGACAGGATTGGTTTCCATTGCCTAGTGAAATTCCCTAGAGTGTTGCACACTGTATATGTTTGCGAATGACTCGCGGGCTTTGTCGACTGAACTTATAGCATTAATATACATAATAGTTTTGTTAGTTATAATAACAAGATGGAACTTTATAGAATTGAGTTATTTTCGTCTCGGGCGTTTCATGCACTGTTATTATTCATTATTTATTTGAATAATTCATTCGCGATTTGTGGAGTGGAAATTATTTGGAGGGGGACGGTATAAAAAATATATATGAGGTATATATATTTCGTTTATAGTTTTTGTTGATTGATGGCTTCGTCTAGGGATTTTTAACAGCTTTTTAACGGTGAAATTAATTTTTTTTTCAACTTACGATATCGAAGTCGAGGTTCTTAGCTATCCACGCTCTGCTTTGATTGAATTTTTCATGCAGCCCCATGATATAGAGTGTATCAAGAGCATCGACAATGGTGGCACCCATGGCAGTCGTACCAAAGATGCTGGCAACGTGTTCCTTCTTCGATATAGGTTTGAGTTCATTCTTGCCCCAGGCATACGTAACGTACTGCTGCCAGCCGTGCAACATCATCTGAAAAATAATAAACGATTGAATAAATTGAAGATAAAGGCTGTCACCGTATCTTTTCGCAAAACCGCCGTACTGTAGAAATAGAACTGACAGACGATTAAATGGGTAATGTAGAGAGAGATTCAAAAATCATGAAATTATCGATTTGCTTGAAAGTTTAATGGAATTTTATATTCCATATTAATAGTTAGTGAATTTTCAGAAATATCTGAACTTTTATTACAATTTCCAAATTGCATTCGATGCTACTGTCCTAAAAATTAATTGTCAAGTGTCTCTGGAACTCCAGTTTTTTACGAGTGTATTTGAAATTTTGTACATGAACAATTCGCTGAGAAATGTACTATCTGTCAATGAAAATTCACTGAGGAAGAACGGCCAGAGTAAGTCGTAGACTGGTGAGAATGGGTTCGAGAATGTTTCGACAAGATCAGCTTTGTAGAGGTGTCGGATGAAAGCCACGAAACTTGCACTTCATCCCCTTCCAACCTACTACCGTATACCAGCAGTAGTTTTCAAGTACTTTGAACATTTACATTCGTTGTTTTCCCCCCTCAAATGCTTCGAGTACGGGAATGCATGCCACCTTTATTTTCAAAGTCTTGTCACGTGAAAGCTATGATAATTGTTCTTGAAATTCTGCCGCTGTTTCTGGCAAAGTAATCAGCGCTTTACGATAGCAAACGAAAAACTAATTATTGTGTTAATCATTTACCCTTCCTTTTTTCCGAGTGAAAGACTTGTAATCGTTTCATTATTTTTTTTTTCATGGAACTGATTGGTTTGTCTTGTTACACGCTGCATGAGATAACAGCATCCTGTCTAGTTTGTGTACTAGAAACAGAGCTTTTCATTCTGCCCGAAATTCAAGTAATTGAATGAAAAAAAAAACCTCTTAATTTCCACATCTCCACTCGGAAAAAGTTCTTCGAGAAATTCGGTCCATCTGTCTACTTATTTTTTTTTTAGTTTGGATGGTGTGATTATCTCCACCGTGAGAGGTGTGAGATACAGCAGCATATGATGGTGAGTTTCAGATTGTAATGCAATGGAAGAAGAAAAAACCTCAAGTTTTTATCAAAGCTCAGTAGTGAATATATATTCACAAAGACGGTAAAAAAAATAGACGAGTGCTGGAGCTCCTCGTTGCTTTGACCTTTGTACTTTTATCCAATCTAGAGTATAATTAATTCCTTCCGAAAAGATTCACCAGACAAGTATCACATTGACGTGATTGTTCTCAGGATCTTTGTTCACTTTCTTTACCAAATAGAATCTTTCTTTTTTTTTTCATTTCCCTCTCCCCCTCTCTCACTCTCTCTCTCTCATCCCTCGTCTGTATCGCTGTCTACTCCAGGGTCGGGGCCAAACCGTTCATCTCATTATTCCGCATACTCACCAGGGAATATATATATATCCAACCACTGATGCTAATGGGAAAGACAGAGAGAGTATCTGCATCTTGATTCTACTAGGTCCAATTTTTCTTGTTCGCTAAGCGGAAAATTGCATTGACTTTTTTCGGTACCCAGTGGGGGGGCCAAAGGCGTTGTATGAAACTTGAATGAAGGCGTATACATGGTAAGAAAGGAAGAAGGTCTGAGGATTATATTGGGGTAGGCGACGGGACTGTCATCATTTTTACGGTAGGATGCTTCAAGATTATAGTCGTTCTATTCATCGTCAAAAATTTCGGACGAACGAATGAATAAGTGAGATGAAATTTTTCATAATCCACTTGGGCATCAGTGACATCGAACATATCTACGAATAAGCTCTCAGCTTTTCAGAGAATAAAGCAATAAAATACGATATTCAATCCACTCCCTCATGTCCTCAAGTCAGCGATAGAATTTTTTCCAACTGCCCCCACAGAGTCGGGTTTAACCGTAGAATTTGTGAGGGTATGTACAGCCCATAGGGCGTTAAATAAATGATGACCTTATAAATAAACAAATAAGCACGAAAAGCTCGTCAATAATGATGGGATATCGACAAGTGAGATATGAGATTCATTCGTCGAAATTTACAAGTCCAATGTTCTGACACGTATTAGCGTGGCAGTGGGGTATATGTCATGTTATATGTATGCTAGGGGGGAGGTGGAGAGGGTGGGTAAAGTGGCCGACGCCAGTATTGTTCATCATCCACCTGACGTTGGCTCAGTTAATGCTTGAAAAGCGAGCAGCTTCCTCACCCACAGTTGTGTACCAAGTGAAGCCTCGCTAAACTGTCTACATAAACGCCGCGGTCCATCATCATCACGGTGTGGTTCTATACATCTACATGAATCCTCCTCCTTCGGGTTTGGCTCAACATCCAGCATCGTCAACTGCGTCCATAATTACCGCTTTGTTTATCATTGTGAGAGGCGTGAGGCATTGTGTTCAAGAAGGGCTTCAGCCAGCTTCTAATAGTGTGAATTAATCTTTGCTTAAGCGATGGGGGGAAACTACTGACACTGACGCCGACTATCCCACTGTATAAAGCCCCAGCTGAATGCATTAGACCTTCAATCCTATTCTATACCATACTTATTATACGTATAGGTAGTACATGACACCACACATATATCACTCAGTCATCCAGTGTTAAATCTACCACCATCCGCTACCCCTCAGCGTTTTGCTGTTCGCACAGACATGACACCCTCTTTCGTCGTGCTCCTGTAACTAGCATTTCATTATGAAAAGCTCGTTTTCCATTGTGCAGACACCTCTGTCGTTGTCGTCGGTGGGAGAAAGCACTAGACAATGAGAGACGTTTTGCTGGGGCCACTGAATTCCTCGAGTTGTCTCACCGAAGAACCGAGGGTGAGTGAGAGAGCGAGGGAAAGAGCTGGTAAATTATGGACAAAAAAAAAATACGTCTCGAGTGAGAAGAATTGTTCTTGAGATTATTGGAGGGACAGATATCGTGAGATTAAGTTTATACAAAATGGTGGATGTCACTCAGATGATGTAGAGCTTTTCTCCATTTACCATATGCATATATATCAGACAAAAATACAGGGATCACCGGAAAGGTGGTTCCAATGACTAATTTCTGGAGCACTTCCTGATAGGAAACTGGTTTAATGTGGCATAATGCTTCTCAGCATGAAAATGATAATGGAATATTGATTAGTTAGATAGAATAGTCGTACAATTCGTCACTGTAACCGGTCGTAGGGGGAGTGTAAAATATTCTCACGACGTATCGCATTTTCTTCATGAATCATATAATTAATAATAATGATGATGATGATTAATAGTAGTCCGCTGACATATATCAAAATTAACAAAGTTCACAGTTCCTAATTTTAACGTGTAAAAGTTGGTCCGTATGCTCGGTAACAAGTTGATACGGTCTAAATGATGGACCTAGTGCACTATTCTAACAGAATAATAGCTATCAGTCCTTGGAATAGAGTTCAATGTTATACACCCGTAGTTATAATGCTCGCGAAATTGTGTTCATCAGTGTCCATTTAAATTCAGAAACTTCTAACAAATGATTTTGCAAAAATTGTCCTATGGTATTGTGTGTTAGAATGATGAGACGATTCACAGGTAAGACAATGATTCCTTGAATAAACAGTTGGTTATTGAACAAACCTCTTTGACTTTCTCGCGTCGTTGATTGGTCACGTCATCCAACGGTGGATTTGGTGACCTGATGGTATAAGTTATCGGTGCAACTCCAGGTTTAGGTGCAACAGCCGACTCTTGTTCCAAATAATCTGGTGGCCTGTGTCTCACATTAACCGGACGTCTGTCCCTGATTTCATTCATCTTATTATCCTGTTTGGGTACTGAATTGTCGGGAACCCAGGCTGGATTAACCTGGTCAGATCTCTCTCCAGGGCCAGCTCCGCGGTCTACAACGCTCGCTAAATCTCGTCTAGTTATAAATGTACCAGTTAAGAGGACAATCAACACCACCGAGACGAGACCGCTAACTGCTAGTCTCTGTATGAGTCGCATTTCCACAACACTTTGTAGTGTCCACCTGTCCTGACCCGATGTGCCGTTTTCGACGCTCGTTATGCTGGATGTTTATCACCTCGGTGATTATTAATAATGAAAAATATATATTGGTGTTGCTCCTGCAGTCTCTCTTGTGATTCGAATTATTCACGTCCGGTTGGCTGAGCTTTTTTTCACTCGTGAGCGAAATTTGATATTTTAATTAATCTTCAGAAGCTCTAGAACTGCTTCCATCAAACATATGTCCATGAATTTTCCCTCGAAATATCGTATATTGATTCACAAATGGTGAAGAAAACGCCCGAGTATCTGAAAGACACCATTCTCCTATTTTAAATATGTCATAAAGCTTTTATGATGGCACTTTAGGAGCTGTCAATTGTCACATATAAGTCTTCTCCGGTCTACCGCAAGTCATTGTCAGTTTACATTAACCCCTACACATCAGTTCAATCGTGGATGTGATAATTGCAAGTTATCGTTTATTATTATCGCACAGAATAGGGAATTTCTGAAAAGCCCAGGGGAGAATAATTCGCTATTTTAGTATATCTGAAGAGTAATAAATACAAAAAGTAAAGAAATAAGTTTGAATAGTTCTCGATATATATCTTGAGAGGCGTATTGGAATAAAAGTTCTGGAATTTTATAAGTTTTTCAATTAAAAGTATTCCGAGATTTATGGAGAAATGTGCGGAGAATTGTTGCCTCTACGTTTCTAGAGTGAATGGTGATATCAATTCAACTGGAAAGTTGAAAAAAGAGGAAGATTGGTTATGATCATTATCGATGCTTCGCTTGGGAGAATTTCTATGCTACTCCATGGTAAAATTCCTACTGCAGTTTAATATCCAGTATCTGTACACAGAGATGAATAGACGAAATTGAGAAGAGAATTTTCTCACTCCAGAAACGTACGCATCCGTACAACATGGTTTTTCAGTTTTTTATTCAACTCGTGATTGAAAAATAGTGCAAATCTTTCTTCGATAAAATCGATGGAAATGCAGGATGGAGAATTTCCGTCTGAAACATGAAAAGAGAGCTCGAGGTATCATCGGATGTGCAGGAAGATCAACGTATCTTCACAATCACCCTTGAGTCTCGTTTCCACGGGATGCTGACCACATCAGCTCGTGAGAATCCGTCTTCAGGGGGCGATAATGCGGATTGAACTCAAAGTAAAGGAGGAAAACTCACGAAAAGTAAGGAGACTGGTAAGTTCTTTATCCATCAAAAAATAAAGTGGAAAACTTATTTTATTTTGTTTTCAAAGTATAAAGTTTTTGAATAAAAAATTATAGCTCTCAAGTTACTCACAATGTCGTCTTTGCACAGACGAATACAGGAAAAATTTGTTGGAATTTCGACGGAACAGATGCAAAAACATCTCCGTCTGTGAAATTCAAACGATTTTTCATTTTATTCGGACCATTTGGGGTCCATATAAAATATCCCCAAAGGGTGTTTGAAATTCAGACATTTGTTTTTGCTGCAGATGTGTCGAGAAAAATAATTCAACCCTATCATATCAGACTATCATCCCGCACATAGGAGCAAGAAAATTTTTAATAATAAAATGAATAGTCTATGATCACGCGAAGGGTCAATGGATGCACGAAAGGGAATTTAGTGCATTGTGGAAAATTCAATAAATGGGAGGATTATATCTACGCGAATGCAATCATCCCCACAACCTCAAAGAATTTTCGCCAACGAAAATTCACGAATAATTTTCACCTGAATATCATATTAAGAACATCGGGCGGAATAAATCGGTGGAATATTAAATGAAGTTCAAGAGAACAAATGGATTGGAATTAAATATATGATACATCATATGCCATTCAGAGTTGGTTATTCATTTTTTTTCCATTCGAGCTATCCGCTCAGCATGGACACATTGATCGAGTAATTTCAAACAATGAAATCGGTCGGAATAACTCTATCCATGTGAAATGATTTGAATGAGACTCCCTAATTGCATTATATTCATGAATTTTCTATACAATCATTCCTTTAAATTTTCAGAATATTTATTTCTCTACGGAGAATAATATTCAATAATACAATGTTGGGCATTTTTTCCATAGAATTCCATAATTTCTACTGACATATCCAATGATTTTATATATTTTCATAAATTGCTAGAAATCTTGGAATTTTCATGATAGTTTCACCCTTTCAAGACAGATATTCTCTACTCAATAACTTTCACTCATGTATTCGGATGGAAATATAATATCGGAGTGGATCGGGGTGGATCGGGGTACAGTTTCCAAGACTTGTGTTTTGGTATCGGATGGAGTTCAATTGGCAGAATGAAGGGCTCATCTACAGCCACTCAACTCTAGTTCTCGACCACGAGTCAGAATTCAGAGGGAGCACCAATTTCTCGTATACGCAGAGTCTGGTTGTACGTTGGGTGGGCAAAGGGTGGGAGGGGGATGGGGGGGATTGTGCCATCCCTCGAGTTGCTGGGTTTCCGGCATTTGGAATTTTGCTAACGGGCAAAACTTTGTCGTACCCAAGTCGTGGAAGGAGAGGGATGTGTTTGTTGGACCAAGAGAAGCCGAGAGAAGTGTTCCACGCCTTGGGAGCAAACGAGTGGCTAAAGGGGTGGTGAGGAGTGAGGGGATGAATAGGGAGGGGTAGAGCCCACCCAAGACGGATGACGAGGGATAGGTCGACTGGTTGGTTTGCACTGTGACTAGTCTGGCAAACTCATACGTTAGTTTGGTAACCTGGAGGTGACAACCTGGAGACTTCAGGCGTCAAAGATGTCTCGGAACTTGCCAGGGAAACAGTCCGTGTTGATTTGGCATTCATTATATGTCCGGGGTGTTTGATCGTAAAAGTGAGCAGTACTGCTATAAAGTTGACGTTCCATGTTCATTAAGAATGAGAAAATGTCAAGGCTCTCGTGAATTTCCAGGGAGAGAGAGAGAGAGAGAAAATTCGACTGAATCGAGTTTGTCAACTGATAAGGTTTGCTGAGGAAGATTTTTCATGGCATTTGAAATGGACTTGATCTTATTAATTTAATAAAGGTCTATTTGCTTTTGGAGTGCTCATTTCAAATCAAAAGGAACTTGTTCATATATTTAAAAAAATTCCAACAGCGTTATGAAACATCGTTGCTACGCCTCCGCTGACAACATCGCATGATGTCTTGTCAGCTAATGTTTAATGACTCAAGTTGGTTATTGGGTTGTATTAGTGACAGACCAAGTTTTTATGTAAACGCTTTAATGTACAGATAAAAGACAGGCTCAGCCTTGTCGAACTCCCGGAGACTCTCAGCTGTTGCCAATGTCCAATTACGGTTGTAATATGATGTTATAGGATGTTTCCCGATTGCTATTAAAAAGTTATGTAAATTACCAATTACAGGTGTAGTGACGCTGAGAAAAGAGTGATTTTTTCGTGGAATACATGATGGGTTCAACCCAAAAATTATCATTCTACCAATGATAATTAAAAAAGTTTATCTGTCAAGAGTTCGGCGGTTAGGGGAAGTGCCTGAAATGCCTGAATCTACGCAACCAATACTTCACGTGCGTGATGAGAGTCAATTGAATCGTTTCCCTCGACAAAGGATCGCTTACGAAGTCCGAGCACTTTCCCAACATTTTCTTTTTCTTTTTCATTAATTTTCCTCTTACGTTGCAGTTTTCGTTGTTTTCTTTCTAATGTTTCGCAACGACTCCACCTTCATTCATAGTAATTCCCGTCACGAACTCACCCAGGTACTTTATATCCCCGACGACAGACACGTTTCATCCGGTGAAGCGTGGTTGGTACAAGTCCCCAAGAATCGACAGAGTCAATTCACCATTTTTTTAAAACCCCTCCATCCACTACCTACGTTCTGTTTAGATACAAATCTCCAACACTTGAGTGATGTCGAGCATTGTCAATCTAAGAATAGAACTATTGTGGGTAAATGTCTCAATCATTGACGATCGTTTCCGTGCACCAGGCTATTTAGGAAAAAGGCCAGTGTGTGTTGATGGAGCTTGGCAAGGCACTTTGAAGTAATCATTCCAATGGTAAGGAATTTAAACGCATTCTGAGTTTTTGTGTGAGGGAATAACTTGAGAAATCGAAGGAACGCAACCTGTTGGCTGCCACATGGCAATTCGCAATACGATCAATTCCCTTGGGTGCTTCTACGCTTTCCGATCAGTTGCACTCGAGATGGCAGAGAAGATAAGAGGGTTGAGGAAAGTACAGAGAGAAAGCAAAATGAGGAGGGGGCGGGCAGAGGGGGGGATGGAGAAAAGGGTAACAAATAGCCGAAGAAAAGAAAAAAAAAAAGAATCGAGAATGAGAAAGAATTGAGAGGAATGAGAATGAGTTACCCATTGGTTTGCCACCGTGTGCCAGGGAAAGAGTGAAGATCGATGAGTCGCTTTTGGTTAAAGTCTTTTGCCGGGCCGTTTGACCTCAATGACGTTCATTAATTCGTTCAGTCGTTGCACTTGTCTCAAATACAGTGCAAAATATCACGCCAAATATTTTCATTTATTTTTCTTGATTTCTCAGCAAAAAAATTGGTGACTGAATTTCACACACCTTTTGCAGGTATTTTTCACACGTCTGAGTAATATCAATTTTTTTTTATGTGTGAAATAAATTATTTAATCGAGCTGGTATACTAGTAAAAGTTAATTCTTCGTGTTGAGTGTATTACCAGGAAACATTATACCTTTTAAGAACTATTTTCGGATCAAGAGGACAATTAACTTCAGCAAGTTTTACCTCTCACATCGTGAAGGCACTTCTTAGGACATGTATTTTCGTGGTACTTGAGAATAACACTTGGAGGTAATTTAAAGGAATTCTAAATCAAAATTATGGGTGATAGAAGCAAGAAGAGTCAACGATGCCAAGTGGGTCATTATTCCAAGTGGACCTTTTCGAATGGACTGCGACTATACATATGTATATATATATATATAACTTCAAATAAGTGATCTTCACCAACTTTATAGCCTGAGCTGTATATGTACCCTCAGGAAAGTTGGAAGAAGAAAATTACAGTGGTTTTAATTACTCTGTCAAGATTTAAGGTATTTTTAGTTGTAAATCCGTCAGGGTATCAATGTAATCGCCGCGAACGAGGACAAAATTCGATGGATCGATCCCTGATTACACCATAAATAAACCGCAAAAAAATTAAAAATTCTCCTCAAATATACGTACATATAAGTGGAATATGGGACAACGAGGGATGTGATGCTAGCGAAGAGAATATATGTATAGTTGAAGTTGGGCTCCAGCGAGTGCTGTGTATATTGAATTACGCAGCGATCAATCGTTCACAATTTGCCATCACTGGCGTACATAAATCATTGAGAACTATTGATTCCGCAAAATACCAGCGATCTCGTGGCGACCCGGTATGCAAAGGAAATACGGATTTTCCGTTTATACGACAAGTTTAGCATGCGTGAAAAAATATCACTAGCATGACACTACCGCCAATAGATAGATAATTCCACCTTAAAAGAGCATAATTATCGGGCATTTGAATTTTTTATATCCCATAACGGTGGTGAAGTTCTATAAACCGTCCAAATAATCAAATAATTCCTCTGGAGTACCAGTACAACAGTAGAAATTTATTTATAGGAGTCATGGCTTCAGCAGATATTTTCTCCCGAGCTCATAAAGCTCTCTGCGAATTACGATGTGCAAATGTCAATATTTAATGGGATCGTCAATTAAAAAAAAAGTATTAACATTTTGATTGTCTGTGGAAGTCGAGGATGAATCGAAGTAATTTTTTCTACAGCGAGCCAGTACTGATTCTGGATAGTTAAAAAGTCTTGATGAAAATCGAGAAAAGTTCTCTCAGTGTTGGGAATTTTCCAAGTTGTTACGCAACAGTCGTCTATTCTCCTATTTATGTGATTGCTCATCGATAATGATTTCGTATGGACAACGCAAAGTTGGCCGTTGGGGTAACTGAAGAGCTGGAACTTTTAGACAATGATGACACATAAGGAAGTCCATCATTTTCATCTGTCATTGAAATTTTATAATGAAGATTGATTTGCCTGGTCTTTCATAGTTTGTAATCCAGTGAGAGATCAAAAATAACAACGATTGGGGAGATTATTATCGCGACTGTCAGACTGAGATAGGATTTCAGCGAATAAGAGTCATCACGTCAAGGAAATCTTCACTCGGTGCTGGCACCGTCCAACGAACCCGTCGGAAAAGTCAATCTGAAACGTGATTCTATTTGGTTATGTTGGAATTTGAGCCCTCCTTGTGCCGAGTAATCAGGACGATGCGAGCCGATAGAGTAAAATTTACGAGATTGAATGAAACTCAGGACTCAGTAATCTCTCAATTAATTAAATGGCTATTTTTAATGGTTATATCCACTTGAGGGCTTGAAATTGGAGTTCAGGTGGAGCATTCAACGGATAAGTTAGCTGAACAATGATTATTACTCTATGAATTGAGAATATCTCTAGTAAGTTCTAATATTGCAAGGGTTACATCGTATATTGAATTAGAGAAACGATATGTACGACCAGATAATCCACTTTAATCCACAGTATTTTTCAAAAATTTGAGGATCATCCAGATCTAGTGAGATGTGGCGTAATCGTGCGATGCGATATCCATAAAATAGATATCGGGCCATGGAAAATTTAAAATCGTTCCACTCACTTTGTAATCCGATTGGCTACAACCCAACTTTCCACTGGATGAAAGTATCAGAATAATAATAGATTTGGTGACTACCTTTAACGAACGTGATAAAAATCCACAGGAGTCTCTCTCCATGTTTTATGTGAGAAAAATATGACAGGGAAAATATATTTGTCTTTCCCCTGTCCATTTTTGGATAAAATACTTCGAAATAGCACGTGAGGTAAAACAAAAGCCCGATAGTTATAAGAATTTTATTTATGTCTGTCATTATCGCTTGTATTAATTAATCTAAATTAATAATTCTGGACAAAGACAGCACAATGGATTTATTCAGAGGGAGAAAGAGGTTTTTTTTTCCTCCCAAACTTCCCAGGAATAACATCAGGGAATATTGAACATCATTATCATTCTGCTGAAGCTGGACGAAGCCCTACAGGCGCTTCACAATAGACTAGTAAAATTAATTAGCATGTGATAATCGAGAAATTCATCCATTAACCGGAAAACATTTGTATGGTAAACTTCATCGCATTACATGGCGAATAATTGCAAGGTATATTAACTGATGAGAAATACCAAATAAACCAAATTACAAAGAATCTCATAAGGGGAACAGACGACGTTCCCTGAAAAGAGAATATACATGAAAAGAAACGGTTTATAAAACTGTGCGCTGTGTAAAATTTGATGAGCGAAAAATGTCTCTTGAATATCTGAAGAAAATGCAATAATGATTACTCCGAGTTATTGCAATGGCACACATTCAAGATGAAACTACGTGAAAAAGGTGAGAAGAAAATTAAAATGGAGACTGATATAATTACGTGAAAAATTCATGGAAATTACGCTGATATTGATATCAACCCCAAATGAGATTTTTTTTTTGGCCAAAAGAGGGTCTGTCCATTCCTTTTTAATTTACCCTTTACATCTCAGTAAACCGTAAGTATAGATATAATTATTTTCTCGTGGATATTGTTGACGGGAAAATCAATTCAATTCCGAATTCAATTTTTTTCTTTTAATATTCAAGCGCCTCTACGAAATCCTCTTGAGAAGTCATGTTTGAGAATGACTATAGCCTGCTATGATTCTTGATTAAAAGTCCTAGAGTCTTGTGTGTATTATTCTAGATAATGCTCAAGAGTTCAGCAATCAGCCATAACCAATCAGGATTTTATACGAAGCTCGAAAGTTCGAGATTCAATGAAGTAAGAAAACCTACTTCGATCGATTAAAGTACTGCTGACTGGGGGAGTTTCCACCAACTTTTTGTGTCTAGCTATTGGATTTGGGCGTATTCGTTTTCCCAAACCTCCCAATATATTCCCCAGATATTTGTTAATTTAAAAAAATATTCCTGGATTTTTTTTTATCAAAAAATCCAGAGCTTCGTACCAGTCACTACTCACTGTTTGATAGTTCGAAACTGCCATGACTTTTTCGTACGTAAAACGAGAAAATTTCATGGAAAAAGATACTAATATAGCCTAAATAAATGTTTACGATCGGCTTCGTTATCCCTGTCGTATTCTCACTGCGGCTAGCGTCATAAAATTCCAAATGATGAACATATCCATGAAAATTTATTGTCGTCAACGGACCAACGGACATTGTAGTAACGCTATACGTGTACAGATGATATTGATTTTTTATGTACCATTGGATAACAAAAATAATTCAAACAGAGGCATTAAAGTATAACTGATAGTTTTCACGAAATGGTATACACGAGTAGAACATGAATTTATCTTACATGAGAGCCAGTTGCACTGGTTTATTCATATTCGTTTACTAATAAAGGATATACGTAGTGGTGATGCTCGGTGGAGGCTCAACGATACCCTAGCGACACATTCACACGAGCTATCGCTTATAGTCCTGGTCTATATCCACTCCATGTGGAAAATATAGCCGATAGTAGTCACAAAATGGAGACATGAAAAACATATTCATTGGGAGAAATTTACTTTCCCCAATTTATTGCCAAAATATTTTTGTTGGTCGAGGGTATTTCACCCAAATCATAAAAAAAAATAGTTATAAAAAATGTATTGCAAGAGAATGAAAATTTACAAGGGGTTCTTCGACTCGAGAAATTTCAAGCAGCTGAATTGCTGGAGTGGAGAATGTTATTTATGAAAGATAATAAAATAAGAAGTGAAAAAGAAAATAGAATGAAAATATAAATTCTCACAATTTTCCTGAAGCTGGAAAACAAAATGACGAGTATTTTTCCGGTACATATGGCAACGTTTGTACGGAAACATTCAACTAGAAAGGGTGAAGGGAAAATGTAAAATTGGTAAATATGCCCAATTCTCGCATTGGAAAGGCCTTTAAGTTCCACATTCTTTGAGCTGGTTCCCCTATTTTCCACCATTTTCTCAACAGAGAGGATAAAATTAAAGGCACAGAGTGGAGATTCCAACCCGCCCTTTCATTCTACGGAGCACGAGACAAGAGCGAAATGGAAAAATTGTTGGAGCCCATTTCGTAATGGAATTATTATAGACATGTACATTGTTTTGTGTCTGTTGAGCCAGAATGCTGTGCACCAATATGTTCATCTTCAGGGAGAAACGATAGAGATAAGGAAGAGAGAAAAATGGAAATGCCAGTGATGTGTGGAATTGAGGGATCACGATTTGTAAAGGCTTGGCTGAGCTGGACAGACATTGCTTTACGGGAAAAAGAAATTACAGGATATCCACGACGCAAAATCATTGGAATACCTAGGCAAAAGACCGAAAGATGTAGAAAAGAACGTTGCGACCATACCTTTATATCGACTTTCAAACTCTTGGGAATGCTGGACTGCTTGATGTCTCACTTTTATTGACTTGTCCTTGTGCTCTCTCTTCCCTCAGGATTTCCACCCCTTTCCCGCCACCGAGACCCCCCCGGGCATTTTACCGAGATAGTTTTCAACGAGATACCAATGTCTTGGTGAATTCCAATGTTTAATTGTTTTTCACGCCCGAGAAAAATTTTTCAAGACAAAAAAAATTTCCCAGCCCCATGAATGTATAAATAAAAATACTAATAGTCGTACAAATGTTTGATTGTGATGAACCAAACAGAATGGGGATAACGTACAGGAAATCCGCGACGGTGGATCGGTTTTCCACTCGGTGGCGTGATAAACCAACGAGCCGGTGTACACCAGTCGGAGGGAACTAATTTCTCCGACGAATGAGTATTTATCGGGAATTTGGGCGAACACGCCTGGAGGCCTAAAACCCACCAGTCGAGTTGCGGGGGCTATTGCAACAGTCTATATCGAGACCCCTGTACTACCTCTCCATTCTCGTGATATAACTCGTGTATATCCCATCATGACTGTGGACCGAATGGAGCGCGCCTGGCGTTTTCGTTCCATTTTCCTTGTTTTGCTTTGGCTATCCCTCAGACCGAAACAAAGCGGATGAAACAGATTCAGAGAGTTTTAGTCTCTACACGACTGTTGGTGGAAATTGTACCAAAGTATGAAAATAACTCCGATGTACATCATTTCGTTATGTGCATTTCATTGAATTATTAATACATATGCAGCAGTTCACGAGAATTTTTCCTTTCAAAATCTCATTTTCACGTCAGCAGCAATACAAACGAATAAGTTAAATGCAAACTGTTTCGTAATTATGTTATCATGGATTAAAAAATATTTTCATGAAGTCGTGGAACCCGGTGATGTCGTAATGAATCAATCAATCAACAAAATGTATAAAAACTGTGGAAAATACCCGGAAAAATTCACTGGAATATTTCGCCGCGTGTCATTTAATTTTCACTGACCACAAGAATATTTACACTTCACAAACCTAGTTAAGTGGTGTATCGTATATTGCATTCGAAATACCGAAAACACATATAACGACGTTAATAGCCAAAATTAACGGAGAGATATCACTGAGGGCATTAATAGCCGCGCAAACATGATGCAGTATCTCTATTAGAGTGTACATGCATGCCACTCTGTACTATTGGAAGTGAAATGGCACAGCTTGCAAACAACGAACCTTAAGCTTCCAATGTACCCAGTGAGGCTTGTATCCATTACGTGTTAGTTGCTATTGCCTGGGATAAAACGAATTTTGAGGCGATCGGGGTCGTGTTATTTCTTAGACAGACATTTTTAATAATAAAAAAAAATCCCGCAAAAAATATAATTGAGTGCAAAACTTGACCTCCGTTTCGTCTCCGAGGGAACAAAATATTCCACTGTAAAATGAGAACAATGTTGTCCATTTGAGATTTTCTTTTTTCCTCAGTGTATATTTTTTTTTCTATTTCCTCCATCATTTAAATATTATTCAACACACCACACGACAACTCTTTTTTCATCCTATTTTGTGCTCGTTGTCGACCGCTTGTTTTTTCATTGCACTCTCTTTTGCATCATCACTAGTGCTCTGAGGGTACCTCGTTAAAACATTTAACGTGTGTGATGTAGGTATAGAGAGGGGAAAAACGCAATAAAACTGAAAAATTGACGATAAAAGTTTTCATGCGAATATAATAATGAAAAAAAAAAATGTGAAGCAGACCAAATTGAAAAGGTGCATAATTGACTGCAGCCTGTATTCACAGATACTTTAATTCGATATCGTGGAAAAATACTCAATTATCCGTCACGGCATTGCTGTCACAATAGAGAACATAATTATCAAGTTCGTGTGATGCTGCTTCCCAAATGGAGTCCATTATTTTCAATCCGTCATTTTTTTTCAATTTTTTAAATTAATCCTCGGTGGTAAAAAATTGCCAAACCAATCGTTCTGACGAAAGTTTTCTTTCTATTTTTGTGGAATTTTTTTCGCAGTTCTGATCGACGTTTTATTTTCACGGAGATCTAACGAACGGCGTAAATTGTTGAATATCCTCGTTAACGATAACCAAACCGTTCCCCGTTTTCTACCAGTGCACTAAGTCCAAATTGTATTGTCTGTTCATCAATTATGAAAGCATCATACTCGCTCGTTAGAACGGATCTAACGCCAAAATTCCTAATTCACGCCATGAATGAGAATTACCACTTGCGTGATTACACCCGATGTTGAATGGAGAGTGAAATAAGATCGGTAATTGGCTCCGTACAGAAATAAATATTCAATAAAAATAACGAAATGGTTAAATAAACATTCTGTAACCCATCCGTAAAATTTTCCTCGGCCACATTTCTGTACGTGTAGAATGGCGATTGTTTTTAATTTGAAAATTGCGAGAAAACCCGTAATTTTTATGAAATATCTCTCTCCGCGCGACCGTGTGGCCTCTGCTGAAATAAAAAATATCAAAAACATCAACTGCTGGTGATCTAATAAACTGTCAACAAGTCCCTCAATTTGTTGTTCTCGTACTTGTAACTCTCTTTATTATTTTTTTTCCCTCACTTGAGTAAAATGATAGCCGTAAACCTCCATTTTTCCACCATAAATCGTGCTGCCATGTTGCCGAGAATGCTGTGAAAAATTCTTCCATGCAACTTCCACTGGTGCACTAGCCGAGATTTTTATATTTTTTTTTTTTATTCCCAAGTTATTGCAGATCAAATACAGTGAGACTATATTTTTTAAGCCCGATAATAGAGTTAACTGGTAATCGCGTTAGTCGATATTTGAACGTGATATTTTCTCCCAGCAATTGGACTTTCTTAATTACGTTTATACGTACATGGGAAATATAGGAGGACTCTATATGATGAAGTAGACAAGTCCAACAGGTTGGCACAATGGCATGTATACTAACGTTCCTACCCTCTTGTGCAGTTCCATAGATTGGTCCTTGAATTTGCGCAAACAGTTTTACGCCAATATCGTATCTTTGGAGTGCAAATTACGGAAAATTATTCAATTCAACAGGTGTTGAATGAGTGGCTTCAAATCAATGTCGGATTTTCTTTTATTTGAGGAAGGGGGGGGGGGGAAGAGAAAGACTTCATTTGTCAAATGGAAATTGCGATGCTTGAGGGGAATGCAGGAATTTTATACGTAGGGAGCGATTCAATAAAAAAAATTCATTACTCATGTGACTCATACGACTTTCACGCGAGTACGACCTTGAAGTGATCAATTCCACTAAATAACTCTGGTTCACAATTTTTTTTTCATATTTCTTCCGCTGAAATTTATTCATTTATTCGTATATCTTGTTTAACGTAAAAACTCTATAAAAGACAAATGAAAAAACATGGAGAAGAGCTCACAGCTGAATGTCAATTAGTTTTTCTCCGGCAATGAAACCGAGTGAATTTCATTAGCATTTCAGTGGAGCCAGAGTCATTGTCCATGCAGGAACTAGTCCAAAAATATATTCAGTTATTTTTTCAGGGGTTCGTTTGACTGAGAAATGGAAAATTCAACTTTTTTTTAGTCAATGAAAATTTAACTCATCTGCAGACAGGCATTTACTAATTTCTCATATTTCTCTCAGCAGTCGGGTTGGAAGTTGTCTCTTAAAATCATTTAAAATGAAATTCATGGTAAAGAGTAAATCTAAAAGTAATTTACCAACACAACAATTTAGTCGCTAAACGTTTGACAATTCGCATCTTGAATTCCCCCCCTGTAGGTATTTATATATGACAAAGTGGAAGGCAAACGAGAAACTGTGAATATTTAAATGACTCCGGGCCGTTCACCTGCCCCCTGGCAGGCTTGCAAAAACAACTTGGTGGTTATATTCCATGTGACTGGCTCGTATATCCAAAAACCAGTCGGCTGAGCCGGTTTCGATGACTCTGTACGAATTATTTACTGATTATACATGATTGGGTATGTAGGAGATTGAATTATCCCGATTGAACGAATTGTCAATATGATAAGGTACGTAAAGAGAAATGTTCGGTGAAAAATGAGGGAACAAAATACGAAATGCACATTTTTTAAACATAAAACTCTGTAGAAAATTCCCAAGTCATATTCCCCAATTTTATTCCACTTTTATATGGATAATTATTCGTAAATTTTATTTCCACGTAATTAATTGTACGATCACCGTAAAAATTAATGTTTGAATTCTCCACATATCTAAAGACTAAAAATACTCCTGAATAAAATTAAAATTTTTGTCTGAATTCCAGAGGAACAGGTGCTTAATTCATGTTCAACATTGGGACAAATTTTTATTCTATCCAATCGTTTGTCGGAATAAATTAAAACATCTCCGAAAAATTTGTGAATTTAACGGAACCAAATTTCTTCATTTTTTCCCCTCCCCTCATAACTTTGAATCAGTAAAAAAAAATTCCCACCAGCTGTTTGTAAATTTTATCTACAACTTTTTAAAGGACAATTTTCAGTCTCTCTGAAATTTTTTATTCTCCCATAAAATGACACACGTTTCATGGAAGCCGATGTGGAAAATGAAGAATTATAGGTCTTTGAACCTAACATCACGAACAGTCTCTTAAAATGAGGTCGCGTCCGTGCAGGACTTGATCTTCAAATCCGCTGTCAAGGCTTAAAGCCCTGAAACACGACGAACAATTTCCGAAATATCCGACAGAGCACGTCTCCCCAGAATCCCCTGGAACTTGTTCGCTCTCAGGTTCATCCTCGTTCGTGCATGTGTGAGGATTGTGCGAGGAGACAAGCGATAAAACTACCTATCCTAATCTTCACTGAGTGAACAATAGCCCCGATGGTATGAAACACATTGCGGTGAGGAATGTGTACAATAGCCTCTTCCCTGTGTGAATGAAGAATTAGGAAAATGCCGAGTGGTTTGTGTGTTCAGTCGCATTATGACATCCCCAGCCCTACAATTCACCACTTCATTACGAGTGGAGGATTGCACAAAAGCCTTTTCCACCTCTAATTTCTCATTTTCCTTCTTATATGGAGAATAATATTTTCTCGTCTTGAATTGCGGCGAATTGGATTCTTGAATTAAGAACAATATACTTTATTTGAGAAATTATTTTCCCCGGGGAGGGTGTTATCCACGCTTGGTGGACCACAAAACAATACGATCGACTTGATAAATCATCGTGACACACCGGAGAGTGTGAGTTTATTCTTTTATTAATTTTTGCCACTGTCACGAGAAACACAAGGGACGAACAACACTACATTTTCCTTCTTCCATTAATTTTTTTTTCCACTCTCCACTTCTCCTCACTTTTATCACAACTTCAACACTGCAACTGCAGCAGGGATTGAAAATGGAACGTCGAATGTGAGTGCACTTCGAGCTGCTGCCTAATCCGATCAGTCGAATTGAGACAAGAATCTTATTTGTATTTTTATAAAAAATACCAATGGATTTTTTTCAATGCCCAAGGAATGAGCTCCGAGGAATCTGGACCAATGTCATTTCATTATGAGAAGACAATTAAATATTAAATACTTTTGCATTTAATGCATGATTATAGCCTGGAGACAATCGAGAGGGCCTTTCCATTTGTGAATCACTGATGAAGTGAAAATAGGTGAATAAAAATCAAGGATCAACGTCACAGGAACAAAACGATCTTTGAAGTGCCATAAAAATCCACAATTTGTGTATGGTTATCCACACATGTTTTATGCATATGCGAAAGGTATTCAAGCTGAGGTTTATTTACGAGCGACAGAGCTTTATGTTACCGCGCGTGGTGCATGGGTGATCGTGTATAAGCGGCAGGACCCGGGTGGTGAACGCGTTCCACAACGGAACTTGGTGGTTCGCCCTATCGACAAAGTGGCCGTTAGAGTGCCACGCTTCTGTACACATTACACTCTATACGGCCCGCTTGCCATTACAAATAAGGATGAAACGTGCAGCTGAAAACCACTTGTTTTTTATATTACCAAAATTTTAACTCCTCCCTCGCATCTCACTTCCGCCCGAACTATTTGCAATGCTAACGAAATATACCGTAATCTGTTGGTATGAATAAAAAGGGTATTTTTATTGCCTGCGAATGGATGCATGGAATCCATTCAAATTTTAATATAAACACATTAAAGGGAAAAAATGAGGAGATCACTTTTAGAGCTCAATCCGCGTTCACAGTTCAACCCAATTTATCGTGAAAAAAAAAATTAATGGTTTTCATTTTTTCGGGCAGATTTTGTTTCTAAATTGTCCATATGACCCAATCCTATCATCGGTAATAACAGTCCAATTCCCTGACCGATTGTTTCTGCAAGCAAGGTTTCTCGATTTATTTATTGTCAATTGGATGATACGGACAAATATGTACAATCATAATTTGAAAGGCTGTTGCAAATGTCTAGAATAAAATATGAAGTGCCCACTCATTTTTTACCAATTCCCCGGACACAGAATTTTATAAAGAATTTTTTTTTTTCCTAAAAGACTGCTATATTTGCCTCTGACTCCGACGCCTTCATAGTTCAGTGCATGGGGATTATCGCAACCTCGACTTTACTGCATAATGCATCACGTTGACACGTATGCAAACCCACGCGCTCACACCAAGAGTGCAGTGATGTTAAGAGTAACTATGCAGAGGGCAATTGAAATTTCCCTTTCTCACGTGTTCCTTTTATTATTTGCTGATATTCCCTTATTTTTCTATGCACTCTGGTCTAACACCCTCAGCCCAGGGATTTTTAATTTCTTCACTTTAAAGAGGATATCCTCTGAGAGGCTGGTGTGCATAATGCAGACCACTCGTACGATATACACGTAGACCAAGATATCCAGATGGAGAAAAATAAGAAGAAGCGGAAGTGATGGGAGGAAAGGGAAATGAGGATACAACGCTGGGATATCTTGTACGGTGAATTTGCTCGTCCACGGAAATATGAGAAGCGTGTTCCGGGCTACTTTACAGGCGGACCGTTTTCATTTTTTTTTTCTCTCTCTCTCCCTTTCGTTATATTCTTCTTCAGAAATGCTGTAGGATACTCCGGACTATGGTGGAGTAGAAAAAAAAGTTTATGGATTTTACGTCAGAACCTTGACAATTTTCTTATCCATCTTACTTCATAATTCAATGAGAGAAAACAGTGGGAGAGAGGGAGGGAATTAGAATTGCCGGAGGGCTGGCATTTTGGCCGATATATTTTTTTAAAACTTGAATAATTCATTAAATAATCCCTGAATGAAAAAAAAATCATCACTCTCAACGGCTGTCAATGAACACACGTTCGGAAAACCCCTGAGATAAAATAGAAAAAAAAATCCGATAAATTATGTAACCGTTCCGTGAATAAATACCAATGCAAACACATAAATTATCACCAACTGCTCGATTATCTGAGGAAGAATGATCGACCAGCGGTACGATAATCACTTCGAAGAGTTGTTTATGATGTCAAGTGTCGCGTCAGTCAGTCAGTAAATTTGTCGTCTCCTCATAAATTGGGAAAAAAAATAATTCCCCAACCAATTGACAGCTCCCAATTGTCATTGAATACTTCGTAATAATTCATAAACCTGATGCCATACCTGTCGCAGCCGTGAGCCACATAAACTCTAACAGCAATCACAATTCTAGACAATTTTTTTTATTTCGCTGAATAAAATATCACAAGTTTTATCACAGCACATAAAATTGACTGCACGTGTTATCACACATGTACATTCGTACGTCACTATTCTACCCTCAAGTATGCACTTGCCACGTTGTAGAATAATTCGGTGATAAATACTGTACACAAAAAAATTTGCCAAATAAATAAATAAAAGGGAAAATTATTTGGTGCAAATTGTCGGTATTTTCTTGTACTTCAGTGCGAGTTATCTGGATATTTTCCTCTTCCTTTCCAAAGTATATTCGTTTTTCAACAACTTTTTTACTGGGCGGCAATCGTTGCAGGTCGTCCCGGCCGTTCTCATCCAACTCACTCGTCTCAAGACGACTTTAATTATACGCCGCAACAATTTACGGGCATCCGGCGCGTTGTACCAGGTATATATAACGTCAGTGATAGTGACTTTTTTCAGCAGTTATTTTTTTTAAATTTCTTTACCCATTCGCTACGGTGATAATAAAGGACTGATATGGATTTTATTTTTTCTCTTTCAACACTAGAATTTTTTTCATTCAATTTAATTGACAATCACATCCGCGATAGCAGTTGCACACTCGATTCCCGATAAAAAATCTCGCGTCACGGTCAAACGATTGGCATTATCAAAACAAAATTGATAAGAATTATTATTTCCTGTAGAGGCCGCGAGATACTTTGCCCCCGTTCATCAGTTAATCGCGGATTAGACCGAGAAAATTTTTTATTTTAACTGAGAACAGAAATATTCAATTTTCCGTTCAACTGTCACGTGAAAAAAAATAATAATTAACAGCCTTTTACGGTGAATAATAATTCACGATACTTGACAATTCATTCAGAAGATTATTCACTCCACGATAAACTGTCTCGTTAAAACTTGACACATACTATTCTTCGTTATTTACATCAACAGCATTGATAAATCAAAAAATTAATGCACGATAAATAAGGACAGAGTTGGTGTTACCACGTCCATCGGAGCACTGACTTGGCTGTCTGAACACACTCACGAGAAATCGCACACGGGGTAGCTCTCTGTTCATTGGCTTTCCCCACCAATGCGCGATGTGGCGCGCCACCAGCATCAGTTCAACATACGAAGCGCCGGTGTGACTCGACTGTGACCGAGCCGACACGATGCGGCGCGAAGATTCGGTACTACAAATCCACCCCCGGCATTTCCCTCCCCCCTCCCCCAAAAACCGGCTTGAGATTGCTTATGAGTGTATTATGTTTACTTCAATGTGTGGAGAAATTGAAGATGAATGAGTCATCACGGATCATTAAGAGAATAAGAATTACATCCGCAATCATGACGAGGAGGTGGGGATAATGCCGAAAGGGATAACAATTTAATTTTGTCGGCAGAATTTTTATGGTTTTCCATTCTTTTACTGCCAAATCCCCGGAATTTTTATTGCTATTTATTTTCACTAAAATTTCCGAGTACATGATAAACGATTATTCCATAAAATTCCAGTGAAATTTTAATGAATTCGCAAAATTTTCCCTCGAATCGGACTAACCATCACTCTCACAAAAATTGCTATCATGTATTTCACGAAATAAAAAAAAAATTCTAACGGTGCACCCCCGATATTGAGATTTGCGTGTTCATTAAATGAAGTTGATGAGAATCAGCAGGAAAGCCCCTTCAAGGTCCACCCCAAGGACATTTCCGACGGCTGATTAATGTTTTTTCGTAATGACTGTTGAGATCTTTAACACCGTTTTTACGATAATTCTTTTCGACTTGAAAAACCATTCAATTTTTGAATTTCCTTTCTGACGAGATCCAGAAGGAGTGATAAACGATTAAATGCATTGTCGGTAGTACATATTAAATAAATTCCCAATAAATTTACCCCTTAAATAAATAAATAAATTAAATCATTAAACAATCCCCGTAAACTGATAGCCGTCCGTCAATAACGTGGCAATCGTTACGCTATCGGAATAGTGATATGCGTGCCGTTGAATTTAGTTAATTTCCCTAGTTAACTCAACTCTCCATACACCGCCACGCTGTTTTGATGTACTTCACTCTGAACTTTGATCTAATAACCATTCGCACGCGATGGCGATTATATCTTCATCGTAAACTGATGCCACGCGTGGCTAAGTTGAAAGAGCGTTGAGACAGCTAGCGGATTGGATATGAGGAAGATGGAGAGCTAAGACTCACGTTTTCCCACCCCCCCCCCATCCCCCTTCCAATGGCCCACTCGATTGAACCGCCCTCGGTCTTTCTGGTGAAAAGAGCCCCCTCCCCCTCCCCATCGAAACCACCCCAATCACATTGCCCGCCGCAGGGAGGAGGGGATGAGTTTAACTTCAAGCAACAATTCGAGCGGGATAACATTCTCAAATTAAGAATATTTGAGAAAGAGCCTTGGGCCACCGCAATATTATAGTACTGCACTTGGCTTGGAAAATAATAGCTTTGAAATGTTCATCGGAAGATTAAATTTACACTTGAAAGACGTGAGAAATGCCCTGCTACATTGAGCCCATCGGATTTTCCTTTCTGTATATGTGTGTGCATGTATACGTCTATATAACTTAAAGTTTATCCAACGGAATGGATCCACGCTTTATTTGCTACCTCCTTGAAGAACCGATGGCTTCCCCCCACCCACCCACCCCCCTTACAACCCCTCTTCCACTCCTCAACGAAAAACGCAATGCACCTGAGGTTTTTCCTTCAACTTATATCTCTTCTTATCGTCTCATCTAACAGCGCAAAAAATGTCAATATTTTCCATCTATTCTTCTGATAGATATATGATCATATATTGGAACTACGCGAGCATCGCTCAGTCTTGCCGAAGATAACGAATATATATGCGATTGGACGAGAGTAAAAAAAAACTGACAAAATACAAGTTTTCAATGATGTTCTTTTGAATTTTTGAAACTGATAGAGGCTAATTAGAGAATTGTTATCGATTCGGTAATCCTAATGAGTTCCTCAGGTTAAATATTTGCAGACAAACTGCCGAAAAAAAAACAATGGGTCTATCATTAAAAGTCATTTCAATTAAAGACCAGTGAACTTTCTTTTTCGAGATTCTTAAACTCAATAAAACTTTTATAGAACGAAAAAACACCTTATGAGTGGCTCACGGCTTGGGGGCCCTTTTATGAAACGTGGACACGTTTCACAAAGTTTCTCCTCCAGGGTCCTCCAGTGCCCCACCTTTTTTCATTTTTCTGTTTCAAGATCTTTCCTTCTGCGGCATTACTTTTACGATTTCTTCTTTTTCCTCTATTTTACAATCACTAGATATGATGTTCTCATAGAGTATTATTTCTTCTTTTAGTGGACGTGCCAGATAGTATTCCAGGTGATTCCAATTTCGCTTCAACGATTGGTGATGCAATTTGAGTGTCATACACCCGAAGAATGAATAAATTTAAGAGTTTAATTTATCGTTGAGTATAACGGAATTCATATTTTCCCATAAAGTCGTAAGAATTTGATTTTTCATTCTATATTTTTCATTTTTCCGAAATCCATCAATTCAAAATTGCATTACGATTCTCTCGGAATTGTTATAGCTCGAAGCGTTGAGAGCTATAGCATTCGTATTAAATTTTCATTCTCCCATTCTGTTGAAAAGCTAATAACGGCGCCAAAGCGAGTGTTACGTTGGCATCACTTTGTGAAGCATCATTCCTCGCGTTTCTCGCTTTTTATGTGGCTCAAAGGGCCCGCGATAACGAGGTGTCATAACCTTGAATGTTAAGAAATCCCGAGATAAATACGAATTTTCACCGATAAAAACCTGACAAATGGAGTGGTTTTTTTCTCTAGTCCCTCCTACGACTGCCATCCTGAGAAATTGACACGAAGGATTATCGTGGAAGAGATGAATATAAGAAAATTCAATGTCAAAGAAAACGATAGGGCCTATCACTCAGATTGATGCATCTCCTCGAGCGGGCGTATGTGTCACAAGGAAGAAAGTATGTGCGACAGTTGAGAGCTTTCTGTCCACAATCTTGTGGATTTTTCACCGATTTCGTCCTTAAACACAATAGTGAAAATATTCTGAACTAGCCACAGGGATATCCTTGAATCACTGCTGAATCTACCCCAACAACCCTCTTGACAATAGACAAACCAAGGAAAAGGTCAACATTGCGATGCTATTCTTGACTGAACGAAGACTTACAATAATTGCGTCTGCACTAGCTCTCTGCATACCAATGCCAACTTGTATATGTTGAAAGAATGCATTCAAGGGCTGTGTATACCCATCCCAAGTCTTTGAAACTTCAGACAATTTCCATACAAAATATCCTCCCGAGTGCTCTAAATTTCTATCATAGTGATCTCGGCCGTTTGAAAGCACGAAACGTACTCATCCACTTTTCGGTCCATTTCTAGGATATTATATTCATCCAAAACCATTCTCATTTTATTTTTTCTCATCCCCAAATTTTTTTTTCGTTCCAATGAGAGAAAAAAAATTGGAACAATGTTAAAATAACCAAGAGCGATGAAAAGGCGAGTGAGGAATATGACTTGATAATAAAACTGAAGGATAAGAATGATCCTTCAGATTGTGAAAAAGAAAATGTAACAAAAAGTATAGTGGGACAGATAAAAAATGTTGATATGACAGTGTTGTGCGAAACCATCGTTCCATCCAGGGACTTCGTATGACGCTTATTGGAGATGGCTTTTATTTTTATAACCAAGAGAAATGGTGAAGGTAAGCAGTAGACTTTTAACGTAGCTGTGAAATGGATCGTTAAAGGAATACTGAAGTACCATCTTCAAGGATCATCTAGACAGTTCAACCCGGAGAAATAGTTTTCCCAGTTCCATAACTATGGCCGGGATCAATGTCTTTTTTTTTTCACCCCATAAATATATTGAGAATACAAATCGATATTCAATTCATTTATCCGCGAAAAAAAAAATTATCCAGTTAAAAACTACAGATAAAGCAATTACTCTCTCAATTATAGCACTAATGAGCTTGAAAGTTTGTCATTGTAGTGCGTTGGAAGTACTTAATCGGATAAAATTGTTCATTTTCAAATTGTCAAGTATCACTGAAGGAGCAAGCACTCGTTTACCCCGAAACATCATTAGGAACTTGATTAACAGAAGAATGAAGAAGAAGAGAACATAGGGCGCGAGACATATCATTGAGTATCCACTTGTTGCTTCTTCACCCATACGACATTTCCACTGTTTCTCAACTACTTAACATTTGCCTTTTGCCGTCCCTTTTCCGACTTCTCTTAATTCCCCTTTTTAAAGAATAAATCCGAACTTTTGATGAAAATGATTGCTAAATTAATTTTTTCTAATCATAGAAAAGTTTCCACGAATCGAAAAAACTAATCCGAAATTAATTAAATACTCTAATGACTTTGACATGAATTTTTAACATTAAAAGAAATGTTAACATATCATCGTTTCGCACTGTCAGATGCCCACATCCACCCTTGTTATATGGATCAGTAATTCAAGTACGGTTTATTGGGTAATTAATCGTTTAATTGATTAAAAGGTATGACGGATATTTTTGCAGTATAAAGCAAAAATTAATGTAATTAGCGGCGTAAAAATTGATGACTCCGTTGAATACGATTTCGATAAAAACTGGAGAATTTGATAGTCGAATACTTGGCACAACGCCGAATATTCGTGTTGACCCGGTACCGAGGCATTTACACCAGTGTCTATTTCACTCATATTACTAACCAAAAGGCACTACCACAGTGTGCATCTCGACGTGAATTAATTGCCTATAAAGTCAAACTGCTATTTTTATGGACAACAGGGTCCAATTACACTCGCTCGTTTTTCGTGATTTCGTTGCTGGAAAACTTGTTTCATTTCCTACGGAATGTGTCAGATTGCAGGAATATGAGGGAGATAGTTGCAATACTGACGGCCAACAATTCACATCTGACCATACTTGTGTTAATGGAATCAGTGATAATGTTAGAATAGAAAAGAATAAATGCCCACACACACCGGTTTTTTTTTTAAATATGATAAATAAATATTGGACCAGGTACGACATTCATTTGGCACCTAATCGACATATTCATTCATCCATTTTTAAAAATGTACCATGAAAAGTGATGTGTGATGCGGTCAATAGAGGATTTTCATTCAGACTCACTGGGGAAATTTTGTATCACATTGGTGACTCGATACTGATAATTTATAGAATTCTCAGCGGGTTCCACTAGTGAATCTCCCGATACCTCTGTCACATATATTCAACGTATATATTCAGATGAGGAATCGGGGGAATTGATAAAAAGGTGCGTTTTCCCAGTAAAAAGTATAAAGCAACGAAAAATCTCAATTTCCGTATGTTTAAAATTCATGCACCAAAAGTGGTGGAGCCACAAAAATACATAGACCGTAGAATAAATAATGTGGTTGAGCAAAAAAAAAAACCACGGGAATTCCCACGGAATTTTCTTCCAACTCCAAATGGGATCTTCATTAATGCCGTCCATGGGATTAATGAAATACCGGGTCATAGAGTTTTTCCACTACTATCACAGTTCGAAAAAAAATTCTAGAGGGACTCACCGACTTCTGCAGTCCGGATGTACATCGAAATGATCAATCAATTGCTTACCTGCAACAAATAAAGAGAGAAAAAAATATATTACACTGACTATTGAATATAAAACATAATAATTGACTAGCTGATGAACAAATAGAAGCATTAATTATTCCTTACTCAGTACAGGGAGAGGAAAATTGAATAAAAATCCGAAAAAGAGGGAGAATTATAAACCGTAATCGAACGATTGAAATTTTGTTACTGAATAGTATCCCCTGGTGGAAAATTATCAATATCCAATTCTCCCTGATTTATTAGTCACCATCATCATTGATTGTAACTGAGAGAAAGCAGTCAATTGAAATAATTTTCCGGTATGACTTGAAATAATCCCAAAACACTAATGGCAAAGGGGATGCATTAAACAGCCTTTTGCCAGTAACCTCTCCATCACTCCGACGCGTAGGCGTACTAAAACTATCAGTGGTATCTTCACCCCGGGTGAGAAGAACTAGGACAATAGAATGATGGATGTACCTTATCACTCAATTATAATTCAATACAATAAAAAAAAGCCTCGCCCGATTCTCCAATATTCAGCTGTGACACGCGATGTATAAATTATGTATTACGAATCGGGAAAAAAAATAGAAATGTCTCCAAAACGACCAGAATAGCCCACTCGATAGCGTCAAATGGATATCGTGTTAGGGGTGAAGGAGAGGGGATTTAAGGAGGAATGAAAATGTCTAGTAGCACATATAGCCCCAACTCATGAGGGACCGAGGGTGTATATGGGCCGGTGCGAGTTCATTTCGTGTGGCCACAAACTAATCTCAAGTCTGAAACGGAAGCGTGAACGGGGTTGGAGAAGGGTCTCGGCCCTCCTTTCCCTCCCGCAAACACACGTGCATACATCTACATTCGAGGAAATATGTCGGTGAAGGCGTAGGACTCCTGAGAGGTTCGGATAACGTATTGATATTGTAGAGGGGAAAAGATTAATATCCTCTGTAAGTTTAACTATTTATACCTGAGCCAGAGCTTGACATTCCACTTTGAGTTTGCATCCAGTTGGAGAAAATTTCCGATTGAAAACTCTTTACTCTATCTCATCGATACTGATTGAAATGTTAAAATGTCATAGACGATGGCTACAGATGTAAAAAAAAATAAATAAATAAATAATGGAACTGCAACTCCCTGAGACAGGAGTAATCCTCGACCGAATTTGTAACTTAATTTGAAAGAGAAAAAATGTGTTCATTCGGTTCCTATGTGTTTATGAATACAGTTGAGTCTGACGATCGTCGGAGCTTTACTAGTTTTTTGTCAGTGACAGTGACAAATTAAAATGTTTTCATCCATAAAACACATGCGCAGAGTCCGTGCAATGTCCTTGGACAGGAGTGGAGAGGATTTTTTGATAAATTTCTAACATTTGTTTTTGCACGATATTTATATACCTGGGATAGGACAGAGTAGAATAAAAAAAATATATATAACAAGAGACAGGGGAAAAATCTTCTCATATGTCGTATGTACACTGTCCTGTCAAGCTGCCTCACCTGTCCAAAAAACATTTTTTACAGTGACATATTTTGCTGATAGGACTCGTTCGTTTAACACGATAAACGATACAAAAGTATCTTCGATCAATTGGTGTCTTTATGTCCCTTTCAAAAAATTTTCCACGACAAATACAGATATATCATGAACAGCTGAACATATCGGATCAATTTTCACCCGTAAAAAATAAAACATAATAATTATTTGAGACGACTATTGACTGCTTGAATGCCAGGGCCGATTGAATAAATTCAATTAATAATGAAACGTTTCCATTGTGCCCTTCGTAAAATCAATACCGAACTGCCTTTATAATCAGAACTTTAAAAGTTTTCACTTTAATTTGCAATGAGCCGATAATGAAGGAAATACAGATATAGAGGTAAAGGAGAAAGCCCATGAAAATATATATCCAGTGAGCGGAAGTTTATGATTATTCTGCATGTAATCGATTTTTTTTCCCTCTCCATCCACCGAACGGCGATGATGAAGAGCCCAGTCTAAGAAGAGTTGAAGGAATATTTTTTTTTTCTTTTTTTTTTTTCATAGAAAGGTATTACCGAAGAATATGGAGGTGAATGCATTAGGGGAATTTATATTGCCTCGAGTTTTTTTTTCGGGAATGACTAGTACATTCACTGGCACATGTAATGGTTAGAAAAGCTGATTATACCAGATCTCCAGGGTATCATCCTTACTTTTTATGACGGATCAACATAAAATAGGACTACCATCATTTATGTCCATCTTATTCCACGTGAAGCCATATTTTTATGTTCCATCTAGACCCTGAGGTAATCGCGCTTGGGAAAAAGACCAGGAGAAGTTGAAAAAAAAAAAAAAAACCGAAAAGTGCATTTATTTTGGCCACTATCACTTGTGATGACGGCGCAGCTTTCCGAGACCGTTGATACTTTTCACGCTTCACCGGAGCTTTTCGGCTATTCTGGTGAGCGGGTTGAGTATTCCAAGGTACATGGGCTCTGCGAATCCGTTACGCTCCAAAAGGTCCTTTGTTCCGAATGTTTATCGTTCGGACCCAACCGTCGATCCAGCCTGTATCGTTCGTGTTCAGTGATGAAAGCTCCATCTTTTCTAATATGAAAATACGGCATGCTCCATGAGCATGAAAACAATATTCGTTGGGAATTGGGTAATCCAATCGCGGGGGAATGATTCTATTTACGAAGCAAATGGTGGGTTTCATACCTCCAAAGCGTTTCTCTCTTGATAAAATACAAGAGAACTCTATCGACAGTGAATTCTCAATTATCTGATTCATCCACCCGCACGATAAAAAAGATTTTTATCATTCAACAACAGCGGGAAGTACATCCAAGATAATTCTGGAAGATGAAAACACCGAAAGAAATCGATTTTTTTTTCCATCAAAAATTACTTCAGATATTCCTTCTCCGTGCAATAATTCCGTGACAGTTGAGTAAAATTTCCACCAGTCACAAATCACTTCGGAATTACGGAAAATATACGTAATTTTTCGTGAAATATAAGTGGAAGTTGGAAAATGCATTAATCACACCGCCTCGGGGGTCTTTTAGCCACCAGCCAAGATACCGGATGCGTGAATGAATGAAAGAGAAATAACTGTCAAACGAGTGAGAGTTTCACCAGCCGATGCCATTAGCTCAGGTCACTATAAAAATTCGAACGAGTGGAGCCGCCGAGGGCCGAGTAAAATCACTGAGAAAGGTTAATAAAGAAGAGAAAAAAAAAGCGGAAGTGGTTTCTCCACTTACGTTGTACGATTCTGCTTCATTTATGTAGTGTCCCCATTAGCAAGAAATCTACAATAAAAGACCACTCGTCCATCTTTCCCCCCTAGTTATGTTTTTTTCCCTAAGAATATATTCGAATCTCCATTGGTCTTTTCACCGGCAAAACCAAACTGTCTTGATATTGCCTACAGATGCTATTTCAACCACTGGAACTTGTTAAAAAAGATTCTCGTTAAAAAAGTACGAGAGGTTTCTTCAGTGAGTGCTTTCAAGTAGCCCACGCGTTCCCTCCCTCTCAACGTCTATGAAAAATATTAATAATGAATGATAAAAGAACATCTTCGTCAAACTATTCGACTTGAAAAATTATTTTTTATCAATTATAACAGTCTGTAACCAACTGAATTGAATCCCCCCACCCAATATATCTCACCGAATATACATCAAAAAGCTGAGCTCACGTAGTCCCAGGCCATTCATGTATATCTAAATCCCCTCCATATATTCTAAATGAAAGAGGACCAAGCACATCTGTTTTTATATGCAAAAGCGACGTTGGTGGTATCCTCGAAGCATCCACGCGATATTTTTTCGCGTAACGGCAACATTATGCGACATCTGGTAAGATCATCCAGAAAACAGACGTACCACTAAAACGCATTTATTCTGGCTAGGATATCCATACCCATAGAATTTCCTATGCTCAGGTTACCTAGCCATCGATTAGATCGTATGAGATATATGGAGATAAATATTTACAGCTTTATCTTCGATAGTGGATCATTACAAATGATATTTCAATCAGGAATTGTTGTAAAAAATTTATCCCTAATCTAATCCATTTCCTTCATGTGTACAGACGTACATTCTTCATTTATTTGCTCATGCAATGTGCACCTGGTACTTTTGGCTCAAATATACTTGTATAATTCATAGGTAAATTCGAGTTTAATCCAGCTTTGGTGCATACGAAACTGTACGTTGACCGGCTGAAAGTTATGAGACTCCCACGTGTGTTTCACTACTATGGTCGCGGTTAGGACAAGTTATTAGTTGTAGGCTTCGTTAGATCCGTCCCTGGCAGCTCATTCAGTTGGTGAAAATGGTATTTTTTTTCTGGATCAGTTAGATCCTCCATCGATTATGGAATAATCAGGGATTATCGTAATCTCTACGTTTGCTGGATTTTTGGCTTCCTCATGGAAGCACTGATGGTTTTTCCAGTGAAAATCGCACGTTTTTAAGATTATTAAATTTTTGGGATCGATGTCGAGCTCATTCCACCACTACAGTCATACGTGTACTCAATATTTTCAATGCAGGTGGCTATGAATAATACTGAGAGCCCTTAACATGCTTCCGACACCCTCCACTAGGTTCCTATCAAAAGACAACAATCTAGTCGGGCTGACTACAGTGGCTCTCGTTGCTATGCATTCACCATCACAAATTCCACTCGTTTCTTGAACACGTACTTTATGATTCGCGAAAAATATAGTTCAGATAAATTATTTAGAAAGCTGTGACAAATTCTTGTGGCGCACCAGCGAATTTTATTAACGAACGCAGGGTGATTCATAAAATTTTTCAAAAGCTCCCAAAGTCTGTCACACTGACTTCACATATTTTGTTCTGCCCTCGCTATATAATTCAGCTAATCAAATTAACGTATATTGAAATTCACAACTTGATTACGAGATGGCATACATAAAAGCTTTTGATACAGAAAATATGGAAAACCATTTCCATGAATGTCCAGTGGAATGAGCGAATAATTCAATTTTTTTAGTTTAGTGAACATCAGCAGTGAAATAAAATTTGCAACAAGAGTTGATGAATAGAAAAAAAATTCTGTAAACTTCGCCAACCGAAAGCACGGAAATATTTCATGATATATTATAAACCAGTGGAGAAATTACAGTTGCCTGTGGTTCGGTTGTTATTGATGGTTATTGATGCTGAAGGAATTTCTGTTTTTATACTGACTCACACGAAATATATATATATATATCAAGCAACGGGGAGGAGCTATGATTGGTAATATATCGAGAGAAGGAACTGCCCTCCCATTGGCTATTTAAATTTCCTGCCAATTATTTCAAAATGTTAATTAAGATATCATTCCCGAAGAAACATGAGACCATCAGAATTTTTTTTACGATAAAGTCCTGATGTTTATCACCAGGCGGGAACAACAATCAGTGAATCGTATTGTCTTAACAATATTGATCCTGTAATTTACAATAATTAGTCCATTGTCGGTCCAAGTACCAGCAAGATTGCCACTTACTCGACGTGCTAGGGCATATGAGGATGCCCAGTTTGTGGTACAGCGAGAGCGACATTTACTGTAGCCCCTAACAGGGACATTAATACCGAGGTAAGACGACACGACGTAGTCGTTTTCCCATGGGACCTTTGGTAGTCAACTCTAGCCAAGAGACTGACATAAATGCGAGGTGGATTACGAGCTGGTTCTCATGTGTCTAGAACTGTCCCAATAAATAGACATCAGTGGCTCATGTTTTTTTAATGAAATCTCCAAGAATAAAACATCAAATTAACGCACCCCCCCGGGTGTCAATGACGAGTGTCATACAAATACCATAAACGATGATAATGCATTTATCAATTACCATCCCATCACCACTGATTTCAATGTCATTGACATACAGAAGATAATATTTGATAAAATTGCGTTCTTCCTCTGGCGTTTAATTCCTGCCGTACGTCAAACTCCAACGACGACAAATTGCAAACGATAAATCGTCGTCTGGCGGCGCTTATGCAATGCGATTAATCATGCACTTCAACCGAGTCAAGTTGCCCAAGGTAGAGGGGGTGAAAAATAGAAAAAAAAAAGAAAAAAAAACAGAAAACGAGTCGGGGTGACTGGATGAGAAAATGAAATGAGAGGACAAACGAGAGGCCAATCGTTCTTGAATTGCAATTGTCATTGTGGTTCGTTGACTCCTGCGATGATAATCATCGTATTTTCAGTCGAGAATACTATTACTGATCTGAGAAATTGTATTACTCTAATCTAATCATTCAAATCTGAATTATTTTCTCTTAAATCGTCTAATGGGGTCAATCACTCGCATTAAATTTCATTTTGCCCCAGGATTCGATTTTTCCCCAGCTCCCCTCCGAGAATCGGACATTAAAGTGAAGCATTAAATCACGCAGATAGTTACATATCCCGTATATTCCACCCTCCCCCTCACCATCAGTGCCGCCCCCTTCAGGGCAACACCAGAAAGTTGCGGTAAGTGACGAGCCCTAGTTGGTATTCAAAATCACCGCAAATTCCGTACGCGTTTGGAATTGATGGTTGCATGTCGTTATTTCAATATTCACGTCTGCATGCAATGGTCAATATGAGTAACATCTGTTAAAGGAGATGGCAAGTTTCCCTGTCTGTACACACTGCCATCAAAGCAGTTGAAAATGCAAAATTAATTTCACGATTTGTTTGATAAAAATTTGTCAAAAATGTTTGAATATAATGAGAACTTCTGCATTCAGATAAAATACTGGAATTGCTTTCATTTTACGTTTAAATGGGAAATGAAGTAGACGAGAAAAAAGAAAATTCCATTTACAAACGTAGAATAAAAGTTACAGTGAATAGCCCGCCAAGGAGAATAAATTTTGATCGCCCTAGTCATCCCAAAGCTTGACTCAAACCACTGGCTGGAATAGTATTGAATTCTCTCGCAAGTTTTAAACATCCTTCAGCACCGAATGGTTATCCAACTTTACAGCAGTCAATATTTATGATATCGACAATTGAAGTATTAACAAGTGAGAAATTACCCTAGCAATTGCCCAGATTACAACAGTATTTCCTGATCGATTGGCAATATGCTACCGAATATTTTTTTAACAAAATCATAAACGACCCATAAGGACACTTCATAAATTCATTTTTTAACGATACACCCCATTGATACTCGCCTTCAAATCAATCCATAACACCATAAGGTCTCCACCATAAAATCATAAATAAACACCTCATTTCCGTCATTAACCCCTCAACTGTAGCATTTCCTATGACATTTGCGACCCTAATATCAGGTAGTTTGATCGTGTTAGAGGAGTTCGTGAGCGAAGACGTAAATAAAGCTTGTAGTAAATTATCCTTGATAGCACAATCACGGCTGCCTCCAACGCCAAGGTGGTGAGACCAAGTGGAGTACAATAAAAGCGAAAGAGATGAAGGTTAGAACGGGAATGGTTCGTACATTGAAGTATTATATACCCATATAGTAGTAAGACCGAAGGTCCTGTGGGACAACAGGACGTTCATACATATTTATGAAGATTCATGAAGGAAAAGCTCTCCCCCACCCCATTTCTTGGCTTTCTCAGCTGTCGTATTCAACTCTTCTATCATTTGGCCTTGGCCCTATGCCACCATCACCTGTTCCCCACCTTTTTTTTTCCTGACATTTTATTTTACCATACAATTGCGCATGTTTATAATGCATAATGCACGAGGAAAAAAAATTTCTCGACGAAACTATTTCGTACTTTGATCGGGGAGAACAAGGAGATGCGCCTGCATACGGTGATGATGAAGATCAATATGTATTGGATTCGAAAAGCATTGAAACTTGGGGTGAAAAATTTTTTCGAGTATTGAACGTCAAGAAAGAAATATTGAGAGCTAATCGAAGTAAAAATTCCAACGTGGATGTCTCAAAGAACTGAGAAATACAATATAGTCTCATGATTGAGACCAGAAGAATCGAAGAATAGTCCTAGAACTGAAGCCAATGTGAATCCATTCATATGACATACCCAATGTCGAATGATTTCCGCTCGTGCGCAGGCTAGTACTACGATCGAATTTCCCCAGGTTATTCGTGCATAGACAGAGGCCGACGCTTGCCTGGCAGCGGAAGTGTACAACGGTGGCTGGCATCATTTCCGGCTACCACTGTTTAGTTTCCGTTGCTTCCGACAGCTATCTATATCACTATGTCACAGCATCCACGAGTATGCGACGATTTCTGAAGAATTATAAATCACTGACACTGGACTGCCGGTAGGTAATGTTGAATTTCTCATTCTTGCCTTTGATGTCTCATTAAATTCAGTCTTCAACCACTTCAGCCCACTTCCGGTGACTTCAGTGATGACCACACGCCGAGATAATTGTTCAGTAAAAATTACGAAATTATGTGGTAGAATTAGTAGTGTGGTAGTCTCAAGGAGCATCTTCACGTTTGTTTCCACATCTTTTTCGTTTTCCTTGACGACTTGGCAGAGTTGGTGCACTAGGTAACTTCGGAAAATTGTATTTCTCCTGGGTGTTGGCATCCAACTTTTTAGGGAAAATAAATGCACGTTACTGGGTAGCGAGATGTACAACATGACAGCTGGGTTTAGTTACCAGAATAAGGAATTTTCGGTTTCCTTTCACTGCCATATACCGTAAAAGCTAGAGGAACTTTAGCCTTTAAAGCCTGTGGGCGCGTTTCCCAAACTTGGTGAACAAAACAACTGAGAGCATTTCGTTTCGCTTTCCGCCTCACTTAATTGACGAACTTTAGTCGTCACTATGTCACCCTTGCCAACGTTTTGAGGCGTTTACTTGACGAAACTACTTTGTTACCAGCGGTCGTCGCACTTGTGTATTTCTTAAATTTTAATGACTTGGTTGTTTAAGTTGAGGATAATTATCCAACAATTTTGTGATTAATTTTCACCATTGGTTGAAGACATTCGTTAATTCACAACAATTCTACCATTGGATTTTCGGCAAGTAAACTTATAAGCCCTGGGCATGGTACTAACACATTCTGATGAAAACAGCATTCGAGTTATTCTATTAAATTGAAGCAATCTCCATAGTTGCATTTGGCTTTCTAGCTCCAGAGAGGTTACTCCGGTGGTAGTACTTGCAGATCTCGGGCTGATTCATAATTGGGGTAACCTTGCATGGATACCATTACTTCTACAATTGCGGCCTTAAATATTGTCCTATCACAAAGTTTGCCACGAACACACAATCCAATTGGCGATGCTGGAATCGGATACGTTCCAGTGTTCGGTAAAAGGATAAAGTTATCAAACTAAATCATTTTAGATGGCCCACCGATTCAGACTTGTCCAAAGCCACAGTAACGCAGCATATGCCATATAAACAGCAATCAAAGCCAAAGTTAAGTGAACATTGGCCATATTCAGAGAACTTTAGACATACGAGTGCGTAAAATATGGGATCAATAAAATATGACAAACTAACTCATTCAAAATTGTTGATGTAAAGCACTTTATGCCAGGACATGAAACTTTCTCAATTCTCATACCCCTAGTAGTCAGTCCACTTGTTCGTTAAACGAACTAAAATACCCGGGGAATTTTCTGAACGTATCATTAAATTATGAATCGTACATCGCATCGGGTGGCCGTTTCAGTCTCATTGTTTCTTGGATGTGTCAATTGTTTTCCTCTAATTCTGTATTTTTCGTTGGTTGTACAAATACACTCGACTGAAGTTGTACAATCGAACAGACGAGTTTAAAACAACGACCTATAGAACCAGCCCTAGAAGTAACCGAACAATATACCACCCTCTTCAGGAAGACTCTTATTTCTCTCCCCCATTGGTTCAACGGATTTTCGCTTCAGTCTCCATTTCGACCTCAAAGCACATTCCAATAAAATCCAATTATTTGTGATAGTTGCAGCATGCGCACACATTTCCTATTTACTCGTGAATGTAAAAAAAAAATGTATCACACAATCCCTGATTTAACATTCACCGCTGATTCCTCCCCAATAATAATCCCGCGTTTAGGATCGACAGAAATGTCAAAATGGGAGATGGGAATGTCCCTGGCGTCAGCAATAATAATTTAATCAGTCCATAATTCGTTGCCTAAAGGATCATAGCACTAATTCATTCACTACTCCTCATTAGAGAGATTGAAAATTTGGGGTAATTGATGAACAAGTTTTCTACATCAATGTTGTCTCAACATTCAACTTGTACAGAACATCCGACGTTAACCCATTCCCCATTTGCATTTCTCAAACTCTCTTCATAAATCATTCGTCCGATGTTTGGTAGTCAGCAAATTTATTGTTGGTACCTATGGCACTCGATTCATCAGGAGAGAGCCAACTGACACATAGGAGTATGCCAGAAGTAAGTATGCTCACATCTGTAACACCACTACTTGAGGAATATCAACGCTTTCATCTAGAGCCTCCCTGTTCTCTGACCTAACAGAATCAATATTCTGGATGATGCACGGTCTCACGTGCATTTGTGCTTTGCATACGTTATTTCGAGGGGTCAAATGGAAAGGCCCATTGGAAGTTGTGGAGCGGGCGGGTACGAACGAGAGAATATTTGATAGAAGGATAAGTTCATAGTGATTTGGCTATTTGGATCATCGATTCAATATTTTTTTTTCATGAGAGAAAAAAAAAATATCCCTTCGATGCAGATTGTGATGCAGCGAAATAACGCATATCAATTTTACTTTAGGCACTCAGAAGCTTATATCATATCTGAACTGACATATTTGCAGTGGTCGTTAATCTTAATCTCCAACATATTTGCAGAAGATGGAATGTGAATGTTTTTTCGGCAAACGATTAAATGACAATTGCTGGATCCTTCAGGGCTTCACTCCTTTTGATTGATGCCCCATTCAATTTACTTTTATGAGAATTTGGACACCATTTTTTTTTTTTAATTTTTCCATGGAGATTTGAGAGATTAACGTAGAATCTTACACTCTCAAGTAATTCGCGAGAAGTGGCTAACTATTATGGAGGAGATCAATCTCGGAAAAGTTTGAGGAAACTCTACAATTTCTCAACAAAAAAGAAAAGAAAACGTGATCCATCAATCCAATGAATGAACGAGGAAGGTATCTCACTGGAAATGATTCCTCTCCATTGATCTTTACCAACTTCAAACTACATCCTACAGTAGAATCGAAATTAGCTAATTATCAGCAGATAGATTACGAAATCCTTCAGCTCCTCCACCGGGATTTCAATGGGCAATATTCATTAACTTTGAATTTCATTTTCACTCTTAATCCACGCTGTCCTGCTCACTCTAGTTATCTTTTAATCATTCCTCAGTGAATAATTAAAAAATTCATCAAGCAGTTATCAATCCTCTTTAAAAAAATCCCATTACTTGACACATTATTTTCTTCATTTCACTTCTATCTCCGGAGATTCACCAAATGAGTATTTTGGGTGGGGTGGGGGCGTATGGTAGAAACACAGCCGGGCATTATCGCTAATGAAATCAAGACCCTTTCTTGTGATGTCGGGCAATTAATGCGGTTTTCCTCGTGACCGAGAGCTAGACCGAAGTAGATAAACCGTTGCAGAAAGCTCAAGGAATAGGTACTCTCTTTTAGAATGCCACTGAGAAAGCCCCGAGAAACGGTGGAACGGTAACTAGACTGATAATTTCATGGGAATGTTGCGGTCCAGAATGGTGGAACAAAAAAAAACTAGCAAACCCAGCGAAATCTTGAATAGAATTGTTAAACGCCTTGCCTAGTGTCCCATCCATTTTGATAGACCTGATTCTATGGAATTACATTAATTGAAATCCTGCCCTGGTACACCAATGTACATCATGTGCGTCCAATGAAGATTTAGCTTTAGGCATCTTATTCAAAGGGGATTCTGTGTTCACTGGCTCCATTCATTCGGAAAATTTACCTTTAGAATTAATTATTTGACGGGACTCATTGGGAATATAGAGGAATGATGTGAAAGGGATGCACGAATCAGTGGGACGACTGGTATTTCACCTGTCATCATTCAAACATTCTTCGTCCAACCCCAGAGGAGCTTTTATTCTGATTACCACTTTCACCCTGAATTGGCAAATTTCATTGCCAATAAAATTAATTTTTAAAGCAAATAAATTTCTTAAATAGATGCTGCCTTCAAAGTTCGTCAGTGCATACTCGACTTAATTGGGCTAATCAGGTCTTGATGCAAAGCGAATTGGAATTTTGGGTGGAATATATGCAGACGTTTCAGAATTTCACCCAGACGGTGGTTTTCAAGCGTCCCCCCGCGCGTAAACGTCTGAGTCGTTGGAAGGTATTCCGTTAATTAGGCCGATGGTTGGTGAATTATCCGCATCTGGTGCTAAGGGGATCAGTATAAAGTATTTTCCCACGTATTATCACTCTGTGCTTGACGAATATATCCCACGAGAGGGAAATGATTCTCGGATTAAAAAAATTTTTTTCTCTTCGCAAAGAGATTCACGTACGGTTAAAAGACTTTTTTCCGTTATAATGGAGACAATGAGAGTAACTTCTACTGTAGTATAACACCGATATTCCCTTAATGAACCTCTGGAAACTAATATTCAAGTTTTCAACAATAGAACAGTTGTCACTTCACGAAGCAGTTGAAATGAGTGGCAAAAATGTTATTTGAGAGAGAAAAGCAATGGAGCGTGAAGACACTGAGGGAGAAATGCCGTAGAAAAAAATTTAATCTTGGCTGAGTATAAAGGAGTGGATAGAGAAAATACCTGAAGACTTAGGAAGAAGGGCGAATATGGTATCAACGAAAAGCGAGACCAATGGCCCATTTGAAAAAATATTATTGCTAGTGTTGATTGAGTATTCTTCCCCTTGACATTGTGACTCACAAGGAAAAATCAGAATTTAAATTTATTCAGACCTTCTTGCCACTGACTGAATTGACCATTTAATGATGATGAATAGACGGAAGAGGGGCCCGACTAATTGCCACAATTCTCACAACTTCGAGGGAGTAAATTACGAGGCTTAAATCGTTTGAGTAAAAAGTATCATAGAATAGTGACGCAAAAAATAGTCTTAAATCGACTGAACGGGCTTAAAAGGTCCTGCCGACGGTACTTAAGTATCTGAATCAACTACGAGTCCAGAAAAAAAAATACAATCCACCGGCTGTGGATTTTTTTTCAAAATTCAAGCTTTCCTCAATAATGCTCCACGTGTTATAATAATTTAGGCGAAATAAATGATCAAAAATTTCATGCATGAATTATGAAAAATACGTGAAAGGGACTGATCCCTTACTTACCTTTTTAACTGTGTCCCTACGCCGCCGCACCACTGGATCCTTATCCTCTCCATCGGGGAGGATGACACGAATGGCTGGACTCGATGATACTGTTTGTACAATATCCTCCTGTCGATTATTCGGTGACCATGCTACAACACTACTACTAACACGCGATCTAGATTCCACAGCAGCGTCGGGCTTCTCCAACGTTTTTTGCTGCTGATATTCTTCATCAATTTTTGCCTGAAACAATTTTCGTAATGATTTAAAAATCATCTATCTTCGTGGAACATTAAGATAGTGTTATATTGGAATTAGCTTTAAACTGTCCATTGTCCCAGAACATTTTTTAATATTCGTACAAAATTGAATTTAGGGAACTAGAACTAGACATTATTCAGTATAAAAAAAATCCCTTCCCATATTCATTCAATTCTGAACCCATGCAGTGTCATCTGAAATGCACCTGTGGACTCCTGTGGTACAATACGATTCTGAGGACAATTCCAGAATCAACTCGGATTATTTCAGAGTCGCTGACAGCGACATCTAGCACATCTCAGTGGAGCTAAAGCCTCCTGAGATTGCCAGGTGATTGTTTAAATTACGTGGGTAATCTTGAGATCACATCGAAGGTCTCAAATGTATGTTGATTTTGAACAAATAATAATTGTTTATGCTCGGGGAAAAATTTCACCGCCATATTGTCCTGAGAAATTTGTGAACTTGGAGTTTACTACATCTCCATAATTACGACCTTTCATTTCATCTAATAACGGGAATTGCCTATGCATTCCCTGGGAAACATTTGCTATGCCAGAAAAAGCAACTGATAACCCCAATCAGGTTAATTTGTTGCCCTTTTAATGGTTTATAATACCCTGAGTGCTTGTCTTCGGGCAACAAGAGGGTCAATAGCGATAAGTATCAACACAGGTGTTACAGATTCATCACCCCGAGAGTAATGACAATTTATGGTGTGGGTAATGTCACCTGTCACCTGTCACCTGTATTGATAATCGTCTTGAAGCCATCAATATTTAGTCTATCAAATCAGATTATTCAAACAGACACGTAGAATCCAGATGATATTCTAATTGTTTTTCTTAATTGTGAGAGCCAAATAAAAGGTTTAGGCATTTTCAACTCAATTAGGTTATGATAAGGAGACGAAGCCAGACAGAGAGATGAAATTATTCAAGTGATGAGATAAATTTGATTGTAAGAGAATTAAGCTAATGAGGTTGGAGAGGAAAACATAACGTCCAATTGAATAACTAAACCTTCATCTTGGTTATCACTTCATGAGTGAATAAATTAAGGAGTCAAACAAAAGCAGGAAAATTGATGCTTTAGTAGAGAAAAAGGGCTATAATCTCACGTATCAAGGGAGATTAATCTCTGATTATCAAGTCACCTACGTGATCTATGAAGAGCAACGCTAAATAAAATCAAATTGACAATGGAGAATGGAAAATAAGTTAAAATAGACACGTGTAACAGCGTCGACGCGAATGTGAGAGATCGAAACCATCTGGTCTAACCTGTAGCTTCTGTTTGTCCTCGATGATATGGATATCCTCGTCCTCAGCATTATTGGGACGTTCCAGCCCTATGTGAATGACGTTAACACCTCCACCAGGACCGTGAGAGTCTCTGGAGCCCGAATAACCGTGTGGTGGTGCTGGCAGGAGTAAATCCGGACCAGCTTTTTGGATTTTTTGATACACTTGATAAACACTGTTATAAGCACTTCCGGTACTACTCAAATCCGGGAGAAAAAAAAACGTACCGAAACACATTGCACTGAATGTCAAAAACACAAGCACTATGAGATACTTTTCTTTTGCACGAAATGAGCGACGAGAAAACAGTGGCACCGGGACGCCATTAACAAAACGCTGGTAAGACGGGAGTACATTAGTGGCATTCGTCATTTCAGATAAAACAATAAACACTCAACAAGGTCGATATACTTTACTGGGCATTAATTAAATCAGCACGATACCAACGTTTGTTGCTATTTCACGAGCCATCACACGCCATTACTGTCCAGTGGGTGAGAGTGAAGGGGACACGTGACTAGTGCCATCTGGACGTGATCGCGAGCGGCTTCCTCGTTGTTCGGTGTGTGACGAGCGATCAAGTAGGAAATATGAATTTAAGTTTGATATCCGTAGAATCAGCAATAAGCCTTCTATCGTTAGAGTTGTAACAAATTTTTGGCATTTTTTGTCTAATGTATTTTTGCTGAATTGTGGGCACTTCTGGAGTTCACAAATGGAAATAAATATTCCGGAGGATGAATATGCCTTATTTTATCATTTATGTCAATATTTATCGCGATTGTTCAGTAGTGGGATAGAGACTGTAGGCTCAGACCGGAGGACGCTGAGCCTAACAAATTTTGGACATTTTTTTGTCAAAGGTAATTTTGCTGAATTTTGGGCACTTACCGCGTTCACATATGGAAATCGGTAGTCTTGGGGTTGAATGTCCATTATTTTATCATTAATGCCAATATTTATCACGATTTCTGAATACGGGGACAGAGATAATAAACTCTGACCGGGGGACGCTAAACGTTGTTGCACACCGTTGCGAATGCTGTTTGCAAATATGGCCGACCAACCTCCCGCGCACACGAGTCCCACGCATTGCGCATGTCCACCGCTACGCCGCCATTTGCAGAGGGCGTAGCGGCAGCTAACTTTTCAAAGATGAGGAATTACCATACAAAAAATATTAAAAACATAGATATTGATAATAAAAATATTTAAAATACAATAGAATGTAAAAAATGGATTTTCACGGAGGATATTGGTCAATATCATCGAGGCGGCAAATTCAAGTAAGCCAAGTAAGACGGAAATCACTTAAAACTTCTCAACATGAAAATAGACATATATTTCAGTATTTTTAAAACAAAATACCGTTTACATTGAAAAAGAGCTTTACATGTTGAAAAACATTGTACATGTTCCTTAAATAAAGACGAATTTAAACATTAATAATTATCCAGAGCGAATAATACGCATTCACTGGAGAGATCAAGTATTTCCCATCCTTTATCTCCTAATTATTTTTATATATTTTTATCGATTAGACGTTTTTCAGATACGTTGTACGGAAGATGTCTAGTATCACAATTCTCGTAATTTTTAGGTACTACTGTATAGCTGCAAATAGTTTTTGTACAATATTCTATGTACATTCGATTATGGTAGAGTTGGAGATAGTGTTCTTCTCGTGATAAAAATGAAGATAAAAATTCTCATTAAACACCTATGGAACCTTCAATTAATCTTGATTAATTAATCAAGAATTTACCAATAGAATCTAGGGAATATTTCTCTACATATTCCTGCCTATTTTATTTGGGTAAAATATTTGAAGCCATCGATTAACCAATATAAGGCACAACGGTACTCATGGAATGAATTTCCGAATACCAATCTGTAGAAACCTAAAGATCGATTGAATTACCTATCACTAATTAATTTCCTCGATAGGATAAATGAAAAAAATATATATAATTGTTAGCGTGAGGTGATGATTTATAATCTATATCCACCCCCTACCAACTTATCTCGTCATAATGAATTAATACTTAATTGGGAATTCATTAGAAAAATTATATTACCTAAAATTCTGAGTGTGACATACCACATCAGAAATAACAATTATTTTCGCGGCTCCTTGGACAGATCCATTATCCATTTAAAAAAATAAGTAAAAGCTGAATTTGTACAGATAAAAGCCCCTCTCCAGGAGCCGCTGAACACTGAGCAGTTCTCTGGAACCCTTGGCACCAGGGAGACTGGGGTAAATGAACTTTAGAATTATTCAAAAGGCTGACACCTCAGGGATCTGTTCATTAATTGAGCTCAGTCTCATCACAGAGAAAAATTTGTACTTTGCAAGCAAAAAAAATATCCCCTCGTCAACAGTTCAATGAATTACCAGCCTTCTGCAGGTGTCCATAATAACCCACTCTCCCCTGCAACTACGATCCTTCCATGTCCTGTGACGTTAAGTCCAAGTAATCTCACGTTTTCGGTCGAAACCGTGACATGTAAAACTCGCAGTCCGAACAGTAACCGACATTTTCGGGAACTGTTTTCTTCCGGCACAAGTTACATGGCACAGGTTTAGTCCCAATGGATGGCATGCCAATGGTTTGACCCTTGCCAATACCATTGACAGTACCATTGGCTTGAACTTGCATCTGCTTAGCTTGTTTTGGAATCGGTGGATGCTGATAATTCGGGTACTTTGCATTGGATTGTATCTGGCCATTTTGAAGTGAATGAGGATAAGTCTGATTGGGCGCCAGTATATTCTGCTGGTCGACCTTTTGCCCAGCCCTCTGATAGCTGTCGACCCTCGGCTGATAGTTCTGGCCTTTGTGGAGATGCTGATGACTCTGCGGAGGTGACTGATGCTGTAGTTGACCCATCTGTTGACTGCTTTGCAGCTGCTGGGGCACCTGATTCTGCACTTGCGAATGTGGATGAATGAGACGACTCGGTGGTGGCTGATACTGCGGCAGCTGTTGGGAAATCCTCATTGACCCGTTGTGCTGCTGATATCCCTGATATCCATTCACTGGATGTTGATTCTGATTCATAAATTGTTGGTACGAATTCAGAGGTTCATTGGGCTGCTGGAAATACTGCTGATTGTACTGAACAGTTATTGGACTGGAGTTGTGACTGGGAAGTCGCTGGCCCTGACCATTCTGTACTTGTGGCTGCCCCGGTTGTTTCCCCAGCTGAGGGTGATCCAACTGAGGGTAACCAGGGTGACCAGCATGTCCATTTCCATGAATTTTTTGCGTGAGCTGCTGAACATTGGGCTGATACTGCTGGTGCATCTGGACGGTGTAAGGACTCGATGGTTTCTGCATTTGAGCTGCCGGAATCGTTTGGTTTCTCGGATGTGCTGTGCAGATCTGGGGATAGCTCTGGATTGTTGCTGATGACGAGTAACAATGCGATGGGGAAGTGCTCTGAGAGTACCTGGCTTGCGCTGGTGCATGAGGCAAGTACGGAATTTTCTGTTGATTCATGGAGTTCAGGTAACTGTCCCTCACGTCGCTATTGGACGTTGGATACGAATTCCTCATCTCTTGGGCCGACTCCACGATTTCGTTAGAGCTCTGTCTCACGACACTGCTCTTCACTGGGTCTGAAACGCTGACAATGGGGTTGACACTCTTCAGTTGATCCTGGAAGGGAGTCGCTGGTATGCTGTCAGCCTCGCTCTTCAGTGGCAGCGTTTGCTGCTGGAATTTCATGGCAGGTGCATTCTCCCGATTAATCTCAGCTTCTTGCAGGCTTCGGATCTCCCGCAGGACCTCCGCAGTCTCTGGTTTGTTCATGGCAGACCGGAGAACCCTCTCGAGAATGGGATTTGGAATGTAGGAATCTTTCTCGTCGTCCTCGGCAGTCGCAACAAGCACTACTTGATCGCAGAAGGAGACACTCTTTTTCTTTCCAATTCTGTTCCTCGTTTTCCTCGGTGCAATGTCCTCCTCGTTAGGAAGAATCGTCGTATTTTGAATGGTGTTCTGCATTGCCACTTCGCTTATGTCATCCTCAGGGTAGTCGATTGGCAGACCGTTCTCGTGCGGTAACGTCAGAGACATCGACAGAATCGCAGCGTTTAGACTGTTCGTTACAGGTGCTGCCGATGGCACAGCTGCAGGGACGTTCTGCGTCGAAGTGAAGTCAGAGCTGGTGCCCGTGGGCATTTTATTATCAGTCTTTGGAGATGGAATGTGATCAGCAGCCATCGGGGTCAATATTTCCACTGATTGCCTTCGAATTTCGTTCGCGTTTACATTCGGGGAATTGACGGGCTTCGCATCCGATTCGTTTTGAATCTCCGGCTGCAGCTTGATTTTCTCGAACCTCGCAGCCATGTCCCTCACGGAGGAGGCCACCTTGGGACAGTCAATGACATCGTGCCCGGGCGTTTGCACTGCTGTTTGATTCAAACTGTTCATCATCAGGTCACTCGTTCTCCTCGCAATACTCTTCGGCACTTGCTGACCGTCCAGTGGTCCCACCCTCTTGACTTTCCTCTCCGCCTGTTTGGCCTGCAGCTCCTTCAGCCACGTCTCACTCGAATTTTTCTCCTCCTCTTCCTGACGTGCCTCCACCTGATTCTGCCTGCTCTCTTGCACCTGCGAGGCCTCCAGCATGTGCTGCCTCTTCAGCTGCAGCTGGGCCAGGAGAGTACTCAACTGTTGGATTTCAGTCTGTGTTTGTGTCATCGGCTGAACGTTCGTCGTCACCTGGGGATGGGGATTATCCACCTCCAGGGGTGAGGGTGGAGGCGGGAAATCTTCGGACGTCTGTCTCGAATGAGCTACACCAGCCACTGGTGGATACGGTGGTGGTGGAAAATCTTCACTCGACTGGCGTGAATGGGAGACAACTGTCGCATGCACTGGGTAGGGGGGAAGAGCATCCACCTGTGGTTTACCAGGGCTCTGCTCATTGTGAACGTCAGCGTGTGTGACAACTAGCACCGGTTCGTACAGAATGCCATTGGCATATTTCACAACGTCATCCTGAATCTTGGGGTTATCATAACTCGCCTGACTCGGCATGAATCCAGAGTGTTTACTCTGATCATTGTAGGAAGGGAGAAATGGTAGTGAATGTGGCTCCGACACATAATCCTCGTAGTTCTTATCGCTCGAGGAGTTAGTATAAAAATTTGACGGATTTGAGTGACTCCAGTAGGCGTTCGTCGTTATTTCTTGCTGCGAGGGATTAACGCATTGCTCATTAGCCATCATATTGACGGGCTGATCGGGCTGTTGCTCGTTGCGTACTTCTCCATGACACTTAGTCTTGCTAAGTTGGGAAGTCGTCCTGAGCGGCGGCGGTGGAGGGACCTTGGCAACGTGCAGTGCCTTGCCAACGCTACCATGAAAGCTCTTCCTCATCAATCGACTGCGTTCGAGGTTGGGATTGCCATTAGGGGTCACATTTCCAGTAAATTCCAAGTGTCCTTCGGACAAATAACCACTCAAAGTCTGTCCAGGGTTGTTTCCCTTGAGACCGAGGCTGGAATCATCAACAGATTGTTTCGGTAGAGTGCTGGCTGCATCCTGATTGCTAGAGGGAGGTGCCTGCCCTTCACGAAGATCGGGCATGCTTCGATTTTTCCGTTTTATCAAACCTCCCATCAGGAGCTTCCTCCTGATCTTGTGCTGCTTCTTTCCTTTCTGATCTCCCGCCTGCTGTCCACCGTCGGCATTTTTCATTCCACTTTTCGTGGTCTCTTTGCTCGTGTCGTTTGATTTTTCAGTTTTGACGTTCTTCGGTGAGACTGAGAGTCTCGAAGGAGCGATGGAAAAGTCCTTAGAGACATTCTTATTCCTCTCTTCACTCCTCGCTCTCTTCTTATCCTTTTTATCGTCATCGCACCTCCTCACCCGGCCTAGAATACTGGTCCTCTGCGTGGGCCTTTCATAAAGCATGTACTCCTCATCCTCAATCACACTGGACGATTTATTTCGAAGGTTTTTCTTCTTCGGTAACGTCGCATAAATCTCAATATTCTTGGTGACTGGTTTCTCCAACAACGCAGATGCATTAACCAGCAATTCCCGACTGTTTTGTCTCGAGTGATTCCCCTTGTCCCTCGAATTTTGCCTAGAATGCTGTCCTGACTTGCTATTCTCCCGTGAATGCCTCCCAACCGCAACAACCTCCTCCTTCTCTCCGTTGACGGCCACCTGCTCTTGCAGAATCCTTCGATGAAGACTCCTAGACCTCATGACACAAGTGTTGTGAGTTATCCTGGCTATCGTGATGGTGTGGGGATTGTTGTAGGGTGCGTCCATAGCAGCCCTGGCCTTACTACTCGCAGCATTGCAAAGGGCAGCTGCTGTTCCCAAGTCCCCGGCGTCCTCGGCAGCTCGTGATTTATCCAGCAGGGCATCGGTCTCCTTGCAAAGACGCTCACAATCGTCGTCCAACGCTGTCTGGTAACTCTCAGGTATCTGCGCTAGTTGGAGATTGTGCTTCAATGTCTGCTGAAGAGGTAAACTGTCATTCGATGATAACGAATACGAATCGTAACCCGCGTCATAGTGACCACTACTGCTGCTCGACATTTCTCCGGATTTGCTAGTCGGACTCTTGGGAATTCCCGCATTCCTCTGCATTTTGTTGACGATGTACAGGTAAGGATTATCCATCGTTGTGGATGAGCTTGAGGACGCACTGTTCCGATCCCCCGACCAATTACCCGAATCCCGACGACGCGAGACATTCAGGTGATCTGGAATGCTGATACCGTCCTGGGGTGTTGCACCTGCACTGAGACTCCGGGTCAATTGCATTTGCTGTTTCTTCTGCTGGTGCATCACGTTCTCCACTGCCCTGCGGCTTATGTACTTCGAATCCACAGCTCCGTCAACACTGTCCACACTGTCGTTACTGAATATCGTCTTCTGAATGTCTGTCAAGTTCTGATAATCGTTGTAGACGCGCCTCTGGGTGTAAACATGCGGTGGATGATCAGGATTGGGTGTTATCGCACGTCGGGCTGTGTTGTTTATCGGTGGTTTTTCTGGGCTAGGAGTTACCGATCGTCTCGCACTGGTCTTGAGTGGGACTTTCATGGTATTACTCGTTGGAAATGCTGTTACGATTTTTGGGGCGTTGTCGGTGTTGACGGGGGTACCACCGGGGGTCGCGTAGAGCAGCAGAAGGGGCTGGTATCGACCCCTCCGGCATTTCTCCACGACCTGCTCCCAGCGGGGACCGATCTCCTTCACTGTCGCGTCATCAAAGTAGATCCAAACCTTCAACTTCGTATGGAAGAAAAAGGTGGAGTAGTGCTTCCCGTAGTAGGTGACGACCCCAACTAGATTGTGAACGGTTGATGTACCCCATCTTGAGTCAACGACACTGTGGAACACGTCGATGAGACGGAGATTTGTACCGATTGTCGCAAATACGTCCATTATGTGTTCCAGGGACGGCCTCTCGCTGTCCCAGACTACACCCACCGATACTATTTCCGGACGATTCATGAGGGTCCGACATATTTGTATTTTAGCACCACATGCACTCGGACAATCGCGAATATCTCCCATCCCTCCTGCACACCTCAACAATTGGCCGAAAAAATCGGGACTGTTTTTGTCGGCGAGAGATAACGGATGTACTTGCGACGTCAGCGCTGATGCTGACACGTAGTGCACCATCTGGAAAGGGAAATACATTTGTTCTTCAGTCTCTGAGCCTGGCTAATCTTAATTTTTTTAATAGGAGGTCCTTTGATTAATTTTTCTTTTCAAATTAAAATTTCTACAGTGGTTTACAATAATTTTTGTTGACTTCGCGTATAAAATTACTAATAACAATTGACGCGACATTTGATACAAGTCAATCAAGTTGTCCCACAAGCTTGTCATGGGTACAAGAGTGTCGTAGGCGTGAGGACTATTTTATTGTCCAGGGGATTCGTTAATGCTATTGAGAAACACTTGATACATATCCGTGGATTATGTGAATTGATATGGGGGCATAATACTGCATACGATATCTCCAGTGGAAAGCCTCCCACGTATTATTTCATAATGAGAGAGAAAAAAGGTGATTGCACGGGTATGAATGAAAGATGATGGGAAATTGATGGGGATCGTGTGAATTGAAAGGGCGATGGCATTAACTGCCTTATGCACCCGTAATTAAAAATTTAAAACAGTGATATTTTACGATTACTGTTCAAACGCTAATTGCCAAATAATGACGGTAAAAATCGTAACATAAGAGGTTAAACGGGCGACTCGATATTGATTTTTGATAGATTTTTAAGCTGGTGATTAAAACATAATTAGTGGGGAAAAGGAATTCCAGGCGATGACTCAACGTTTTGACTTTATCGAAAATGACATTTTTTGGAGGTGTAAAAAGAATTTTTGAATTTCTGCCTGATATTGAATTATTGTCAATATTCACTTCGATGTTTACTCACTTGGGTGAAAGGTAAGGGCTCGGAGGTAGCACCACAAGCTCCGCACACACTCTGCTCCACCAACGTCATGGCGAATTTCTGATGTGCCACACAGTGCCTCGCACTGCACATATCCTCGGCCTCTCCATTTGCGATGTGCAAGTGAATCCGGAGGAGAATATTTTCCTGTTGAGAGATTTAAAAATCCAATAGAAGCAAACGAAATTGCTATTTTCAGCGAGTGGTATAATTCACTGGAAACGCGAGGGCTGAACTTTTTTGTGTCACGTATACATGCACCACATACCAACACGGAACAAACGTGTGATCGTAATACAAATGAGAATAGGCAAGTGATTTAGAGTTTTGAGTGGTTTCGTGCACTGTTAGAATTTTGTTTGTAACTTTGACGACAGAAAACGTGAATATTCAGAAATTAAATTATAGAAATTTAATTTTTTTCCTGAACTTTAACATACTCGTACCTATTGACCTTTGCATAATTATTTATTCATCATGGACTATTTATCCTACCGGCCAAATCAATTAAATCGATGGATTACGTGGTAATACTTACGAAACACTCCGCGGCATCGTCCATGAAGCCCAGCTGAAACCGCTGCTGGTCTAGGAAACTTTCAGCGAGAGCTCTTCGTAGTGCATCGGGAGGTAGTGCACTCTCTTGCGAGAATTGCAACTGTGAGAACAAATCCTGGAAGAAAAAATCATAAAAATTCTATGAATCTTCATTTTCATTGTTCATCACTGATAATAACGATTGAAAAATGAAGGCGATATTGGAGGAAAAATCCATCGGTTAATCTGACGCAGCATCTTACGCATGAAATTCCTGCATCGAATCGTAGTCCTGTCGCTGCAATCTCATTACTTTCTCTGGGAAAACGAGTCACGTTTTTTGTCTGTATCATACGGATTAAAGCGTATATTTTTTTTTATATTCATATCTATTTCCTCAAAGCAATCACTTCATTGAACGACGGTTGTTCATTCGAAACGGCTCCCCAAATTTTAACGCATTCCCTGAGTAAACAAAAAAAAATGATCCTGACGATAATTAATAAAGCCCCTGATATTGAACCCGCAGATTGAGATCAGTCCGGAGATTACATCTATGTCTTAACGAAATGATTTCTCCATTCGATTGGGAAATATTCAACACTCGATTCTGAACGTGATCGATCTCCAGATTAAAAAAACCGAGGCCCGAAGGAAAAAAAAAAGGGGCCCAGGAGAAATAGTTAGCAATCTATCAGCTGAAGGTTGTGCCTTTCCTCAATTATTGATAAATATTTCCAATGAATTAATCACCCTCCTCCTTAATCAATTACGCAAGGGTTTTTGGGGTAGAGAAAAAAGTTTAAGATTTCCCGTCGAGGAAGACATACTTTGTGGGACTCCTTTGAATCAACTGATGCTGAATCTTCGGTCTCGATCTCACGATTGGCCTTTTCACCTTTGGTCTTGTCCAATACATCAAACTTCTGATCCCCATTCTCTCCCGGATTTTCATAAACTGTACTAGCAGCTGCATCATTCGGCTGTTTAACTTTAATCCACTTCAACATGTCTGCAGCTCTGAATGAAACGTGAAAATTTTTCAACGTTCCTCAGTAAATCACAATCGAATGTCAATCCCGTCTATGAAACAAACCATTCACTCTCATTTCACAAAACGACAGCCCTTTCAGTTCAATTTGCCCCCACATTGCCGGCACCAGATTCATGACAATAAACCCCAGGTTAATTATCCAAACAGTATCACTATTAGAAAAATTACGCGCCACACAGACCGAAGCTATTAAAAATTCCTCAATTCTCTCGGAAACTTATTTTTATTCCACGAATAATAGAAAGGTGAGAGACGTGGACGCCCCATCGAGGAACAGAGGAACAAAAGACTCGAAGGGCTAGCTAACGCTGCACACGATATCCCCACGTGATCGCTCCCTCCGGGTGACTCTCCACGATATCCAATGCTCATTCAGCCACATTTTTTACATCACAAAAAATCATTATTATTCAATCCAGCGATAATCCCGAGTAATGCAACTGCACCGTCTCTCCCTCAATCTCCAGACCATCCAGCAGCTCATGCCAACACTTGTTACCCCAAAACAACACGTCAAAGTATTCCACCATTGACCCAAAACTTGTTAAACACCGGAACCGCAGTTGTGAACAAATTCCATAAATAATCCACTGAAAATATCACGTTATTTTTCCTCCAGCCTCCCAGAGTAACGTAGTACGCTAACTTGGCGCACGTACCTTCGGAACAGCGCGTAAGAGAGTGCTGACTAACTGCCCCCACCTTGCTACAATACGAGAGGAGCGCCCCGAGGGGCCCAAGCAATCCCGCGCCAAGTCCCCTTTCTGGCGAGATAGATCTTAGAGGGTCCCAAGCAATGGCTGACATCATTCTGTAAAGCAAGGCCTATACATTCACCAAGCTGGTTTTCCACTTGGTCGTGCCCAGAGCGCACATAACTACTACCTGTACACCCCCTTCCTCCCCCTCCCCCCAAATGATTCAGTGTATACGTATTATGCCGGTTAACTTGTATGCGTATTTCCAGTTTTCGTACAAGTAAAAGTATAAGTGGAAGAATGCGCCGATTTCTTTCCACGTTGTACATGCTACAGTAGCAAAGTGTTGGTGTACGGAGGCTGCACACAGCATGCATGATACTCAATGCCGAATGCAACTGTAATGCTGTGACGTAAATTCTCATTGCTCCTCTCAACTCGGGAATTTGTCGAGTGAAAAATGAGATCGAACGCTCCTCATCGACATTATTTTTTATTTATTTTCAACTCCGGTGATTAAGGATTTTTTTAGAAGATTTGATGCCCATTGTCATTAACCTGAAGCCCTCAGGAACAATCGATCGATTTATCGAAGGCAATTGAGTGGCGATGTGTTGACTTATCTCGTTTTATCACTTCGCCACTGAATTAGATTAGAATGTCGTTAAAATGTAGTTTTAAAAATGGGGTTTCAGGTTTAATGGATCACTAGCGCGACTGACAATGGACAAATTCGCAATGATTTGTTTTAGTGGCTGGTAATATGAGACAAAAGAACAGCTTTCAATGATGGTATTCCCACCACGTCTCTCCCAAGGTGGCTGAGATGTGACCAGCGACAGATAGTATTATTTTATGATGATGTCAGACCTGAGATGGCGATGAATTTTACACCCGAGATGAATGTGAATTTTTGGTAGAGAAAGGAAAATGAGATTGCTTATGTTACTCACCTTCAGAGCACAGAAGATACAGGATTCTCGCATACAAGCGTGTCCGGATAGCTCGCGGAAACTCCTCCGGAAGATATCGAGATGCCACAGCACCTGAAACCAGAAATGACGCATAGGGTCAATTTGGGGGGATATTCATGGCTTGATTTTATGGGTAATTCAATATTCCACAGACTCGGGGGGAGATAATAATTCTGAGGAATGTTGCCACAACCGATAATAAGTAGTTTCTGACACGTACAGGCCTTATTACTCTACATACCGATAGCATGCAAAAAGATTTAAACTATAAAATGGAGATACCGTTTTTCTAGTGTAAACCTGGGGTTGGGTGTTCACAGGAAAATTGAATACAGTTTTACCTTTGCCTATATCGAAATCACAATCTTTCCTGGAAGCTAAACAGACTGGCACTATTTTGGAATACCAGTTATACGTGCACTGACAAAAAAAAAGTCTTTTGACGATTGTGGTCAGGAATTTAGAGATAAAAAAATTTATATCTGTCCACGAAAGAGAGGCAATTACTGATTACATCGCCGGCATTTGGGTGGGATTCCTCGGTATTGAGTAAATAGTAAGGATACGTGAACATCCACATCCTGTGCAGTTTGCAATAGTTAAAAACTAATTTGCGTCAGCTCACACCCATATACAGAATAAACAGCGACTCCGTTACTAGCATAATCTCCAGAAGTATATAATCATAGTAAAAATTATTACATCGTGGGAAAAGCCAAAATGGTACTGAAAGGACAGAAAGGGCCATAAATAGAGGGATAGAAATCTCGAGTCCCTCGTTTGCTCCCGCACAGGGGAACAAAAAAATTCAGGCCCTGATGAACCTGTACAAAGACGTGTTCGACCTCAGGCAGGTGAATACGAAGGGCACCTTCTACTAGGGGTGTCCAAGATACCCTAAAATGATGCAGGTACATGGGGATCCCACCGTGCAGGCGCGTCTGAGTGGTGTGTCACACAATAGCCGTGGAAAAACGTGACTGTGTATATACGGGGGGAAAATTGAAGGATTTGAGAAAATGTTTTTCAGCGGGTGGCACTAAATTTATGCCAGCAAGAGCATTCCCATGGTGTTCAATCACGCACAGAGAGAAAAATCAAAGGAGATTTATTCCAGAGTTTTAGAAACGGTGGGACCTCGCAGAATTCTTCACCAGACGTCTAGCAAAAAAAAAATGCACTAATGCTCTGAGGAAAAATTCTGAGATATTTTTAATTTTCTCTTTTTATTGCTTCATGAAAAATTTATGTCGACTCGTCACTGGCCTTTAAAACTCACAACCTTTACAGCACCAAAAAATATAAATTGTTATGAATTTACTTCTCATAATTTTTAATGACTGATTTTTTCTATTCTCATGGAGATTAAATCATAAACAATAACAAAGTGAACAATTACAATGAACCCTCAGAATAAACTTGCATTACTCAGTGTAAAAAATGTGCTCTGTCGACTATTAAAACGGAAAATTAGCAGCGAGGTCTTGTGGAACGACCACAATTTCCCCTCCCATTTTCCTCCTCTTTCGAAAGAGTCGAGTAAAAAAAAATGAATGAGTGTTTCACTCTACGTTCGTGCTCCGGCACATAGAAAATACCTCCACTGAATCTTATATGAATGACTTTGGAATTGTAATGCGAAAAATGACGCTTACACGTGTATGCTTATCCTCTCGACTTTTATCGTGTGCACTGTACCCAACCCATGAGAATCCACAGCGAAATACAAATGGTGTGGAACGAAGTGTGACGCGCAGTGCACCACAGCAATGTAAAAATGACTATTTTACTATGAAAAAAAGGGGAACGAGACAGGTGTGGTCAGCCCTGTGCATGAAATCATATCGATAATTCGGCAGGGGTTGCGGCGCATCATGTTTGTTTAATCGATACCAACGATTAACCAGTAGTTCATCTACTTTTTACAACCCAATGGTGGAGGTGACTTGTGAAATGACTTCCTGTCGGTCTTTCCACACCGTAATTCAGTCAGAGCAATAAATTACACTCAATGGCAAAACAATATTCCCCCGCAATTACCGTCGCGTTATTAATTCCCCCGACGGTAAAATTTTCACTCATTCGGAGAATAAAAATTACAAGAAAAATAATAATAACGTTAATTTTTTCCACGATGTCGAACATGGAATTGAATACTGTGCCCTTCATAGCTGCAATTGCTTCGAGGGACTTGTCCTCCAGTCGGATGTCACTTACAATGCCCACTCAAGCATTTCTCACTGTTCTCTGAGCACACGCCTCGATCTAACGAATTAATATTTCATCGGAAGAGTATTTTAATATTCAACAGACCTTTGCAATCTGGAAGAGAGCCCTCCGGCTTTGAAGTGGTTCGTCCTGCTTCATTTTCATCCCCTCACACTTGCGAAAGGGAATAAAAAAAAATCACCCGCCACTCACCGGGAGGCACAACAATATTCACTCAAATCTCTCCGCCAACTGGGGCCTACAGTGTCACTCGATTGGGTGATATATCAACGACAAACATGATCGGATGCTCTGAGCGATCGATACGCAATGCTAATTAATTATTAAAATCAATCGAAACTCAATCTTCACACTTTTATTGGAAAACGTGAACGTATGGCTTCATATCAATACGTGATGATGCCAGCGTCGCTGCAACAATGCGAGGGGTAAGGCCCAAAGTGATCGGCGTCGACGGCAGTGCCACCGCGACCGCGCGGTCAGACCGCCAAGTTAGAGGATAGGGCGCAGAATCTTCGGGGCCCCGTACCGGGCCCCAACGCTTCTCCAGGTGAGTATAGTATATTGTTACGAAATGGTGAAGCGCAGGCAGAAGATTCTACAGTCAAAAATACGGCAAGAGGGCCCTATAAGGCAGACACATACTATCGCACACGGTTTTACTACTGAGGTGGGTGAGTCGGGCATTGCGCGGACAACACAAGAGAAACCGAGTTGTAGGTGCTACGGTTCAATGAGGAAGGGGAGAAGAGAAAGGAAAAAATATAAAAAGGGTCAAACAAAGGGGACGAGGAAGAGGACGAGAAATACGTCGTATATTACTACGAAACTTTACGACTAGACGTGAGTTTTTAAGTTCGTCGACTCGAAAATACCCTCACGCCTTTGTACCGGTTTTTCCTGAATCCAATCGGTGATTTTGGAGATTGATAAATGCCGAGAGAAGCTGATAACATCGACTGAAATTGATTTTCATTAGTCCAAGATTTTTATTATTTTTTTATATTTTTTTTCTGAAGCTAAACGGAAATCCACTTCACAGGAAAATTCCTCCGAAAATTTCACGTCTCCTGTTGGTCTCTACCAATTAATTAATAATTTTATGCCGACGATTTGACCTCAAGTTGAAGTCAATTATCTTTCGTTATCTCGGAAAATCCGACGGCAGTTTCCCTCTCGCACCTGACACCTTATCTTCCCCGGGATTTTGTTGATTTTACCGGCTATCGTCTGTTGAACTCAACGCACGTATTTGCATACCCAGTATTGTTGAGTTATGACGAAGGACTATCGTCCAAGGGGAGAAATTGGCCCAATTAAAATTCAATTAGCCGTCACGCGCCATTGAGCGGCAGAAATTTCCCGGTTAATCCTAGTCATTTCCATTCTGACGTTCGCTGAACGAGCATTATTCTATTTTTATTTATTTATTCATGATATTCAGCCTCACGGCCCTTCAAATTCACCTGTGACGCAGCCACGAGGAATACAATTTATGTAAAAAATAACCGCTTAAGTATCTTCTTGCATTTCCACAAGACTGCTTGCAACCGAAAAACCTTAGTAGTGTATTCGGTGCTGAGGCATCTGTTACTGATCACTCGTAATCCATATGCCGCCAAATGCCAGCAAGACGAAAGGTGCTGACGCGATTTCAAAATGAAAAAAAAAATTCAGTTTAAAAAATGCCCACAACAATTGAATCATTAGGTGAACAGTGCCGAGGTGTTCAATTACAAAATCTTAAATTTTTTATCCCAGTAAAATTACAGTGGAGATTATCCATACGTACAAACACCGAGGGGGAAAAATCGGGAGCAATATTCTCCATTCCAAACTTTTTTCCCCCATAAATCTTCCGAAGGCCTCGAAAAAAAAAATATTAAAACCCAAGAGCTGTTTTCAGCATCCGCAATATTCCCCGAGTGGATCCAACTCTTTCTTCCTCCACAGCGGATCTAACAACAGAAATTCTACTATTCTTGCGCACGTGCGCGCTATGGGGCCTTACAAACAACGAAGACAAGACGATGGAGACAAAAAAGACGGCTAAAACATTACGGCAATCCAGTAAAACTGGTTTTTCTATAGTACCCCGCGCATTTGCTGCGCTGTGGTACATTCTAACTACGTTCACAATAGGTACAGATGCACAACGAAATTGTAATCCGTAAAGCGCATGCAACCGTAAAGCCACTATATTTCGCAAAATTTAGCCCTCGTTATCCCTCGTTAATGCCAGAATTGCCCAATAAATCGGCTGAATATGAAATTTTTTAAAACTCCTGCGACTAGACATCTTCTCCAAGAAAACCCCCAAATCTCAAAATCCTCTCATCTAATTGAACCCTCGATGACCAAAATGAGCAGAACTTGTATTTGTTTTGAACATGTTTTTCCTGTCCTCGAGAAAGATCCTGGGATGAAGCAGGAAAGTCAAAAACCGGTACCAGAAATCTCCAACCGGTAAAAGTTTCGAGGACAAGCCAAAGAGAGATGGAGATGTAGTGGAGGCGGACGTTGAACAAAGATGCATAAAAAACCGGTTTCCCGAATGGCAGACAGGCAACAGTGGATAGTAAAAGAGAGTTTTTACTATAGAGTTCCTCACTCCGATAGGTAGAATACAAGAACCAGTCTTGGCAGTACAAATTAGAGTAAAACTTTACCGTAGTTAATTAAAGGGATTCATCGCCTGTCGGATTAGAATTTTCTATTGATGAGGCACTAGCGTTACTCACGCCAGAGTTGTAATCGATCATTGGAGGAATTGAGGGGTTCCTCTCGAAGGCCATGAATACATTCAAACGAAAACCTTCAGCTTGTTGACCTTTCTCTTTAAAGTCTCTTCGGTTGATTCCGAGTATTTTTCATTTCTCTACTGTTGGCGATTTTTCGAAAATTTTTACCAACACAGAAAAATCCCCCTAAATTTATTTCTATCTATTGATTAGTTGGGCCTCTGGGCCCCTCTTCCCATTTTCCCGCAATAAACAATTCCAGTTGTATCGCACAGGGGGCGCCACAACTTCAGGAACGGGATAAGGACCTCCGGTAGCAGGAATAGTCCGTCCGTATGACTCACAATGAGCTCCCCAGAGACATATAAAGCACAAACTTGAATCATTACCTGAGGATATTGACCCATTGTTATCGTAATTCACGCCCTCAGCACGAATAATCCATTCCCGCAAATACAGCTGGAGATTAACTCATGCACAGTCTGTATTTATGAACATCAACGTGATTATTATCATAGCAGGCATTACAATCCTGCTTTCCAATTCCAATGATTTCGGTGGGATTGATAATGCGAGAGGGCCCTTTGTCCTGACAAATACTCATCGACAATGCCAAATACACGCTCTCAATCTAAATTGGAAATTGTTAATACCATTGACAACGCGAGCCAATACACACTGCAGGTCGTCTTTGCCAATTTCGAATAGTCTCGTCATAAAAATCTCACCGCTGAGTACTAGAAGTCATGTGAACCTACGCAGAGGAAAAACAGTTCCGGTACGGGCTTCCGGTTTTGATTATCCCTGCTCCTACTTTAACACTTCTTTCAAACTCCCCACTCACCCTCCTCCTCACTCCTATCCACCTCATTCGAACTCCCCTATTTCCATCGTCAAAAAAAAAACCCGTATTGTCCGTTCTCCCATATCGTGGCTTCGCTCATTCGCTTTCCTTTGCGTGGTCACGGTACTTGAATCACGTGGGACCTGGAGTATTACCCAGCAGATTTCACAGAGCATGTACCCGTTGACCTCGACGAATTGGACATCAAAGGGAAAATTTAATCTGTGTATAGATGGGAGGAAAAAATGCCAGACTGCTTGGAATATGTCAGCTTATCGGGTGCAATTAATTCGATGGGATTTTTACGATCCCATTAACTGGATTGTGTCAAGGTTATTAGCTTTCTTGAATCTACATATTTCTGATTGAACTCAATTATCGACGTGTGAATTTAATTTCACAGATAGTGACGCGGTCACGTAGAAATTAGACAAAAAAATGTTTTTCTATAAAAAAATCACGAGAACAAAATGTTTTAAAAAATAAATTTTGTACGCCCGAATCATTTTGTCGTTGTTGGGCGAGCCAACGTATGTATCAGCCCCAACACCCGGCCGAGCACAATGCTCCTATTCAGGAGCACGAATAAAAATAAATCTGGTCCCCCTCCTATTTTTTTTGAAACCACCAAGTGTTACTGTTCGTTAGTCCCAGTGTAGCACCTGCACCCTCAGGTGAATCAGAGGATCCACCAAATGCACACCTGCTTCAAATCGACTTGTGCAACAGGTTTCGTCCTCACTACTTTAGGATACAACTGTACCTGTTGAGTTTGGCTTCATATGCACTTGCATACCATTATTTCCAACCATAACGAAAAGCCCGGATATACGGCTCAGCGATTGCCATTAGTAATATCGTATTTGAGGGACCTCCAAGACTCTGTTCATTGTTCTTGATTTAGAGCTCGTGAAGGGCACTATCTGTATCTAAACGTCCACTCGTACTTAATATTTCAATTTATTTGGGCCGTTGTAATTGGAAATTCTACTGGAGATTTTTTAAGACGACTTTATCACGTTATGCCAGAGGATGGAGATCGTGTGGCGACCATTATCTCGAGGTCCTCAGATTACGCCACATCGGTGAAAAAAATTGGCAGACGTGTCCCAACCAAAAATTAATTCCAAGTCCTCCACTGCTATTATAATTAATTGGCACAGGTATTGAGATTATAAAGTCCCTCACAAAAGCTACTTCTGCTGAGAAACATTGAATTCTACGGAATACACCCCCTCCCTGAATGCTACTATGAATTAAATTCATTTTCCATAACATGAGCCTTGAACCTAAAATGTAACCCACAACTGTGAACCCACTGGAGTAGGTGAAGACCGGATGAAGACGAGGTCTAACGTCTCTAGAGTCCGTACCTTCACCTCTTCTGAGGCACACGGGTTTACACAAGGTCCCTCTCACGATCGGTAACAAAACACTAGTATAATTTCACGGCTTGGCAATGACCCCCCGAATCTGTTTCAATCATGGAAAAGCATGGAGTAGACGACGAAGGGTTCACCACCAAGGGTAATTACTTCCCGGAAGCCGTCAACACATATTGAAGTTGCCAACATAAACGGTGCTAACATCCACCTTTCATGTTCAACCATTTCAACTGCAGATGAATAACGCAGTACCATAGCTGGGGACAATTGAATAAAATTTATTTACCTGGATTGCACTGTTGAGGAAGCAGTTATTCTGGCCAGGTTTATTCAGCAGTCCTTTGGTGCCATTGAAGCTTGTGTTGTGATCATCACCACTCAGCTGATCATTCTGGATCTGGCCCGGATGCTGGGCATGCTGATGAATTATTTTCGAATGGTGGGGCGACTGCAAGTACTTGGAGTAATTGAGTGTCGTGTCAGACTCCATTTCCTGGTGCAGCAATTCCATCATCGTCATTGTGGCAGACTCTTACGTTATCTGAAGAGAATAAAAATATCAACTGCATTAGATATCCCAGGCGAATGGTTGAATTTTCAAGAGAATTTTTTTCTAGGGCGAATTAGGAGCAATTCCATTTGAAGGCAGGCTTTGCTGTGCTATCGCACGCAGCTAGCGGCTGCCCTCCCTTCTGTATACGTTGCTGTACTCACCTAGATAGCATCATTGCGTGCAAAAAATATGTGATTAGCTTAGATGCACCAGACAATTAAACTGGCACACCTCGTCGGAAGGGAAGCACAAGGGAAGCAGACTATTCCCATGCAGGCGCCTCATCAAATCACCAGTTATGAATAGCAATTCGGTGGAGGTTTGTTAATAGCAAGCAGTGGGAACCATGAGAAAGGACTATATTTTTAACATCAAGTTAACGGGGAAATTAATCGCCGAAGAAAGTGACGATTTTTTGTTTAACGTAGAAAGCCTCAAATTTCTCGATTCATTAATTTTAATCGTGGGCTCGATTGCCAATTTCTTTATCCTCCTGGCACTCGCAGTGGGAAAATCGGTTCATAATTCCACGGGTTCTTACATCTTCAGTCTGACTGTCTCCAATATCGTTTCGCTACTAGATATTCTAGAGGACGTCCTCCAGAACAATTACGACATGGAAATTTATCTCGATCGAGCTTATACTGATCGAATTGTTTTCCAGAGTTCGCTGCTTACGATTATTGTATTCAGTATCGATCGATATCTCGCGATTTGTTGTCGTGATTCTACCCAGCAAAAAAATCTATCAAAAACTACTGTAGCAATCAAAGCCGTGTTCATTATTTGGGCATTCGCAACTGTAACAGCGGCATTTGAACTTCATCTTTATGAATTATTTCGAGGAGAGACTGGCGTTGCAGTTTATGTATTTTTTACAACAATGTATCTGATCCAGTTTTGTGGAGGTGCTATCGGTTTGAATGTATTAACATTCAATGCACTACGTGGAAGGGATCGACCGAACGATGTTCAGCGGCCTCACGAAGCGGACGCTTTTCGATTATTGGGTAATATCAGGAAGAGTGGGAGTATGGATACCTGACTCATTAATATTTTGAGAATCACTTTAATTGCTCAATTACACTCTTGATAAGGGGAGTTAATTCTCTTTAATCAAAATAATGTGGATTTTTTTACCGCTCGGGTGCTTTCGTCAAGTCCGCAAAGTGATAAGAAAATACTAAAAGAACGTATTTTTTTCAGTGGGAATTATTTCCGTTTTTGTAATAACAATACTACCAGATACAATTACAACGATACTTTACTATGTCCCGTTGACCAGTTGCTGTAAATTCTTCACCATGTGTGCAACATACTATCTAAAAAAATTTTCAATTATCATGGGACCAATCGTCTGGACTTGTACGTGCCAATTGCTGAGAAAAGCCTTACGGGTGAGACCATTTTCGATATTGCCCAATATGTCGTTAAAAATAATTTGTCTGACGTAAATTACCCTTACAGATCGTTGTGACATGTACATGTACTAAAAAAAATCGAGTAAATTTTTCAACTCGAAATAAAACCTTCTAATCCTCTCAATCAAAAGACGAGAGCTCATAAATAAATATCAAGATATTCTGGCACGGATATTATTACTTGATATCGAATGATGAATCTCCGCCTCTCCACGGTTGAATTAATAAAGTAAATTTATAGAATCGATAGATACGGTAACATAGATTCCTGTTGTTAAATTTGACGAATCACTTCGGAATGAAGGCGTCACTTAAAAATCGATTATGCATTACGCTTTCACGAGGCATCGATGAATTCCAAGAATCACTCCTGGAATTATTCAAAGAATATAACTATTTTTCTATCTCTCGAAGACATAATAATTTTAGGCACACGCACACTGCCACAACTATGCGCCAAGAATATATTATATTGCGTAGCCGATGAACTTATGAACCGACAATTCCACCTATAGGACAGATAGCTGATGAAAATCATTGGACAATCGTGCATTCAAACAATGTAAAATCAAATAAAACGAGAAATCCTGGAAATGTGCGGCGAATGTTTTTAATTCAAACATTCAACGTTTATCCGGTGTATAATTCACCGGAATGTCAGGAGATGCAGTTATATCCAATAGAATATACAGATGATGGTGTACGGGCTCATAACATGAAAGGAATACCTACATAATTCAAAACCACAGCAAAACAAGTGGCAAATGGCTCTTGTGTTTTATACACCAGTTATTTTACGAATAGACGAAAAACACGAACAGTTATTTGCTACATTATTGTCCTCCATCATATGTATAAACTTTCTGGTATGAATACTGCAAAATATTCACAAAAGTCCCAAACAAATTCACATGAAAGTCAGTAAAATATCCAGGACCAGCACTGGAATTTGATCAGGGCCACCAATTAGCACCTCTATTCCCGTGCCAGCATGAATTAATTAGAAAAAAAATTGCAATATTTACCATAATCCTCGGCATCACCCTAGCAGCTCCAGGTCTTCAATGTCGTGCAACAAGTGAGTGGTTATTTTCCCGGTTGAAAACTTTGTCACTCTTCCACTGTCGATTCGATAAATTCGATAAACACAATTCAATTCAGTTCGTCAGCACATTTTTTCACTTCAACGCATTTCATTACAATTGTCACACAGTAATCACCAACAGGGTATCAAATGTTGTTAACTCATTGGACAACAGGTACATCCACAGACGAGGGGATGATTGTCCGTCGATAGTCAAACTTCTCATTGCTGTCAACAACAAATAGTTGGACGTCACTTCACTGCCATGTACGACGCGAGAGTCCTCAATGTGTACCGCTGATACACTGGGCCCGGCCCCATGTTACTTCCAGCTCGGAAGGCAGGAGTTGAGCAAGATGGCTTCTACTATGCTGCCTCACGATTGGGCGCAACAGCATACAGTAGTCAACATCGTGCCACAACTTTCCTCACAGTATGGCCTCTTTTTTTTACGAGGAACATACCGGGCTATACACGAGTATATGTACATATATACCATGTAATGGTTTGTTGTATGACAGGGAATATTATGATATTCCGGACAATAATTCATTTGACCGAATGAAATGAGTTCGATGCTGATGTTTACACGAATGTTCTCCATTGTTTGCACAATTGTTCCTCGACAATGTTTATTGCTGCTGAATGTATGTGACATTCCCAAGGTGGCATGTGCTTGGACATTTGACATGTCCATTCCACAGTTACTTGATAATGGGATTTTTTGTTATTCAGAGTGAAGTTAGTCATGGAGGGAATTATTAAAACTTCTTTTTAACTTGGTCTATCATACTGCCTTCCGTAACAGTCTATCAAGTCCAATTAATAGCAGAGCTTTAATGATATTTAGGGACACTGAGAGAGATTTAATCATCTTGGGGGAATTTTAATTAAGACTCTAAATGAAGGTCCCGAATCAAAATTATCGCCCTCCCCTCACATCAAAAGATATTCATCAAAAACAAAAGACATGGAGATAAGAGGACTTTGGTAGCTTGTTCTATGATATTACAACTAGATGTATTCGTGTGAATGATCAAAATCACATTCTCACGGAAACCGGGTCCTTATGCGGAAGTTGAAAATCATAAAAACATCATAAAACTCAATAAACGTTGATTTAACCTCAACTCTTGAGATAAATAAAGCAATTTCTTAAATGATATTCCAAATGAAGAGTAAAAAAGGTATCACACGAAAATTGTAAAGTTTTAAAATTCCTCCCCATTATTTATGACTATCAGTGTAACCCTCCGTTAATAATGAACATCTCTAACCTATCGGCATTCCTCCAAAGACCGCAAACGCCCAAAAATGTCTAGATTTTGATCCCCATTTATTATCAAAATTTTTCAGTCTTCCATCAATGATTATACTGGTAAAAAATGGGTTGCAGAGTTCGCAAGAAGATCAAGATTAAATAAAAATATACTGTGCACTGGACTATGTGAATGAAACAATCAAATCATTCGATAATCTAATTATTCTAATAGCTATTCAAAAACCGTAAATAACAAGGAAATACTCGAGAGTGATTGAAACATCATCATTTTATGCAAGTGACCAGTGAAAATTATTGCATCATAGAAACAGTTATTCTCAGTCTCTCCTAACGAGCAGTATTATATATTCGTTATATACTACAATAAGGACTATGGACAAATCGTCGAGGTTATGATGACCAGTAAAAAGAAGGTATGTTACTCAATAATTGCTCGCTAATAATGAGTACAACCGATGAATTACAAAAAACGTAACAAAAGTTTGGTTACGTTATTTTCAGGTGTCAATGGAGATGGTTCACTGACGAATGGATTATACCCTTTGGAGCAGACAATTTAATAATTTAAAAAAGACAGGAAGAAAGAAGAATGTATTGTTTACAGTGGCTAATTCCAGTTTTACTGATACCAAAACCAGTAAACCCAGCCCTGCTTCAAACTCATGTTATGTTCATGGTATTGTACCTCATCGGTTTCTTCCTTGAGCGAAAGCCATGTATAATATGCAGTCTCGTTTTTGTTGCTGCTGTTTCGTTAATATGTTACAGCGGAGTAGGAAATTGTTTATTCTGGAGCAACAGTTGTGAATAGCTCATAAGTTACCAAGCATGTTATCGAGTGATTTTTGGAGGTTAGGGTTAAGATGATATTGACCATTGATTGTTGATAACGATAATCATATTAAAGTGGTAAACCGAAGGAAAAGTCTTTCTTTGATAATTGCTGATTTAATTGAGTGAAGGGAGTGATTATTGCAGCCTACAGTGCTCTAGAAGATTCGCATCTAAATTTTATTAATTGTGAACTAGTTACTACGTGCTTCCTCATCAAGACATTTTTTTTTCGTGGATCAATTCCACAAATAACTCAAAAATGCTTCGTCAAATGCTTCAACTCTTCGATGAGTCATTTCTATATTTACAAGTAGGTTCTTTGTTCGTCGAGCCAATGAGGCACTGTAAACCGTCATGACCCAGAAAATTAAGGGAATGATTTTGTGATAATAACTGAATCAAATATTCTTCTGCATTTAAATATTTCAGCTAAAAATATGGGAGAATGGAGGAAGTAGTTGGTTTTAGGGGAGGAGGGACAGAATGGACATGGGCTATCACTCTACTTCATTGGGAAAAGAAAGAGTTGCTCTTTGTAAGAGATAAATATCCCATTTCACAACGGGTTCAATTTTTAAACAACTCGAAGATGCCCAGTTTGGTCCAGCCTTCTCAATACTCTCCATATTATACAGACGAATTTTGTTTGATCAAAATCAATTAGCGATTTTTGTTTGCTGATAGCATCTTGGGATTTTTGTAGCATTCAAGGGCATCTACTATCATATGCCTCTTAGGCAATTGAGGAGGAATTTCAAGGGATTGTAATCGCAATAGATGTTATAATTGCGCTGACGTATTCAATTTTTCTATGAAATTTATAAAGCAAGATGACATTAACAAGAGTGATAGAGTGTAAAGAATTTAATAGTGTAGATGATGCAGTTTGTTGGATTGATACCGTTTTTCAGAGCCAAATAATAGAATTCCATAATAGCAAAATGGTGTGTACAGAACAAAAAGAAGAAATACTAATTAATGACGCATAATAAATGAGACAGAGCAACATTTTTATCCTGACTTTCTTTTGATAACCCTCAATTAACTTTATAAAAAAGGATTTCATCTCGTAAATGTTGAAAGCTCCTTCGAGGAGTAAAGTCTGAGAATAGCTGTTCCATATTATTAATTTATTGAATTGTGATTTGTGGGAGCTACTGCCGATTTTTCACATGATTAAAAAAAAAAAATATTCGCGAATTCAACCAGATGATGGAAGTCATCAGTCGCAAAACCCCTGATAATTGACAAAAGAGATTTGCTGTACCGACAAATGGTAGACAACATAGTGTTACAAGGGTCACCTACAATGTTGGCAGTATCAAGAGCATGACAATTGAAGGTTAGCTTGAATGAAAACGCGTGTGAAATCGATGTCAATAAATAAGAGCACACGGTTGATTCTTGTGATTTGAAATGATTTGTGCATAAATTTCCAAAAGTTTAATTATCAAATTCATTGAATACTCAATTACCGGACAACAATGGCCCAAAGTTCACTGAGTTTAGCAGAGAAAACATTTATTCTACATGGAGTTGATGTAAGACTGTTTTTTTGTAAAAAATATTTTAAAATATTAATAAGACCAGAAATAATTGGTTATATGCAATGACAGCACCAATGCTTTGTTACCCTAAAAATTCTAACATCGAGACATTTTTGCAGGCGGATTTTCGAACCGATGGTCGCTCTCGATTAGAATACCGTGCATTAGAGATCGAAACGAATATAATGCCACAGACGAATGGCTCAGTTCGCCTGAAAATAGCAAATACTGATGTCCTCGTGACCGTCAAGGTTGAATTGGACACTCCATCCCTTGACCGACCGAACGAAGGCAAGCTGGAGTTCTTTGTCGATTGGTAAAAAAAAAGACTCACCACATGATGTCCAATAACTACTGAATGTTCTTGCAAACTCCCCTATTTTAGTTCAGCCAATGCAGCCCCGGAGTTCGAAGGAAAAGGTGGTGAGGAGTTGGGGACTAAGATCAGCAATGTATTATCCAATGCTTATCGATCTGCCAGTACTCTAGACCTGAAAGTATTGAGTATTTTGCCTAGTAAAAAATGTTGGAAGATGTATGTCGATGTATTGGTAAGTCCAGTTCCCTTTCCCTCCCATTGTCTGGGCAGAATCGAAACTCATTAGAAAAAAAAAACTATTCGCAGATTCTGCAGTGCGATGGGAATTTAATTGACGCGATTGGAGCAGCAGTGAAGTGTGCTCTTTTTGCCACAGAAATACCAAAAGTCTTAACCGCCGCAGTAGACGGTGACGACATAGACCTTCAGTTGTCAGACGATCCATTTGACTGTGTCAAATTGAATGTCGAGAATTATCCAGTTCTCGTCACTTTATGCAAAGTACAGAAATTTTCCATACGATTTTTTACTTGTGAGGAATAATAATACATTCAATGAATTAATCATTAATTAAATAATTTTTTTCCCTAAAATTATTGCCTCACAGATTGGAGATAATTTCGTGGTGGATCCAACAGCCGACGAAGAGCTGTACGCAGCCGCTAGCCTAGTGATGTCAGTCACACCAAACGGAAGAGTTACCTCAATTGTCAAAACCGGATATGGAAGTCTCCAGCCATCAACACTGATCAAGACTGTTGAGGTAACTATCCCCCATACGATAGAATATGTAAGACAAAACGTGCTTTTTAATCGAGCCATTAATCCAACTATTTCGACAGTGTGGTAAAGAAGTTGGCAAGAGGCTGAATGATAGACTCATGGAGGCATTGAGAAAAGAAGAAGCCACCGGACCACATCGTCCAATCTTTGGTTTTCTTAGATAATATTCCGACATTTGTTTTTTTTCGAATTATAAATTACTTTGTACTCTTTTATTTAAGAATAAAAATCATCTCATTTGGGTAACAAAATGGTACAAAAACTTGTATTTATTTAATTTATTACAATACTCGTGATTCTCTTCTCGTTTCTTCATGGATATATTTCAACACTATCGCAGCATTTTTCCCATAAAAACCCTGAGTAGAATCATTTTCCACACCATTAAAATCCGCTTCTGCAGGAACTGTATCCGATGAATGCTTTTTTCCTGAAGAATTCCATAAGCTGAGACATTTAACCCACACGATCTCTTCATTGTAGTGGAAAACAGTTTTATACAGGTTTAAACAGCACTCTTGAAGTACAGGATGTTGATGTAAATGCAAATAAATCTCTGTCATGTCCAGTAGCTGCCAAAGCTCTCTCTCCCGAAGCTTCAAATACCTAGCCATTGAACCTAACTGCGATAAGATCATTCTTTGCAGTTTAAACATCTGCGTGAATTTATAAGCGTTTTTGCTATCCTTCCCGTAACTCTCTTTCCCCGAAATTTCTAAAAACTTGGCAACAGCAGGACTAACTTTATCAAGAGTGCGAGCACGTACGAAATCCTCCGAGGTTTGCACAACAGTAAAAAGCAGCTGCCAGGCACGATTAATAATTAAAACATTCGACTCTTTAAAACGATCCACCAGTGGGTGCCACAGGAGATGAACAATTGGTAAGAGCTGATCCGTCCAGGGACGCAGAATGTCCAGCCCTCCCTGGAGTATCTCCATGGCAATCAGTGTCTCTGGGATTTTTCTCGATGGCACAAAATGGAGACTGCACTTCATAACGTCTTCTACTAGCTTGATGTGCGAAGGAATCTTCCTTTCTTCAGGGTCTTCTCCTAAATGAGTGTATACAGAATCCTCTTCAGGTCTTCCATCATCGAGGTCCACTTCTGAGTCATCATCTAACAGCTTATCAACCTGTTTAGCCTCGTGGTGCTCTACCAAAGCATGAATCACTCTCTCAACGATATTTTCCGAAGTCGTCACTTTATCCTGCCTCACCTGGTGTTCACAGACTTGGCGTCTGATACACAAAATAAAAGTATGCAATACCCTTAGTATGGAATGTGAATTGCTCCTCTCAGGGGCAACCTTGAGCTGTCCCAGGGCTTCGGCAACAATTTCCTTCAGACAGGGAAGAAAATCCAGAGTACTGTACTTCATGACGATGGTCACAACGTCCAGAACGCCGAGATTTCGCTCAAGTCTCCGTAATTTGACAGTAACGTGATAAGAGATGTAATCTACATTATCCCGAAGGAAATTCGTGATGTCAGAGTATCCCTGGGATTTGGCAAGCTGTTCTAGAGTGCGGAGACCAATGGAGCTGATCAATCGGTTCTTGTTCCCAGCCCTTTCGATAATGAGGTACAAGGTTTTCAGCAAAAGCTGCTGGTAATCTTCCCTCATTATCGAGGCGAATATCCCCAGACCCTCTATCAGTAGACAGCTCTGTACGATATTGCTTTGGACCTGTGAGAGTGTGTTCTCGTCTCTTATCTCAATGGGGAGATACCACAGCTCATCGTCGATGTAGTGATTGATAACTTGAGGATACAGAGTCTTGAGTGCGGGATTCTGTGCCATGCAGGTCCAATTGAGCAGCAGCGTGAGCTCCTTCTGGTAATGTGGCATGTCAGACATCAGTTGAATTATGCTGTCTATCAGAATATCCACATCTCCCAGTCCTCCCAACAATTTACAAACACCTATTAATTTATCGCGGACTATTGAGTCCAAGATGAACTTGAACTTTATCCACGAGGTCGTTGATAAGTGGGTGGTGTCTTCGATGGTAGTTATCTGATTCTCGTCCAATATTGAAACCTCACGACAGTCCAATTCAATAACATAGATGAGAGCCAGGAGGAGTCGTCTCAGGTGAGCCATCGAGGTCATGATCTTCGGCAAACGTTCCTCTCCAAAGGTCCTCAAGTATCCAGTCAGCTGGTTCAAATAGGACAGCTGAGCAGCACTCTCTGATCTCCTCATGATCCTGGGGAGTTTAGTGAGCAACCTGTAGAAGTTCTCCTCCAACATCCCAGTTATTAATCTCATCTTCAGGTTGCAAATGATCGTCTGATTTATTTCATTCAAACAAGTCTTTGCTGGCTCTCTGACACTATCTTCATCATCTTCGGACAAGGTAATTACTACGTCCACTAAATCGGGGATATTTTCGCTCAGGTTCTTGGTACATTTGGTTATTAATAAAGAGACTGTTGTGAGGAGTTCTCGTCTGACTTTGTGATGTGAATGTTGCGTCAAATTGGAAAGGTTTTTCAGGGGATTGCTGAGTTTTTCAGATGCTGCCTTTAGCCAGTCGACACTTCGAGTTATCTGAAGATATTTTTCTTTTTCGTCTTGACCATTAAATTTCAGTTGCATCCCCAGTGGATCAGGGGACACCACTGAGGTAGTGATTGGCATGGGGAGCATTGGTTCAGAGTTCTGAGATGGTGAATCCTCCATGACGAGGGAAATCACTCTACCCAGTGCTCTGATAGCCATCTACAAATGTCATGAGTAAAATATGTCAAAAAATATCTCCTGCATGCTAGACTAGAGAAAAAAAATTTATTCAGGTCCCATACCAAAGTGACTTTATGATTCTGGGTTTCACTCCCCTCAGCAATATCGAGCATCCCACGAACCACCCCAGGCAAGTAAAGCATGACTACATCTGCCACTTGACCTCTCAGGACGACGTCTGAGGCGTCAGCCTCATCGTGGACGTACGACAGAGTCATCAGAGTGTCAATAGCAGCAATTCTCAGTGCTGAGTATTTCTCACTCTTGGCAATGGAAACGCAGAGGAAGAAACTCTCACTGAGTCTCAGTGAATTATCTCGAGTGTAGATGGACTCAATTACGTCTGACAATGCAGATAAAAACAAGTACTTGAGACAGTGCATGACACTCATTTTTAATTCCTCGTGTTCTGAAATTACTGTTAAAAACGAATCAAGAGTGAGAGATTGTCGTGGTTTTTGAACTTTCATTTATTTAGAATTGTCACTCACACACAGTTGGCTGATTGACATCCTGGACTTGACGGAGAACAATCGAATGTAGTTTAAAAAATAAATCTTTTCTCATGAGTTTTACTTCTTGAAGGACTGCCTCTATCACCCTGAGCAAATGCAATCTCGTCTCTGTGCTGACAATTAATGCAAGGACTTTCTCAAATTATACAGTGGACGCGAATGGGTTTGTTTACTCAACAAGGAAATAAACAAATGAGTGAACGTACTGAATGACAAAAATTTTAATTACCTGGTACTACCACTTTCCAGATGAATAAGCGGAGGAAACAATACGTAATCCAAGAGATTTTGTAAAATGGATTTAGGCACATTCCCGAGGCAATTGCGAATATTCTCAGCATTTTGCTTATTCGGACTCCGGACTAATAAATCGCAAAGTGGTTTGAGGTTAAAGAATGCCTCATGCATTGTAATTTCATTCATGCTTTGACAATATAATTTCCACTATCGAATCACTTCGCTTCTGATTCTCGCAATGTTGACAAATATGTGAGCTAACCTTTAAAAATCTCCTGGACAAACCACAATACCGTCTAATTGCTTTTACAAGATATTGATATTGAGAATCAGATGTTCCGTCAACCTACCGGTTGGGTAAGTTGGTATTACAAGGACATCTGTTTGACGCTCGGAGCAACTCCTGTAATGAGCAGGGAAAGCGGTATGATTCAATTTATGGACTGGTTAACGTATCATTTTTTTTGGTAAAACATAAACAAGAACGCTGGTGTTTTATTTGAACATTAATTTTCCCCTCGGGGCAAACTTAACATAAACAAAAACAAAAATATAAAAAATAGAAATAAAACTGTGTACTTTGGAATTAAAGTGGCTCCCCTTCAGTAAACCAACCGCTTTGTATCGACATCACTGACATTCCTTTCATCCAGGAATGTGGTGAGATATGTGAACACTTTCTGGTACGCCTCAATAATCTCCGGTGTGAGATCAGCCTTCACCTCCTCTCGTTGAACTGTACAATTGAACCATTGTCGAAGAACAGTAACACGTGCATAACAAGCAGGCACAGATAAATCAGTCCGAATGCTCTTCAGTAATTTGCACTTGGGGCAGGCTCGGAGCTTGTCTCCATCGTTCCGAGCGACCCAATCACATTTACTAGAGATACAGAACGTGTTGGGGGGATGCTGCACCATAAAATCGAATAGATGTTCCGCCAAATCATCAATGATTCCATCAACATACTGCCAAGGAGCGCGATCACAGCTAGCCTCGGGACATGCCACCAGAACTGGAACATATTTTAGCCCCTCTTTCCTGAAAAATCCACACATCTCTATGTTCGTTTTACACTTTCTGCATTTGAAAAAGAATCCTTCAACAGTAGCAGGTTCCTTCGCATCACTCTGCAGAGTGTTGGTCTTTCGATGTTTCTGTTCTGGACTCACTTCCAAACAACTGGCCAAAAAATCAAGTTGCAATTCTGGAATTGGCTTGAAGAGGTGTACCAGCGGTGGCAAGACCTCCTCCGATAAATAATACTCCATATCAGGTCTGAACTTAGTATCCGTGAGATAGGAGCGTTTTTCTGGAGGATTGTCTGTCCCATCCTCGCAGATGATGTAAGACAGGGAGTCTCCCTCTCTCCACGTGTTGGGTGCTGTCTTGTTCAACCGCATTGCCAGATCTGCATGTGGAGCGTAGATACCAGTGTGGGCTTCTGGTTCACGAATCAACCTATGAGTCGTCACTAGAGAAGGAATGAACGCATCCAACATGATATGCCTCTTCATTCCTGCGATTCCTTGGAGGTAGGTCTTAATATTGGCGAGTTTCTCCTCGTGGGTCTGATCACTGAAGACCTCATTCAGAACGTAGTACACAGCAGTTTTGACAAGCTCACAAGAGTAGGTATCTTTGAGGAGTTTTCCTTTGGATTCCAAACGGAAACCAGTTGAGCCATCGGAGCGACGGGTGAAGTAAAGACCAGTGTATAGCTTCCTGTTTGCTACGAGGACATATTTGTAGGTCCTCTCATGCTCCAGTTGGATATGGTCGTACTGTGTTTGTACTGTGTCCCTGATTCCGTCAGCAATCTTCAGAGCTATGTCCAGATCCTTTTGTTTGGTATCAATCATCATGGAATCTGTGTCACCATAAATGACACCGTAACCTAATGACTCTGCTATGGTGCATGCCATCTTCAGACATTCCCGGCCAGTTTTGGTGATGGTAGCAGCCAAATTGGGAGCGTAATATCGAAAATGCACTGAACCAAGACATCCGTACAGAGTGTTCACTATGAGTTTCAGCGCTAGTTGTTGTGTTTCATATGCCAGTTTCATGGATTGTGGGATGAATGGCGATTCCATCAGACGTTTGGTTTCCGCGCGATTCTGAATGATTCTCTCAACTAATTTAGGAATTACTCCCGCCCGTCTCCTAGGGTCAACTTGAACATCTTCCAACTTCTTATAGCAAACCCCCGGCATTGTCGAGAAGCAGAGGTTGTACTCCCGGATGATACTAGGATAGAGAGATTTGTAGTCCATCAGCAGGACTATGTTATCGTAGAATGCAACATTTGCATCCAATACCAAACCACCCGGGATGTCCTTTACAACCTTGTTCTCCTTGCGATCAGGGAGAATGTAGCCTGCCTCGTAGAAGGCGTGCGTCAGCATGAAATCGTTCATGTCATTTCGCAGAAATCTCGGAGTCTTTGATAGTATGTAACCCGCGACTTTCGTCATTTCCACCATGAGGGGAATTATATTTAGGAAACGAGTTACCTGCAGTATACAATCTGACTCTATTCGCGTGGTCTGAATGAGATCGATCATGCCCTTGGCTGAGTTGAAAAACTCAATAACCTTCCAAGGAGCCAGTGGTCGACCAGTTGCAACTTTACTTCTCAAAATATTTGAACAAACTGTGTCGAACTCACCTTGAAGTAACTTGGGGTTAACCTCCTTCAGGGCCACTTTGATGTCGCACAAGGGTCGATGCAGGAGACTGTTGGGTGTGCGAATTTGAAGCCGCTTCAGCTTCATCATGTCCTTTTTTATTCTACCAATTCGAGAGTCATTGGGCACTGGTACGATTGCCGCGACTCCATTAAGTAATACCCTCCAGGATGCCTCGCAATCGTAGCCCAACAAAATGTCTGGATCCAGGGTTGTGAAGTAGTTTAGGAAAGCCTCGAGCAGAACCTGTATCGTGGGGTGCTGGAAGACGTTGATGCCCGTGGCTTGGGCTAAAAAATGGCTTCCAGCATTTACAAGGCCTGCAAACATGAAGCACTTCTCCTCCATCACGGATGTTTTAGATGATTTACCAGAAATACACAAGTTCTTCTGTGTAAGCGTATGGATCATGATGACTTTCTCAACTTTTTCGAATGTCCTTGTTCTTATATTCACAACTGTTGTGATCAGTGGTGGAATCTCCAGGTTGATGCCACTGGCTTCTTTCATAACACTAATTGTCTGCATATCTCTACACAATACGTGACTTTTACACCACGTAATATTTTCATGAGAATCATTAAACTCTACATTGTGGATTTCCAGCCAAGAGGGGCCTTTTATTCCCCTATCGGTTAATAGAATCTCCAGGGTACTTGCAGTAGTGCCAAAAATATGGAGAATGGCTTTCTGACTACCACCGTGCTGTGGAAGTGTGGGGCAGCTCGGTGGATATTCAACTTGCAAGTAACCCGCCTCGTGTGGAACTCCTTCCATGTGGAATGCATAGTTCTTCGTGACAGCTCTCGTTGAATAATGCGTCACACCATACTGATTCGCTAACGCGGGGAACGCAAGGCCTAATGACTCTAGATCGTATCCTGATGGTCTATTGGGGAGGACAAAGATCCTCTTGGGGATATTTGTCACTACAACGCAGCAGGAAATGTACGTCTTCATTATTGGGATGAAGATCTTACCAAAGAGGTAGACTGTGCCAGGAATCTCATCTTCGCTGGCGTCCAGATAGTAAAATGGCAGGACAGTAGCGCCTGCGTCGTTCTTAACCAATGCACTTTCAAGGTGAAGGCGAGTTATTCTTACATGTGATTGTCCTGGCCTCTCCATCATGTGTTTTGTCTGTGAAGGGTGATTAGGAAGGAGCTAAGTTATTAAGCACATATCCGTGAATGCAAAATTATACGTTGGAAAATATAAATAAATCAATGAATACATTGTAAAGGTGGGCGGGATCCTTGTGGCGGGATTGAAGTCGCTTCCAATGGATTGTTGTAGGTAATAGTTAACTTTAATCAATAAACCAACTATTAAGTAATGCAAAGAAAATAATAATGTACTGCCGGGGCTCTTGTTGCTTCAGAACGTCTACGATGAAAGAGAAATGGAGGGACGCTTTCTGAACAACTACGCACTAAAGTGTGATTTAGGGAGGTATCGTCATGCGAGACACAGGAAACAAGGGCTTGCAAGCGCCACGAGGGCGCGCGGCGGTGACTTTTTCCTTTCCGCAGCTCCTTGTCGTCCTCACTCAGCCCCCAAAAATCGCAGCCCTTCCCAGCTCATGAGGCACAATGTATAGGTGCTCCCCTCTGTTATTCATTTCCATGAAACCATGCTCATACACCGTGCGTCGGTACAACTCATATTATGTTTCTTACTTAGTGTTTCGTCCCATGCGATCGATACCCTTTCCCACAAAAATGATTTATCAATGTTTTTAATAGAATGGTATTTATCACAGTGGAGTATCAATAATAAAATATGAGAAAAGGATATGTACAAACCTAGTCGGTAGATTTCTTTACAAATAACGTAGAAAGAAAGATGTAAAAAAATGAGAGGTATCCTGTGGCCAATCAGCGGAGGTGACGCTTTGGAGAGTAGCCGAGAGAGCAGTGGCAAGTCAACCAATCACTTGCCAGAACGACAAAGGGAAACAGAACAAGAGCACTCTTTCGGGCCCCTTCACGAATGCTCACGAACACAGTAATACCGTCTGTCCGTTCGTTTCTGCAGTTGACAATACAATATTTCCCTAATCTCACACTATTTTTTAGTGAATAAATTGAGTTGTTGAGTTTGCATGGATTAACCCCAATGGTAGACACATGTGGAGAACAACGAGTTAAAATCCTGTATCAGCGGAAATAACGTCGCAGTTGACGCGATCACCACAGAATCAGGATGAGTTTCCTATTGTAAGTGTCGTTTTTTTCCCTCTCGAAATGGAGTTTTCAACATTATTTTCCTGCTGAAACTATCGCCAGTTGTTTCATATCAGTGATGATAAGATTTATTAGGTGGTGGGTAAGATGTCATTAGACTCAAGTATTTCCGTGTGAAAAATTCAATCGATTGTTGAACCGGTCGTTTTGTAAATTGACAGTACACCTCAGACGTATATCACCCCTCCCCCTCGGACACCTTCTCTTATCAGACAACTCGGGTGCTTGACCTGTAGAACTTGACAGTATTTTTTCGCACCCCACATCTTAATGAGCAAAACAATGTCAGTAGATATGACAGTGATTTTTTAAATCAGCTAAGTAGTACTACGATATTCCGTACTGCTGTTGTGCTGTGCAGATCACGTCATTACGACAGATTTAGTCTCGTTCGTGAGTCACTTGTCAAGGAAATGCACTGTTTCACTCTCAAGTGCAAGAAATCGATTATGGCATTGTTATGACGTGGTTTCTCCTGCTCATTATTGAATTCTAATTACCCCCTTCAACGTGAAAACTTATCTTCCAAACCAGTCTAGCCAGGAAAAATATATCAATGACTCGATGGAAGTCAAGTCAAGTCAATGCACTTTCTCACTCTCAAGTGCAGGAAATTGATAATAAAATTATTCCAATGTGTTAAGTCTTTGTCATTATTGCATGATGATTATTTTCTTTAAAGTGGAAGCCGGTCTTCCAAAACATTCAAGCCAAAAAAAAATATTCCTGAGGGGACACACCAGTATGACTTGATGAAACATGCTGCAGCCACCTTGGGCTCTGGAAATTTGCGACTGGCTGTGATGTTACCTGAGGGTGAGGACCTCAACGAATGGGTGGCTGTTAATAGTAAGTAATAGAAAATTTCCACTGGAAGATTGAAAAAAAATCAGGAAAACCTACAAGACATTCATCGATTACTTTTTTTTTTATTCAGCTGTTGACTTCTTCAATCAAATCAACATGTTGTACGGTACCATAACTGAATTCTGCACGGAAGAAAGCTGCTCGATAATGTCAGCTGGGCCCAAGTATGAATATCATTGGGCCGACGGTCACACAGTTAAAAAACCAATAAAATGTTCAGCACCTAAATACATCGATTATCTGATGACTTGGGTTCAAGATCAGTTGGACGACGAGACACTCTTTCCCTCAAAAATAGGTCAGCAATTCGAATAAATTGAATAAGTTGAAGTCCCCTTGATACTAGTGACTCACTAACAACTGTTGAATTTATTGCAGGAGTTCCATTTCCAAAAAATTTTCTCTCCATTGCGAAAACAATTCTCAAACGATTATTCCGAGTTTATGCGCACATATATCATCAGCATTTCAGTGAGGTGGTGCAACTGGGAGAGGAAGCACATTTAAATACATCCTTCAAGCATTTTATATTCTTTGTCCAGGTGATTAGCCAATTACATTGAATATTTTTCCTTACTTGCTATCGTTAAATTATTAATTGTAATTTTTACATCATTTTTACAGGAGTTTAACTTAATTGAGAGACGAGAATTGGCGCCACTGCAGGAGTTGATTGAAAAATTAACAGCTAAGGATGCACGATGAATAAACTACCGCTGGTAACACGAGCAAAGTATAAAGTAAGGAAATTCCTCCAAAGAATCTCAACTCGCTATTATTCTCTTTTGTTTTCTAATTACACTCGTAAATTGAGATATGTTGATAGTAAAATTCAAAGCAATACTGCAACAGTTTAATAGAATATTATCAATTTTTCGCCGATCAACAGATGCGTCTGATTCACATTTGCAAAATGAATGAGTTTTAGTAATGAGTTTGATGGAATTTTTTAACCAATGGAATCGTGTGTTGACAAGAGCGCCAACGAGATTTGTAAAATAATTTTCCGTCTCACAATCGTTCAGTTCTCTTCTCTTCCATTGAATTATAGAGAAGAGAGAGTTTAAGAAAAAACTACATATGTTTTTTTATAATTTATTGTGTTCCTCTTTCTTCTACCGCAGTATGAAATTACACTGGGTTTCACTCGAGGGTTTCTGATTTTTAAGTCACGTTTTGGGACGACGTTAAGTTAATTTTGTTTTTTATTATCATTTTTTCGTTGTTTAATGTCACTTATCATTGTTAGCAGACAACTAGTAAAATTTTATTTAGATAATGGCATTTTTTTAGATCGAATATGCAATTGGGCGATTACTCTAATTAATCTTCATGCTTCTTAATTAAATACATTATTGTTGCAATCAGTTCGAATAATTCTTGAAGTATACGTCACCCAAGTAATTGATGATTATGGACACGTCATTGGACGACTACAATACAAGGTCTGTGAAACATGAAGCTATTACCGTAAAGCACGTAAAATAATTAGAGTTACAATATTAAGAAAGACGAAATTACAATTAGGTACTGGGTGTGAGGATCAAAAGGAAAGAGAAGTTATATATTTTATATATAAAGCCTTTGCGCGAATTTTCTGGATACAAATTTGCCTGTAAATACCCATTTGAGGAAGAAAAATTTTTTTTATCAATCGGTGTGAACTCGGCGCTTGACAAAATGTATGTTTATTGCTGTAGCATTGTAACTGTGGACTCACCGCTTCGGGAAACAAAAATACATGCGTTCAAAGTAATTTATTTGAGGATACCCATTCAAATATGATTTATTTAAACCGTACTTAAAAGTGGTGGAGAGAAAAGGAATTTTTTCCCCATAAAAAATCCTTCGTCTTTCAGTTTCAAAGTCTCAGTTGAGTTTGATGTTATTAATATTATAAATATATCGAAATTACCGCAAGCAGACCAGTAGATAACAAAGTCACAAAGAGTTATCGCAGTCAAATCTCAGAGCCCGAAAAAAATCGCCTCCTAATTTTTAAAAATACAATTTCACTCCACGATTGCCTTTGGTACAGTAAAATTTGTCGCGTCCTTTTAAATATTTTTTATTCAGCATTTCTCTGTGCTGCATTAATTACCGTCTCCCGGGAAGTGCGAAATTGATTGTAAATATCCGGAGATTGGGGCGAGCAAGGGCGCATTGTCTGTACAATCCAATCTACCAATAAATATAATGAATTTTATTTTGCACTATAACTACACTAAGAATCCCCATTCCGGCAATATATTTGAACCTCAAAGGACTACGTATGGGCTTTCTAATGTAACAAGTGCCGAAATGAACAGTTGTTGCAACTGGACTCCAACCCCATTCAAGAAAAATCATAGAGATACAATTAAAATGGGAAATTTAATGTATTTGCATATACTATTTTCTGAGATCTCACTGTACTACACGAGAATCATTGAAGACGATAATGCAGTCTGATTTTATTCTCGAATTTTTAATAACTTGAGAGTTCACAATGATTTCACTACAATAATTCCGAAGCTTAGTGCAACTGTTACTTGTAAACAATTATACACATGTAACTGAGCGAATAAAGAGGTCATTGGTTAAGTAGAACGTACTTTTGAAATTGCGAAGATGGGTAGTTCCTGTGGGGAAAGGGCAGGGGTCTCGATCGACGAAGAGATAATTTCAACTCTTCACCCTCCCCCACAGAACCCCATACAGTTGAGGCGTTCTCATCAACGCAGTAAGCTTTTTAGACTCCTTCTGTTATCATCTGTCGCGAGAGTACATAGTTTGTCTCACGATATATAATATTAATTTAATAAGTGACAATGTGCTTCATCCATTGATATCGAGGAACTAATGTTCATTGAGGAATAAAATAAATTGGACTGCTCAATTCCGAGGGAATTGTCACATTGGAGCTGATTTTCGTCGCCTCATGTCAAGTTACCTCGTATCGCTAGTACGTTTAATGTATTTTTTCGTTTGTTACGACGAGAGATACGAATGAGAAATGGATAGTTTTGTATGACCAGAGGTCGTTACTGATAATGCCTGTGCAGTGTAAATAGTATTAATTCCTTTGAAAATAAATGAAATTGCAATATGAACAAGTTGTTGGTGTCGTATCAAGAAATATTTATCATGAATAATATTAACTACCAAATAAGTGAAGAAGACAATGATTTTCCCTCGAAACGGAAGACAAGCTAATTGAACGGGTTCAATGGTTGGAGAATAAATTGAAACCTTTGTTGTGGGGTACAAAAGAGTATTCAAATTGGAGACATGAAAATTTATCGTCTCGATAAATGCATTAAAAAAGGGGGAGAAAACTTTTCGTAACAAATCAGTCTGGTATGACTTAATAATTACAGGTGAAAATCGCAAGTCAGCGGTATTCTGTCAATATTTACCGAAATACTTGCACATACAGTTATTGTAATTATTGTGAGGATATGTATCCCAAAGAATACTTTATTGAATGTCGTAATTCTCGGACATTTGTGTATTTGAAATGATGTCATTTATCTCCAAGAGAAGCCATAGACGTCACATTAATTGTTCACGAAGCAGAGCCATCGCATAAACACGAGCGTCCATTGTTTAAAAAAAAAAATCTATTTAGAGAAAATTATTAGCACTTCCAGCCTAAACAGCGGAACAATGCGACCAATTACTTATTCTTTGAGAAAATACAACTAGGAAGCATGTGATATGCGCATATGAATGATGACCGCCAAACGTGAATATGGAACTGTGAAGCCAAATGAATGTTGTCTTCCCGCGATGCGAATGACCCAGTGGCACGTGGCTTAATTAATTTTCCACTTTTAAAGTAGTAGTTCAGTTACTGTGGAGCCTTAAGGGAGCAGTGTCATTCTTGTAAGACCTCTCCAGATTTTTTACCATTCCACCCAGTAACAGGTGACTTCACCACTTCCCAAATAATCGAAAGCAGGGAATTCAACTTTTACGACGTTGAGGTGTGTGAACAGGCGATTTGTTGGAGAAAGGAAGACATCATTTTATGGAGACTTACCTGCGGATCGGGTGTACACTCAAAGAAAATTGGCTTCGGCAACGCTGATGGTGCGATGACATAATTAAATAATTTTCTTGGGAGCATTCAATTGCGGACGATTGAGCGATCCATGAATACCAATATTTATATCGGGAATGACAGTCATCACTGCTTGAATCTTATGTGAACACGGTGAACCCGATGAGTTTTCAAAAAAAATGTCACGTGTGTTGAAAATGACAGGGAGTGGGTACAGTAGAAATAGTCATTGATTCTTGGATCAGTTCGTCTGGATTTATAGGCTTAGCTAAACGCACTGGGAGAACCACGGATGCTAAATTAATAAAATGGTGAGTTTTGTGTGGAGTTCACGTATTCATGATATTATGGCTGATACATTGGCCGGGCAGAAAAAATTCCTGAAATTTTTCATTTCATTTTCCAGTTTGAAAAACATTTTTTCCGCAGAAATTCCTCGGTTATAGTTATGTTTGTCAACACTTGCGCTCTTTAAACATTGACATCATGGTTAATCATGGGCATATACGAATAAATAATTATCGGAATTTAGTGAATGAGTTGTTCAATCATATTTTCGCATTGTCAGAAATCGCGAGTCGGTGCTCACGTGGATTATGTCAACGGTGATTTTCCTAATAGTGCGAATAGTCCGAATAGGCGCGACTGATAACTACTTATTTCTCGTCCTTACATATTCATGCAGTATCATCATGATTTTCCAGTCCACCATTTCTTTGCATTTAATGAATAATACATAGAAATTATACTGGACCTTCGGTTTTTATGAGCCCATCTCCGGCGATGGAACTGGTCCGACAAATGGGAACGGAGAGGGATGGGAAAAAAATTTTAATTAATTAGAAAAATGGAGACAGAGGTTCAGCTCATCGAAGTAAATGCATTTTAATTTATTTATTTATCACAAAATTCTATAAGTTACGTGTCGATCTTAGTCTACATATTTCGAAGATTTTCAGTCATAAGTTCGATAATTTTTTGCATAATCCTTGAGGATCTCTCCCGCGAAATACAAATGAGCAAATACTGGGCAGATTTTTTCTTCTCCAGTCACTTCACTTACACAATATTTTTAATGCATGTCTGGTCTACTCTTAAGTTTGAATATGTTATCGGGGTATTAGCTACGTATATTCTTCCTCTCGATTCTTCTTGAAGGCTCACAAAGTGAAGACGTCACGTCGGTGAGTCTTTCAACTCCCACACAAAGCCACAAGGGGCCGAGTTCGGGACCCTAGGCGAGAGAGGTTTGACTAAGTGGTCCCCACCATGTTCCAGGCATTTCGAACGTGGATCCATTGTCACTCCTTTAAGTATCCAATGCGTCCTCAGACAGACTTTAGTCTCGACCAATCGCTTCCCATGAGACTGAGTATTCGGTGTTATTGAGAGTTTTCGCAATATCATTGCGAATATTTTGGAGCATTAAATTAACAAGTCGTTTTCTTTTATTTCCATCCTCCGCTTCTTTCGTTATAGACTCGCTAAGTACAAACTCACGTGGAGGTGTGCAAACTGGTCGTACTGACATGGTCTGACTGGTGATATTTTTTCATTTTTTTTCCTCTTTATAGAATTGGAAACTCGTTTTCCTAGGATTCGGTTAAAACGTGCGGTTGACATTGCAACATGTGAAAACGCACCGGTGAACGTAATTCTGGAGTAATTATAATTGGTCTTATTTTATTTGCCGCATTCATTTGAAGGAGTACCGGGACGAACACGGGGAGAACGGGTTTCTACCTCGTCTTGGTATGAAAGCGTGAAATTTCCAAAATTTCGAGTATGTGAGCGTGAAAATGAGGACAGGAAAGCATCCAATTCTGACGTAAAAGTAAATTCAAGAGGATCGTGACGGAATCATGGCGTTGGAGCTGTCATTTTTGGCGGTGCTCTGCAGTGAAATGCGATTGAATGATTTTTCAGTAAGTACACGAAGAGAAATCCTCACTAAAAATCAATCGTCTCCGGCCGGTCAGTAATTCCTACCTAGATCGCCTCAAAAAAATTGATATCGTGATTTTTTCCTCTTTGCTTTGCAATTTTTATTGAGTTGTTCTCTTCGAGCACTATATAAATTTAATTAGCTGTTGGAATTCTTCCGCATGCATTAATAATCTCCTGACTAAATGCGTCAACATTTTTTTCTTCCCTTCCAATACTCAGAGAAGAAGCGGAGGGACTCATTTCATTCGATCTACAATTTTTTTATCGCTTTAGAGCAGCGTGTGTGACAGACCTTAATGAGCGATTAATTATCAGGAAAAACATGTCACTGCGACGTGCAAAGTTCATCTTCTGACTACGCCGGCCTATATTACAGCTGTTGATTAGATTATAGATCCAATTGGCTCATTCACCCAATTATTTATTACAGGAGGTGTTGAACGCGATAATCAAACGATTGATAAGATTTTTTCTCATTCTACTGGGCTGTATTACGATCCCAATTCTCAGACTCCGGGGATTCCGAAAGCAAAGGAGATGCCCTCCCATTGGAAATAAAATACTGTACATGTCAGCAACGGAATTGGCAGCAAAAATCCGTAAACAAGAGGTTTGAATTTTTTTCCCCGATACTTCTAGATTTTCCAGCTCCTGTAGCTGTCCATTGTCTCAAATATTCGATTTATGCGTGAAAAATCAGTTAACTTGTGAGGAAGTAGTCCTGGCGTACATCCAGAGATGCCGAGACGTGAATCCAATGTTAAATGCCATCGTTGAAAATCGATTCGATGCAGCCTTGGAAGAAGCCCGCGAGATCGACGTTTCCCTGAAATCCGGTGATAAGCCAGAGGAGGTGTTGAAGCGCGAAACTCCTCTACTGGGTGTACCAATTACAGTCAAGGAGAGTATTTCAGTAGCAGGTGAGAGCGACGACTGCAATTTAATTTATTTATTTAATTTTTTAATTTACAATCCTTTATTTCTACATTATCCCAAGGTTGTTCTGCAGCCGGATGCAATCCACTCACTCTCATGACCTCTATATGAGCAAATAAATAATTAATTGACACTGCACAAGTGAAAAAAAAACCAAAGTTTTTATTTCATTCAGTAACTCTTCACAATAGCTGGCCTCAATCCCATGTAAATGAAATGGAAATTGAACAGGGAAAGTCGCTGTTGATTGGAATGTTAAAAGGGTCAAATGGTGACAGCCTACTAATTGACATTGGCCTTTAGTGTGTCTTCCTCCATCCCTCGGAGGGAATTACTCTCTGATTTTTTCGATAGACGAAGCCTGAATTTTTGAACAGTTTCTTTCAATTGAAAGTGATTGCCGGAATAATTTTCGACTGGACAAAAATAAAACTACAAATTCCCAAGACACCAATAGACATTTTCTCCGTGTGATACTCCGCGGCTCACGTTACCGCTTCATGATTTTTGTGCAAATAAATTCCGGTCATGTATTTACTCAGTAAATTGTCCGCGAACAGGGATGAGTCATACTGCTGGACGGAGAACCGAGGAACCAGTACATGCACTCAACGATTCTGACGCTGTGAGACGTGCTAAGAAGGCAGGTGCTATTCCGCTACTTGTCAGCAATACCCCGGAGATGTGTATGTGCTGGGAGACATTCAACAACGTCACGGGCACAACGTGGAATCCTTACAACACTAATAGAACACCCGGTGGTTCTTCGGGGGGCGAAGTACGTCAATACCAATATCAATATGATTTTATAGTAAAGAAAAATTGCTGAGGACTAATCGAGGCCTTCAATTTTTTCGATTAAAGGCAGCTCTCGTGGCTTCAGCGGCATCCGTCCTGAGCATCTCCTCGGACATTGGGGGGTCTGTACGTCTGCCGGCATTTTTCTGCGGGATTTTTGGGCATAAACCTACACCAGGTAATTTAATTGATCGCTTATTGGCGCTCCCCTCGTTTTCAGTAACTTTTTTGTTGAAATAGAGTGGGTTGGGGCGGACGGGCATTACCCGGACTGCGATGATCCTGACTGGCTCACCTTCTTCACGATGGGTCCCATGGTGAGGTACTCGGAGGACCTCGGTATGTTCCTGAAAGTACTCACGCGCTCCGAGGAAGCCGTTGCGCGACTGAATGAAGAAGTAAACTCAGTGAATTATAATTTCATCGTCCGTAGTGTTGAAATTAATGGGTAAAATCTTCAGGTACAACTGTCGAATATTAAATTCTACTATATGGAGGAGATTGGATCTTCGGCGGTTCGCAGCGTTGACGGAGAAATTATTTGTGAAATGCGCAAGTTCTTTAAACACTTGGAAAATGTTCAGGGGATCAAAGTTCAACAGGTATGGGGCGCAGTCTTTCATATTCGTGTTATCGACATGAGTCCTTTAGAAGAGGAAAAAATTGCGGGTCTGACAGATGTAATTTACACTTCAGATTGAGATACCGGAGATGGCGTACGCCTTTGAAGCCGCCACGTCAATGCTAGTGAGACTGGATGGAGTGGATACCATCTATAAAAAGGGGGGAAACCCTCGAGTAAGCCCATTCAAATGCGGGAGTACTTAGCACTACAACATTTAATTATCACTTATTTTTTCAGGAGTGGAGAAGTGTCTTTGTCGAATTTCTAAGGTACATTACCTTCAGGTCACCCCACACTTTTCCCAATTTATTCTACGGAATATTGAAAAAGCTCGGGAACGCGTTACCCGGTAGTCACTTCAAGTGGTACGAGAAGAAGAATAGTCTCATAAAAAAACGTGTTCAAGTAAGATTCTCTCTTTTATTTAATTTTTTCAAATAACATTGATGTCTATATATTATTCTTGAAAACGCACTAGACCGAGTAAAAAATATTTCGGTTTTTTTTTTCTCTCAACCAGGAGATACTCGGTGACGATGGAGTTCTCATTTTTCCGTCCTTTCCATCAGCCGCACACTATCCCTACGAAATTTACCACAAAATATGTGACACCACGTACATGATGATTTTTAATTCCATTGGACTTCCGGTCACACAATGTCCAATGGGTCTGAATAGAAAGGGCCTGCCGATAGGACTACAGGTTCTCATTTATTATTTTACACTTCATAATTTCAACATTTATAATTTCGGAATGTCTTCACTTTCCTCTCATGGCCTTGCAGATTGTGGGAAATGCTGGAAGAGATAATTTGACAATAGCTGTAGCCCGTGAGGTCGAGAGAGTTTTCGGAGGCTGGCGAGAACCCCCCAGCACTGAAGTAATTGCTTGATAAATAACAAGAGTGCGATTCACACCCCCCATGGCCAGTCGAATCGATTGGATTTGATGTTTACATAATAAGTGAGTGAATGAGAGCCAACGGTTGACACCAAATATATAAGTTTTGTTTCTCTTTTATTTTTCTGTGAAAATGTTGAACATTCAGTGAATATTCCAATAACTTGTAAATAACGAAATCTTAAATAATTTAATATTGAATATATTTCCAAGTATCAGTGAAATGTAGAATTACATGCCCCGGGATACCGCATAAATATGTTATTGTAACGAAAATCACGGTTGCATGTGACGAAAACCTGAATTCTCATTTTTAATAAATAGCTTCTAAATAATTCTCTCATTATGCTACTCAAAAATTATGCGAAAACACGATAATTCACTTCTTTCAAATGGGAAGCTCGATGCCTTTCTCTAAATCACTGTAAATAACTACAACAGCTGAAACACTGTTTCATTAATTGAATCAAATGAATTTTCTATCGAAAATGTGAAAAATACTTTTCACTTTTTACGATCACCAGGATTTGTGTACGGCTTACCACCGTGTCGCTCCCATTCTCGATTGAACTCGTGCTCGAGAATCTCCGCACCTCGTTTCCTGGTTAAACCAGTCTCGTCGAGGCTCAACTCACACATTTGCATATCATCGATACCTGAAAAGTGTTAATTCAGTAAATAATTATGAAGACCCATATTCAAATCGCGTAATTCTCTGCTTAAGCAGTATAATTTATCGACAAAGTTTGTAAGTATTTTTAATATTTTTTTACCCGCTGTAAGAAGTATGGGAGGCTTGTCCGGGTGTAATTCCATCTGTCTCGCTACGTATTGTCCATCGAAATGTGCATACCACCAACCGCGTTTCCCAATGCTGGTCGGATTTTCCGGTTGTGGGGGAACACCAGGGCGCACAAAGGGAATGCGGAAGAATCTCTGCGATGATTCAACAATCTGTTGTTTCAGGGGGTTCCGTGGGGATTTAGCTGCTGCAATAGGGTAAATTAGGATGTTATGGACCTGGCCGAATTTTTCGTTCTCAATGTTTCTCAGTTATTTGCCTCCAATATTTTTTTTTATGCACTATATTGTTCTTGGTGTTGTGATTGTTTTTGTATAAGAACATATGTAGAATAAAGCTCGTTTGAGGAAGTACTGGGGAAACTAATTAATATAAAAAAAAATAGTACCGGCTTCCATGATTGACTTTGGTGCTCTCTCGTTTTCATACATGGTAGTTCTCCTACGATTTCGCGCCTTCCAGGCGTGATAAACCTTCAACCGGCGATGAAATTCGTGACGACAAGCCTGAAGTAAAAACAGTGATTATCCTGTGCCTGATGTGAATCAAGTCTCAACAAAAAGAGTCAAAATTACCTCAAGCAATTCGATATCACACGATGTATTGATAGCGTCCCGCAGCTCGGAATATTTCCACTTCGACAAATCGTACTTCTTGTTGGCCGCCATTGCTTGATGATTTCGCACTTGCTCTGACCTGTACGAGAAGCAAAGATTCAGAATAACATGACACGTAAGTTTAATTGGATTAACAACTCAGTAGATGAATAGTAAAACATAGTGATTGGGTATTTAATCGAGATGAGTCGCATGATGAGAACAAAATGCATCGATGAACAGTAGAAATTCAAAGTGCCAGGAGAATTTTTTACAACATTGTAAGGATATTATTTTGTTATAATTCATTTCATCACAAGAGTCATGCATTATTTTCTACACATAATGATGATTAATTCAACGCTTCAAGTGAGATTAATGGGTAGGAAAGATGATGGGTAGATTATAAATGAGTTTACTCAGGCACTTGTAATGCCAGCCATGAGTTATATGAAGCATTACTTTGCAAACTGGTGAGTATAAGAAATTAATATATTAAGGGAATTGTAGCTCGAGTGAAAATTTAATTAACAATCTAGACTTAATCGAATCATGCAGATGCAAACACCCGGAAATATTTCTATACCTGATGAGCCTGTTGTTGTTTGTTGTGGAAACCCGCGAGTCTGAGCCACTGTGTAATTACAATAAAATTTCGATCGTGAATTTTGAGTTTTTTGTCTTTGTACAGATGGTCTGGCAATGCCGACTATTCGAATCATCATACGATGCTTCGTGTGCACTATTTACTGACAATAAAATTCTCATGTTTAATTGACACAGTGAGCATACCTTCGGGGTAGTGGAGGAGAGTCCTCGACCTGTCCATTTGATTCCTGAGCAAGACGAACAGCCAGATCATGGTCTCTTCGTTCTTGCTCCAGTACTTCGCGGTATCGGTTTTCCTCGATCGCTTCTGTCTCCAGCTCAGCCTGAGAATGACATGACAAATGATTCCACTTCAATTAATCCGTTAATGCCATTACAATTGATTTTAAAAAATTGGCCATGAGGAAGAGCATTTTTTTGTCCTAGTCAAAGCTTTTTACCTGTAGGGCTAGTGCTGTCTTCTTATCCTCCTCTTCCTGTCTCTTCCTGTTCTCCTCCTCTGCCTTTCTCCTCGCCTCGATTTCAATTTTCTTGCGCCTGTTCTCCTCCTCCTCCTTCTTCTTCAACAACTCTTCCTCCTTCCTCCTCTTCTCCGCTTCAATCTCCTGCTGGAGCTTGGTCAACCGCTCCTGCTCCTCCTCAATCTTCTGCTGCTTAACCATGTCCTGAAGGGCGGACATTAGCTGATTGACCCCATTACTCAGTTTAGTACACAGGGCGTCTATTTCCACCCCCTTAATCCTCTCATTCCGGCGAATTGTGTTCATCCCCGAGTCAATCTCCGACTGGAGAGTTTCAATATCTTTGAGACTCTTGTCCCTAAGCTTTCGCAACTGATTAGTAATCTCGTGCATTCTAATCAACTGGCTCTTCAAGCTCTTCATCTTAACGATCCCCTTGATCCTAGCCTGATGATGCTTCTTCGCAAGGTACATGCGAACTGTCTTCTGAATAACAATCAGGTGATTTCTTCTGTAAATAATCTTGTTCTTCAATTTGATCACCGACAACGCGCAGAACTGCAATTTATTCCATCGCGACCTCACCAGCCACTTCTTAACATTGGCCACGAGTTTCTGCAAATTATCCGGATCTGATTTCATGATCCTATCGAACTCTGCAAATTTTCCCGGTTTGAAGAAGACCCGGGTGATTCCAAATTTGAAATCTCTCTTACTCAACTTCAGACTGTGAAGCAGAGCTTCGCAGAAAAATCGCGGATCGAGTCGTGCCAATTCCGGTGGTAAATACGATTTGTACATATTGTAGAGCTCCTGGAATGGAACTCTACTGGGATAACCATTCTCCATGAGCTGGAGGACAGACGTCATGCCCGAGCAGCGAAGCTGCCCCAAAATACTTCCCCCATCGAACTGATGGTCCACCATCTCGTTATTGGGCTTGATGCAGCGAATGAAATTCGTTCCATTGCTCTTCAGCTTGTCCATGAGTTCTCCCAGCTGTGTTTTAAATTTACTTCCAACACTGATGAACGTCAGTTTCCCCTTTTGCGTGGGTAGCTTCGCAAACTGCGTCCGCAAGAAGTGATTTCCACTCTCCTGAATGAGTCCCTCGAGCGAAGCGTGAAGTGCGTCATTATTTTTCTCGATAAATTGATTAGTTTGGTAGCAGACACCACCGGCGTAGTGTCTTATCACGAACCCTTCGTCATCCCTGAGCTCCCTGTGGGCCTTCAATTTCGAGGTCCTCGGTAACGTGATTCTGAAGTGTCCTGACCAAGTTCTGTGCACTTCACTGGTAAAATGGGCAAAACTCTGGGTTGGCAATTTCGACTCCTCGTCCAGGAGGCTGAAAATTCCGTTCATCTTCGACTCAATCAGATCGATACAGTCCTGATTGTCGGCGTAGGATATTTTCGGTACATTCAGCGATTCTTTCGCGTAGAGGTCCTGCTCGTACTTCAAAATTCGCTCGTTGAAGAACTGCTGGAGTTTTTCGTTGCAGTAATTTATGCAGAATTGCTCGAAACTGTTGACCTTGAAGTACTCGAAGCCGGCAATGTCGAGGACGCCGATGTAGTAGCTAGAGGCTTTGAAGGGAATGCTCTGATTGATGCGCGATACGATGTGATCGAATAGTTTACTGTAGATGGCTTTGGCGAGGGCATCTCGTGCATTGCTGGCCTCATAGACCTTCAGTGGTACCATTATCACAGTTCCCTTTACCCCACCACGACTGGTCTGCATGACTTTCGATACGAGTGACTGACGCAGCTCCTCTGGGTCGACCCCGAGGAGTCTGGCTGTGATTATGACGGCCTTCTCCGAACGACCGGCGATTCTCGAGCCACCCTTGGTGTCCTCCGGATTGTCCTCGAAGGCGATGTTCCCCAGGTGTAGGACCGCCGCCACCATCGTGTATATGTCCATTTTCTCCGCTGGTGTCAGCCCCAGACGTGTGAATGCCTGGTCGACCTCGGTGAAACCGTCGACATCGTCCAGAATCGGATCAGATAGGGAGCCCTTCGACGTGTGGTCCTTGCTCTTCTGATTATCGTTGAGCTTCTTCTCGGAAGCCGAGTTGCAGAAGTACTGCGTGCAGCCGTTCCTGAGGTATTGAAAGTCGTCTGGCTTCGTAATGCACAATTTGGCGCGCAGATCTGGAGGCGCCCCAGCGCACATCATGTAGAATACGTGGTAATTTCTCTCATCCGAGCTCTGGAGACACACCCTCGATTTTTCCAGGAGATAGTGGGAGATGTAGCCCCCAACTACCTGACATTTATTGTCAAAATGCACTTCCATGAATTTTCCAAAACGCGAGCTGTTGTTGTTGCGCTTTGTTTTTGCATTTCCGAAAGCCTCGAGGACGGGATTTGCGTCCAGGATTTTCTGCTCGATTGGACCCGCTGTTGACCCCCAAAGATCGCAGAGATAGCGCAGAAGGTACTTGGTTGACTCAGTCTTTCCGGCTCCGGATTCCCCGGAGACAATAATACTCTGCGATTGCTTGAATACTTTCATATCGCGGAAGGATTTGTCCGCGATTGCGAATACGTGAGGGGGCGTCTCGCCCAGGGATTTCCCTTGGTACGATTTGATCATCTTCGGGGAATAGAGGTCCTTCACTGGGCAGTAGGGATTGACTGCTATGAGGATGTTTGCGACATAACTCTGTAAGGGATAGAACAGTTACGATTGCGAAAAAAAAAATCGCAGGGAATTTTAAGGAAGGAAATTTCTCCGCTAAAATTGTGTAAGCCTTTTTATTTTATTTTTTAGTAATAGAATTTTTAATTCCCTGATTTTTTGGGGCTTAGTGCACTCACATATATGCGATCTTTGAAATAACGAGTGCGGATATTGTTGAGCAACGTGGCCTCGTTCAAGTACATCAGGGCGCAATTGTCTTCGACATCTTTGGTATACTCGCCAGCTGGATACACTTCATCGAGCGGACACGTGCGCTGGGGAAATTTTGAATCCAGTGGTACAATCAGTGCGTCACCATCGACCATATCCGCGAATTTGCCGATGATAAAGCCCTCCGTCGCGTCTCGCACCCACACTTGCTGGTTATCCATTGTGATTAAGATCTCTATAAATAAAAATATAATTTGCATTCTCTTGTTCCGGGACAAATAGAACAGAAATTTAATTTTAATACGTCATTCATTCAATTGAAATTATTTTTTTTTTCCAGAGTCATGTGCCTGTTTTGCCCCAACGATGCCAGACAGAGGAATTCGTGAAATTCCGAACATCTGACGTCTCAATGTACAGTTTTCGCAGACATGACTGGGGCGTGGAGAGAGTGACTGTCAGGATGATGGATTGTCATCGAGATAACAGATAAGAAACACTCCTTGAACATTAATTGCTCCAATTTCATTTTTCATTGGAAATAGTCAGTCTTCGGGGAATATTTTTTTTCCCGGGGATACCTTGACCCTCACAAGTCGTATAACTTCACGAAAATGAGAATGAGGACTTTAGTATCGTGCTAAATCTTATCGATTTTTAAGGCAACACTTCTGCGGCCTCTTCATCAATACCCGTCAGCATGACAACTGCGCTGTCTCCCACAGCAAAATTAAAAAATTAATATTCCTCGAGACACTTAGCCCGAGCGATTAAATTAAATGAATTAAAATAATAATTAATTGAGACATCAGGTCTTGAGGGGAATTTACCGGATTGCGCGAATGAAAGTCGTCATTTTTATACTCATTCCACATGGGTCATTAAACAGGGCGGAATGTTGAAGTATTTAATTTCCACTTTCGACACGTATGTGGAATCTTCACAGCGCAAGTGATTGTGAAACCGGATGGCAATAATTAGCAAAAACATTTTCAATCTGTTACGGAATTTTCATTTCTTCAGCTTCCTTAAATTTATTCATTGACTTGGATGTCACTGCCAAGGTCTAATGTGTTCAAATAAAATTGAGGAATGTCCTCGTAATTATTATAGAATTTTTTCCGCAACATAAATAAATAATTTCATCAACAAAAAATTATTTTCCTTCTCTGGCGAAAACCTGACGCAACGTCGAACAAAGACGCGTGGTGAACTTTTGATATTACGAAGAGGGACTCGGTGAAAGACTAGAGTTTCAACGAACCTCGGGAAAGTCGGGATAGATAACAGTACGAGGAGGAACACCGCGTGTTTGCAGTTTATGTGTCAGCTTCCTTAAACTTTTCAATGTTGATTTTATTTCCTCGTCTCGGACTCTCTGCATCCCTCTGAATATTCCTCATAACGGTTAATTCCAGTACTGCACGGAACAGCTGCACCGAGAGAACTCCAACTTTTTGCCATGAAAAGCAATGAGCCTCATTCTTCTCCTTTAACAGCTGAGTATTTCATTACCTCCAAAGTGCAGCGATTGTTGATAAATACCCGATTATTCGGTGCTCTCGAAACCCTTGACAGAATATATTTCCCCGCGTATCGAAGTAAACATTCACATTTTCGATAATGAGCTTGAACGTCCGGCCGGAAGTTCAGGGGTTTCACAGCGGATATGTTTGAGAATCGAAAAGGGAATTGAAGGGAAATTGTCGCGTCCAGGTGGAAACAGGAACAGGTGAATAATACGCCAAACTGTTGGCGACACGCACTGATAATCATATTCTCCCTTCCCATTACAACATTGTCCCCGTATTAACCCAGACTCGTGGCTTTTCCCAATCTCCCATGGTAATTAGGCATTAAAACAATTCAAATATTATTTTCACAAGATGTTGTTAGGATATTTTTAGAATTTGAGGTGGCGTTTCCGTGAGTTTTTGTTTCAATTCGTTAGTCAGCGAGAAAGTAAGAGGGTCCTCTGTCTCTTTTTATTTTACCCCACCTGGTCACGGCCACTGAACCCGGGACTGCCTGTTACCGTGTTCGTTGGTGTTCATCAGCCTACACAACACATACCACATGAGTATCTCTGCGTGGCGCACCAGTGCCTGTAGCCATCGATTACGTAGGTAAATTACATCTGGGGAAGATCGCTGACGTATTCCATTGCACGTACCATGACATTGTCTCGTGACAGACCTCATATGGGTCTCTCACCGGTCGTTTCGGGTGTCCCAATGGGATTTTCCGGACAATCGAGGGGAAAATGATTTTTCTACACGATTCATGTTTTATTAATCCTCAAGAGAAAATAGTGCATGGGGTGGTTGCAGCAGAGGACAATGACCTGTCTTGGGAAATTGTCTGTGCGAGGATGCAACAGCAATCGTCATTTCCTCAGCTGTCTTGCGGAAAATCGCAGGTACAAAATTTGAAAATTGAAGGGAGTAGTCTATTGAGCGACAAAAGCCAGTAAATTTTAACTAACAATACCTTTAAAATTGAATTAGAATATTTTTATTTATTTTTATCATGAACTGGCAACGCTGATCTATATTCCTTTCACTTGGCTCGATGACTCCTCTTCCCTTTTCTGCTTTGAACTTGCGATGTTGCCGCAATCAGCCCGATTTCAATCGGTGTCTTTATCCCTCGTCCATCGGTATGGGAACACTCTCAATATTGAATACGTGGAACACCCATTACGGAAGACCGAGAGTCCCTCTGACATTTATCTTTTTAAATACAGCTATTTCACCCCTCCACCACCTTAATGTCGAACGATTGAATCACTCTAATTACCGGTTTCGCACATGTTCATTCACGTGTGAGATATCCTGATTATGCAACAGCAGAATATTACAAAATAAGGAGCAAAAGCCGTCGATAATTTTTCGAAATTTACTCTGCACCGATAAATCCCTCTGCAGGTGAAAAAAAAATCCTCAATCATTGGAGTAAAATTATAGAACGACCTGAGTCATCAAAACCAATCAGTTCTAGCTCCCTTTTTTTAATTTTTATGGATTTTTTTTTTCTCTGTAGCTCGGCTCGATAGATTAGGAGTGTGATTGCTCATTGCGCGTATTATTTAGATAGATAGCATCATCCTGATGCCCTCGTTGCAATCGTGAGGTATTATTAATTGGTGCTATCGCTCCCCCGTGATCTTGACCGCTGTTTAGTGCAATGAATGAAGTGCAAAAGGCCACGCGTAGGATGATGTACTGACGCATCGTAGGTAAATCCAATTGTCGAATGATGTTAGCCTACATGTCGAGTATGGAAAATACTCCTTGGGGTGACATAAATAGATTTGAATGAGATAAACTATGAATTTATATCTATTCCGCGAACGCTATCAGGATTGCTGACTGATGGATAATCTCTTCAAAACAAACGTCAATGGAAACGATGAGGTGTCCGCTCACATTATTTTTAAATTCATTTTTGTGCCTGACAACATTGTGCTTTCGCTGCACATAAATAAATTCATTAATTCAGATCAATGAATTTCTTCTATTGGGCATTATTTTTTATTTTAGCTACGATTCTTTGTAGTGAGAATGAAAGTGTGTAATTTCTGTTTTTGATTGCACGAAGAGAAAGTGGGTCTAGCTTGAGATGATAGGAGATAGCTTCAGCCATTAAATTCTTTTTCACGATTAACCGTCTCAGTCGAATGCACCGAGAAACTTATCCCTGTGAGATTGCAAAAAGTACGAATGGCCATGTGGGCCCTTGTGACGAGCCGGGGAATATTAACGCGTGATGGTTTCAAGGTGGCGATGTGATACCATTGACGATAATGTATTTCACCCGCGGTCACGGTTCCATCAGCCTTTTCCACGGTAATTCTAGCTCTTTCAAATTTTACTCCCCTCGGGAACGAGAATTTGCTGCTCCATTTTAATGAACTGTCGGATGATATTCGCGTACATCGGTGGAATAGTAACCGCTCAAAGTATCTCATGCCGGAGAAACTGGAGATGTGTCAAGTGGAAGTGAAATTTTCTGTTAATTTGACTCTCAGAGTTACGATAAAAATAAAACTCACCATGAGATTCAGATCCGATAAATTTTCCGCTCGATGAGACCGTGGGCAACGGTATTTAATGAGTGTTACTTTCATCGCTTTTCGGAGATTAAAAAATAGGGAAATTCAAATTGATTTTTATTTTATTGGCGATTAGAATATAAACTCGAGAATTTAATGACGATCTCGCGCGATTTTTCCGGTTAAAATTACGTGACACCTCAGAAATATTTTTAATTTATCATCAATCATTATTAAATCATAATAATAATCGGAAAATGGCCATTCCGCCACTTCATACCTCCGGTAAACCATCTGTTGAGAATACTCCGAGTACGTCTTCACAATAAAATGAATATTCAGAGATGGACAGAGGCCGTTACTCTTACAGTTATCAAAACCAGTAAAAAACTCGAAATTTAAACCCAAGAATTCTTACCGTGAAATGTCTGGAGGCACTATACAATAAATAATCCCGCGATAACTCGTTTATCAAACGAGCGTTATCATTAAAGCCACTAGTAGATCGGCGAAATGTAGGTGAAGTGAAAATAAATGATTTTCTGATTCTTTTGTTATCGCAGTCGACGAGACAACATTCAAGGCGACACTCCAGGTGTCCACGTTGATGTTTCTCGCATTATTGGTCTGACTTAAGTCAATTGTTGAGCTTCAATACCTCGACAGAGCAATGGGTGAAGGAATACATACGTGGAGAATTGGATTGTTCAATAATAGGGGAAAAAAGCTTTGAATAACCCTGGGGAAATCTGGAGTAGCACTCTGGTCTATCCTATTGACGTTTTCGAATTGAAATTTCAACTGTTGAACTGTTTAATACTATTTGCGAAAATTCGTATGAATGATCTGTTGGAGTGTCCATGAGATGACGTTTCAGCCTTCAACAGGTGTGTTAGAAGCACTCGCTTCCGCGAAATGAACTCGGTTCCAATCGATCAAATCGAAATGCAATCGCGGTGGATTGGAGCTCATCACCGGTACCGCGGACGACCGGAGTAATTACGGGGAATAAATTGAGAATTATTAAGGGCATTTGCCTGATTTACTTACCCGACAACCGCTGAATCGAATTAACCGTGAATACTGTACCCGCAGACTACGCGAACAGCGCGAAGTTCCGCGGTGGACTGTTGTCTGGGCCCCCTTGTTCGACAGGTTTCGGAGAAGTTCGTGGAAATTCGTGAATACTCTGTTCAGCGCCGCCTGAGCCGCAGCATTGAAAATTCTTGGATTTTTACCTGGGATAAGGGAATTTATCTTTCCAGTCGATGGTTTCATGAGGAAGTTCAGTCGCGGACAAGGAAGATTCTTCTTCCCCGGGAAATTACAATCTGTCGACTCAATTTTAAATTTTCAAGTTCTTCTTCTCTTTGTAATCGTGGATTTCACAAAAGTTTTGGCGATTGATTAATTTGTTTTAAAGCCTCACAGAATTTATTTGAATTCCAGAATTAAATTCCGAGTTAAATTGATAACTGGAGATAGTCCTAAATATTGCTCTAGACAATGTATTTTTCGCCAGATCATAAAGAAAAAAATTGAAACAAAATGCAGTTATTCTAGTTTACCAACTGACGAGAGAATGACGAGGAGGAGAACATATTCTCACCTGAATAAGTACTATTTCCACTGAATAACTGAATCATGAAATAATTGACAGTAATTTCTCTTCCTCTGGCAAGTCCGAGTGCTCCCAAATTTGAATGCGATTTTTTCAAAATCACAACAAATGGCGGTCATCATGGTGTCACCTGCGTGCGCCGATGACGCCGCATGTATGCGCAGAACCCATGGAAACCGAGAAATCCGCGCAACCCGCCATGCGGAGCCTCAATTTAAACATTACTCAATGTGAAAAATCCTTCACAGCTTTAAAAAAAATCAATGGAGCCCACATAATCCCCAGGAGTTATTAAAAATCAGATAGGAAAGCCAAATGAGGGCAGAAGAATGCATAAAAAAAAATTATTGCATGACTCCTGATCATTATTTTTCGCGCACAATCCCGCGACGTCACCGATCCGCCTTCGAAAGATCTTTAGAATTTTCTCTTGTTGTTAATGACTTCCTCGAGACCCAGCGGAGCAAGTAAACGCCGAATAGTTGGTGTTCAGTACCAAGAAGTCGTTGATTTCCATAGGTCAATCGGAAAATAAAATTATAAGTGTAAATGATCTCCGTCATCGGCAGTAGCTGCGAGCTGTCGTGTCAGGTGAAAGGTTCAGCTGTTTCGAAAATGTCTGCAGTAACAGCCACTGCTAGACTATTTCAATTTAAACTGGGGAATTTAAGTTGCGTATAGGATTATAAAATGAAGAAGCGCAACCGCAGCACTCGGGAAGACAAACTCAATAATCGCTCAGGCCAAGCCCCCCCCCCCTCCCTCCCCCCGGCAGCTGGAGTTTCCTGTCCTACTGGCATTTCACAACCACTAGATGACAAAATCTTTCACACAGATGCAAGTTGTGACAAAGATAAAAACCTGATGCAATTTCATTTGAAGTGATTGTTCCCGTCATTGTCGAGTTTACTACCACAATTATTATGATTGAAGAAGCATAAAAATATCTAGCTGACGGGCTACAATGAAATTCAGAGGAAAAAACCTGGCAGGACACGATCTCTCCGGTTTCTGGGAAAATAATAATGATGCACAAATTGCTCCACCAATATCTCCATGTACCAAAAAAGTTTACTCGACCAGGGGACTCCCGGAATTTTTCCAAACTGCTCGGACAGTGATTGATTAACAGCCCAATAAAACGATGAAATCGAGTGATTAGCCGCCCAGGACGATTCTCCGAATGAAGCGAATTAAGCAAATGTTTAAAAAAGTAATTTACCTGGAAATTTTCCCATTATTCATCCGGGGAAAAACATTGCGGATTCAGCATGCGGAAATTCACAGCTATTTTATCATATCCAAAGGCCAAACTACATATTTATGAAGGTTCATTCTTTCGCTTTTTTCAGTTAAGTGTGAGCGTTAAAAATTTCTCAGAGACTTATCTTCTTTGCAGCGTTTATGACAAATATGAGAAACCCGTAACGGTCAACAAAGGAATAAATCACCCACGTACATATCGTTAACTGTCGACACGACTCATCTAACTACCGGTATTTTTTCTTTTTCGATTGTGAGGAATAGTTCGTTATGCCTAAAAAGCATTGTCGATGGAAATAGTGAAATTTTCGTGTTCAAGGATATATTTACTTAAATTCAATTTAAAAAATGCAATTTTATGGAAACAACGATTTCACAGCTCGTCCACATTTTTCTATTTCTTTTTAATCGACCGCGGCATTATTAATCCCCATATTTGAAGAGTTTTGGAATTTCTTATCACAGATACGCCGAGTTATCTCAAATGTGAAATGGATTTACACCTCACTTCACATGATAGCCCGATTTAAAATTGTCTCCACGTGTGTCAAACTTCAGTGGAATGCTTCTTCGTCTTGAAAACAGAGATAAAGAGCGTGTCCTCCTAATGAACTGGATAACGCTGTTGTAAACTGATAGAAGGAAATAATTTTATTGATGTGTTTTTTAACTTAAAATACGATTATATAACTTGATAACGGTCCCTTAAATGAGATGCCATGATAAACTCCACTTATTGTTTTCTGAGGTGCATTTAAAAATTTAAAAAAATGGTCCAATTCATTTCAACAACTGATAGTTGAAAATTAAGAATCGAATAATTTAATAGATGTCTTGTTGCTCGATTATTCGAAAGGTATCACCTGGGCCTATACACGAACAAGTCTCGATCTTTGATACCGACGAGCCAGTTAACATCGCGCATTCCTCGTTCAAGTCAATGAATAATGTTAACATTTCATAACATTCGATGACATCATTTTGAAATTGGAAATGTGGAGCCATTGTGGAATTGGCTAGGCCACTATAATTAACCAGTCACGGGTGGTAGCTGTGAGTTTTTCACTACCAGATGTTCCACCATCATTTAGGAACATATATTGAACCGAATTGAATAAGAAATTACGGTTCGTTTATCCAATACTCTTTGATGGCTATCAGAATCGCAGTAATCAATGCCATTCTCAAGGATTTGTTGGTCATAAGAAGATTACCTTCATTTATTATCCATTTACGGAATCTGAGCGACTCCGTAAGGATTTAGATATCTTTATTGTGCTGTAAAAAACGTTTTATTTTTTTAATTAATTTGGCCGGCAGTGGAATTTCATTTTTCAATTGTCAATTAATCAACCAAATAGACGTAAATAACTCAGGGATTTTATTACTGATAAATTCCTTTTTCTGAACGCGGAATATTGCCGCAGGCCGCGACGAAATAAATAATTAACTAATATCTCATCACCAGGCAATCGATTCTACCTGATTGTCATCCAATGCATAATTTAATTGCTCATGCACCTCCAGAATCGGAGAGTCAACGAATAAAATAGAAAATGCAGACTTGAGGAGATGGAAAATCATTTTAAAAAATTAATAAAAAGTCACTGACATCTCCAACAACTGAAAAACAACCCATTGCAACCCCTGTCATTTAATATCGATATCGAACTCTCCATTTGAATCTGTAAAGTTCAAGTGAATTTGAGAGAATGTAAAATCCCAAGACGGGAGAGAACTGCTCTCACGAACCCTAGGTGGGAGTGTCAGGGTGAACCAATGCCATTTCGTCCTGAGTCTTTATCGTTCCACGGAACGGGGGAATTCCCTGGGACGGTTAATACCGCGAGCCACTTCGCGGCCAACTGTCTATTCTTTTCGCGCGTCTCGACATAGTGTCAGAAGAGACTTGGCGCGCCGGTAGTCGGTACCGCGGGTGATTTTGCGTGGCAGCTAGTGGAGTTTTTTTTTTTCCAAATTTATTGTGTACATATTTCTGAACCGGTGAGTGACGTTATTGTGTACTATTCATGCTTTACTTGTTTTTATATTATCAGTTGGTTTATTGTTCAATCGCCTGTTTATGATATGTGGTAGTCATGCATGACTACACCACATTCTCCCCAGTCGGATTTTTTCAATAGAGAAATAGGATTTAGTAATTATAATTAAGAACTCCCTGAAATACTACTGTAAATAATAGGGTCGATAGGGAGTCATGAGTTCAGTCTTTTCGCCGTTTTCTTCCCAAGTTGTGCAATTGCATTTGATCATTGGAAGATTGTCAATTAGACACATGCAGTAGGAATGTCAGAAGGTGATAGGAAAAACATCGTATTGAGTGAGTCATGGCTGAACGAAATAGGAATCCGCGGGAAATATTATACGCTTGGATGAGAACTGATATCCGCATCACGGCCTCCAAATATTATTCTTCCGCTGCTTTACAAATTGCATAAAAAGAAGTGAAGTGGGATACGCTCCTATATCTGTTACAAAATTTACCATTTCATCGCAGATTCAGCGTTTCAACGACGTCTCACGGAATGTTATTATCAAGAGCGCATAAAAACTCGTGTTGAATTTGCGCGCTGAAGACCGACACTTGGTATATTTGTGGTAATGACTTTCCGTTAAAACACGATATACGTCATTGCGAATGTTAATGTGTGTGGCTACTCATTATAGACCTTTGAGGTGAAGAAAATTGATCTGATGAATATATAATTTTTATATGTAAAAAATTTTCACTTTCTGGAACCGATGGAGAACGTCGAACTCTTTATTCAGGTATTCAAATGCTGCTCTTTCTTAGTACAGCAATTATTTGGTAGGGATTTGTGACGTTCTGAGGAGACGGTACTGGAAAGGGACTATTTACGATGGGTTGTAGGTCTCACTCGGGGTGGTTTAATCCTAAATGTGCGCCCAAATTTTGACGAGGGACTGGGGCCTCTCGGGGTATAAAATTTTATTTTCTTTCTGTTCCTCCCAAGAGGATTTTCCCAGGTCATAATAGACAGTCTCTGGGTATCTCTTCTTGGGAATAGACGCGTCTTCCTGAATCAAGTAATCGGAATTTTTTTATTATTTCACTGTTTCGAATATTTATTTAGTCGCGTGCTATACATTTTAATGGAGTCCAATCAAAAAACATTTTTTTTCTGACGGAAATTGACAGAATCCAGAGGCCAGACAGTGAGGAACTGAGCAGGTACGTCGGTATAGTTTATTTATTCGGAATGCGGAGAAGGAAGTGAAGAAAAAATAATTTTGAAAGAAAAATCGCTTGGAATGTCATCCGGACATTGTCACGTCAGAAATAAAATTGTTGCCTTTAATTGTCACGGTAGCCTTCCATATGGAATAAGGATAAAAATAGCGAGAATTCTCGCATCCCAAGAATTGTGAGACGAATTTAATTAGTATTGAAATAATCACAATTCCGGGAATCACAGAATGATGTGCGTCGTCTCAGGTTTTTGATGTATTCGGTGACATCAGCGGTTGCCAGACTTGAAAAATACTTACCAGAGTCAAATTGACAGCGATAAGTGATCCTCCAATTCAACCAGCTCCTCAGTATACGACAAATCGACGAGGTGCGTTTAATATTTGGAAATTATTCGCGTATTTAAAGTGCGCCCAGGGATGAGCTCTCTTTCATGAATGGAATAGTCGGTAATGCGTGGCATTTTATCAACATTGACATATCAATCATCACCCGAAAGATGGCGGCAATATTTATAGAGCATTTGATTTTGTAAAAATCATTAGCGCCTCCGTGAGAATGTGTGTGAATGGGAATACAGAGAAGCAATACAGCTCGGAAAGACGTCATTATTATTCCCACCTCCCATGGGTTTTTTTTATCACTCACGTGAATATTAGAAAAACAACTATTATTCTTGTTGAGGTTGAGGCAGTCTCTGGTGCTTTTTTCCGTACCGGGAAAGAGGAATCGTTCCATTTTATTCGGAATTTGGCAACTCTTCTCCACTCTACGGCCCATATTTACCTGGGAACCGGCAATTTGGCCGATATTTGTCGTAATGGGTTCCCCATAATTTCGAAGCCATTCATTTCACGAATCCAATGGAATCCAAGCGTTGAATTCTTCCATAATGAGTTAGAATTGTTCTCGTTATCTTCTTATCAGAATGACATTACGCCCATGAAAGCAAGAGAAGCATAATGGGAAATATTCACTGGGAGAATTCGTCCAATACGGGAACATCGTAAGGGAATGTAAGGGATCGCCTTGAAGTAAAAATGCAGTAATTACGTCTGTCAGACGTGGGCCTCCCCCTCGTATCCTAGCGCGTGTGTACTTTCACTGCATTACAGATGGTGTTCAGCATTCGTGACCAAGTCACCGAGGGAGCAACACCAGTGATGTGATCGGTTAATCAAGTGTTACACTCGTACAAGAACTAGTGCCGATACTGTTGTGATAAATTTCAAGTAATTTAAAACTCAAGTAATGTAAACAGAGCCGAATCAATGGAGATTTTGCGTCTTGGATTTTTCGATTGTGATGTGCCTTACACCCTCTCACAATGTAACAATCCGCAACACTTGTTATCGGCTGCGTAGCGATCGATTAGAAAGATCTCAATACGATACCGGTATATATATCTGACCATGTCAATGTTCAAGTCAGTTAATACCTTACACTAGGTACAGATTCTTCTGGACTCTCGGTTGTGTGCAGTACCTATGAGATACCATATACCTGCCATTCATCACGCCAAGGACGACGGCATTGATCAGAAGAGGGATCCCAGTAGAGTCAAGAATTTACAGTGTATGTTGGACACGTCGTTATCATTGTTTAAATTGAACGGTTGAATTTCACTTTTAATATTTCTCACATCAGTCACACCGGACGCATGCATTTACTGCCCACATTTATTTTTGCCAGTAATTGGGATACTTCGAGGGCAATTTTCTCTGTCCTATTGGTTAATTTTCCGGTGAAAAATATGCTTCTCCTTTGGAAGAGCCTTTCGGCCCCCGATCGTTATCGGCTCATCTCGATTTCCCTAGCACGCGCAGTGATAGCAATTTTATTGTGAAATTAAATAGAATAGCTTTGAAAATTCCACAGCCAAGTTGACGAAATAATTTTTCCAGTAATTCGAAAAAATTTCTTAATGAATTTGCCGTCAACTTTATTTCTGAATAACCGTAATCTATCATTTTGGAGTGCCTCGAGGGCCACGACATAAGACCATAGCTATAAATGCCTTTAAATTACACATTCATTAGTAAATATTTAACTGAACCTCCGAGAAGAGGTATAACAATTTATTACAGTGAGTGAAAATATTCAAAATATTTCAACAAATTAAATAACTATTATTCACCCCTATTTTCATTCCCTCATTTTTTATTTATAACTTGAACGTTAATTTGATAAATATACCACCTCTTGAAATAAACTGATCGATGGCTGTGCCATAGGTCATTTCATTAATTAACATTCTCCCCTCAACCCAAGCGATTCAATCCCGAGGGAAGCTGTGACAAATAATTAATGGAAAAATTATTTCTAGAAATACTCTAGTTTGCATATCCTGTCCAGTCCACTCATTCACTGTGGAAAATGGAGAGTAATGAATTCACAGAAATTGTGACATGATCGAGCCCATTCAGCCCTCTCACGTCAATCCCCTCAGCGAGCATTGCACTTACGTTAATGCACTCCACCGATTATTACAGAAAATTTATTCAATCCACGCCTCCATGACTTAATCAGATATAAAGTCTGATTATGCTGTCCACGGTGTAGGCAATTTTCATCGGAATCGCAATGTTATATCGGTTTGAAATTTAAATAAGCGGTTTTTAAGTTATTTTCTATTTTTTTCCTCTACCGCAATCTTCACTCGTATAATTGAAAATTTCTGGATACGTCCTCCGATATTTTTCCATCCTGTCGGTTTACGGTCAATAAATACCTGGAGCATTAAATTTAACGACGAGACTTATAGACATGTCCATTATACCGGCGCAATTACTCTCCTAGGGAGGGTAAAAAGTTGAAGTGTCCGGATATAATGGCAAAAACTAGCTGTGTCTACTCTCCAATGTTGACTAGGCAGTGCCAGTCTCAGGACATTGTGTCGCTTTCGTTAATTTCCTGACCACTGATTCCCCAGTGAATTTAGCACATGACATTCACCTCAAGTCGGCAACAGCAATGATTCAAGAATAAGTAATCAAGCATCAACGATCGCTAGTGATGATTCGAATTGTGTAATGATACCGGTTAATTTTGATGCTGAAAAAATTCATCATGTGATTATCTCGAATGATAAACGCAAAATATATCAGATTATTGAGTCAAGGATGTTCAGTCTATCTTGTGGAGCCAATTCCTTGCCTGAATTGTTACTTCATTACGAGAAGTTGAAGTCGGATTACGTGTATTTATCATTCAATTTTATTTGCAGAGACTCTAAGAAAAAAAATGGCCCTCCACGAAGATCATACCCGAGACCTTCTCCTGGGAAGTATATCACCAAATGTCAACATCACCAATAAGGATAATGACGCAACTGCTGTTCTCACAGCAAAAGCTGTGACCATGGTAGTTTTATGCACTGTCAGCATATGTGTGGGACTCATTCCAATCCAAATCAGCAGGTGTCTAAAATGGTCATCCTCGGAAGCTATGACGAATCCTAAGTAATACTTCTCACTACTATTTACGTCATTTGGAAATCCCAACTTTTTTTATTTCCCTGAGAAAGCCCATCTTGCATGGCTTTTTCTCTGACTGAATATAATAATAAATTCGTGAACTTTCAGATCCTTCAAAATAGTTGGAATGCTCTTGGCATTTGGTGGAGGTGTTTTATTCTCAACGACATTTCTCCACATGTTACCAGAAGTGGAGGAGCACGTAGGTGAACTCATTGCCAATGGCAGCTTACCTACTGTCAACCTTCCACTCGCACAAATCTTCGTATGCACTGGGTAATTATTCGCAAGACAAAGTCCATTAAATTATAAAAAACATTACAACAATCAATTCATGTCCATTGCAGATTTTTCATTATGTATTTGGTAGAGGAGATAGTTCATACGCGACTTCGTCGTCAAGAGAAAAAATGTGCCAAACAGATGGATACGGACGTCAACCAAAGTACAAACGAATTAGTCGAAAATGGCCCGATCAGTTACTCGACGAATGGTCACTCGCCCAAGTGAGTTATAACGATTTATAACAAGAGTTCTTTCAACCGTCCGTTGTGACGTAATTCATTCAATTGAATTACTGTCAATTATTCATATGGAGATCCTCTGATTTTTCCAGCTATGGTCACGGTCACAGCCATCTTCCGACAGCTGTACTTGATGACAAGTCAAATTTCGTGTTGACATCCCTCAGAGGTCTGTTGATCGTCCTGGGCCTCTCAGTTCATGAGCTCTTCGAAGGTCTTGCCATTGGTCTCGAGGGATCCGCTAATTACGTCTGGTAATATTTGCCAGCAAGCGAAATATTTTTTTCACTTATTCCTACCCGCCGATAATGATCAATGAATTAATTAAATTGTAATCAGGTATATGTTCGCTGCGGTAGCTGTCCACAAATTCGTCATAGCTTTCTGCATCGGTGTGGAGCTAATAGCATCGAAAACAAATCGCTGGCTCAGCATCGCTTACGTCTGTACATTCGCCGTTGTATCGCCATTGGGCATTGGGATAGGAATGCTCCTCACTGGAGGCGAACAAACAGTCGCCAGTGGACCTCTTCCGGTTATTCTACAGGTACGTCGTCCTTTACTATTATTTATTTAACTGCCAGCGCATAATAATACATATAAATATGAGTCATTGCAAATAATATGCGCCGCAATAAAATGATCTCTCTGTATTCTAGGGAATCGCCACTGGAACACTCCTGTACGTGGTTTTCTTTGAGATTCTCCAACATCATCGTGATGGCATCCATCAGTACCTGTCAATTCTCTTTGGCTTTATCGTAATGTTTGGCCTTCAAATCGCAAGTACGTATTTAAAATACTCTAAGTTGAATGCCATTCCGCTGATGAACGATCAGATATTCTGCTGCTCAGACTTTCGAGACCAAGATAATCATGAATTTTCGAAAGGTTGAGAAGTCGATTTTTTTTTACCGAAAACTTTCACCAATCTCTTAAATTTCCTTCGTTTGGGTGAACAATCACTTCACATTTATATGGATAGAATGTCAATGCTGTAACTCACTTCTCGCTTTCATCTTTCGACCTCTTCAATGTTTACCACTGAAGCCGTAATTTGTTGTCTACATAAGTGCTACGTAATATGTAATACTTCATGTATTTTGTCTCGAGACATGAAGTAAGGATGTGTTACGGTGCGAATGATTCACGTTAGACTTGATAAGCAGCGATGCAACAATAAATCTCGGACGTGAGAATTGTTCTGTCAATATTGAGAGAATGGACAAAACCATCGGTGAATGACCATCAGATACAAACCTTCGGAGGAATCGTTATCATTCGTTTATTTTGCTTTCCCCAATGCTTAGAAAAATATTAGAGAGTCACTCTTCACAGGACGTGGCCCTAATGAGTCATAATTAATCCTAGAGACGTCAATTATGTCGAGAAAAAAAATTTGCCAATGACCTGTCCCAGGAGTCAATTGATTTACTCCACCGGTAGCTCTCCTAACATGAGGTGCATTGATAAAAAATCATCTGAATAAAGTAATTCGGAGAATTATTATCGAACTGTCCAGTCATTTTATCTCTATGCAAATAAGAGATATTTTTTCTGAGGTATTCCTCACACATGACTCAAGGATTTTTATCAATAACTCAGAGCCCGGTCTTAGATAATTTGACCAATGTGCATGTCGACCGCTGGCGCATCTACGTCAAAAGCCAAGTTGTCCTATCTAGCTCGCGTGGGTGAGAGAGGTACGAAAAGGGGATATTGAGGAAGGGGAGAAGGGAACTCGCGATTAGCCGCATAGATGTAAAGTCACGTGGAAGTGGCGTTTAGTGTGTGGTGTAGAGTGTGGAATCGTGGAGTTGATGGTGGAGCGGGAGGTAAGACGGTGGGCGAGGGGATAGAACAACTACCCGAAGGCCCCCCGTTCGAGGAGTATCCCGTTCGTTGTGCCGCGAGGACGTCAATTTTTTTTGACTCGTCAGCTCTCCCATATCTTCAACGTGATTTTCACTTTTCATCTCTCGTCTCCGTATGGAACAGACCTGTCAATTGCTGGGATTCTAAATGAAGAGATTCTTGTCCAGGGAATGGACTGCACTGACAAGCTGCTAAAAATTATCGACACGTGTGGAGAGATTTTTTTAAAACAATTATGAAGATGGAATGGTGGTGGCATTGACTGGCTTGACATTGTGCAGTTAATTCGTCAGTTACATTGGAGGCAGGAAGAGGATTCACTGGTGTGTCATGAGAGAACTCTAATCAACAGAACCCAGTGACAAATGGTACACGAATTTTCTAGGAAGAGAGACTGTGATCCTCAATGAATAGTTGACATTGAAAAATGTGAAGTAGTGAGAGAAAATAAAATTGAACAATTGGCATTTGGAGTGTCGTCAGGATCACGTGAAAGTCTCCAAACGATAGCAAACAATCCCGCTGGTAACTGATACATTGTTTCTTCAACTTTGGTTACTGCAACAATTAACACTCGAATGATTTACGAGTGGACATCGTTCGGGTCTATTGGACACCGATAGCACTATCTCTTACAACAGCAAAGTTGAAGAATGAACACAACTGAAGGGTGACAATAGACAGTCAATAAGTCAACGTCTCAGTGCAGTGAAATCAGGGAGATATGGAGAATTCCGAGTCATTGATACTGGCGAATCAAACGGCCCAGTCGTTGTTGCTAGTTAAAATTGGGGCAATGTTTATTTTGGGACTGGGCTCGTTGGGATCGGGAATGCTACCACTTGCTGTTGGTCATTGTAGACTGAAGAGGAGAGAGAAGTGCGGATTATCCAGTACGTCGAGCACATCGACTAACGCCTCATCGACAGTTGACACTTCTGCTCAAGTACGCTTAGCATTGTTCAAATTATTGATCCAGAGTTTCTTCAGTTGTTCGATGAGAGTAGCATAAACATATGGCATTTAACAGATCAATCTTTGATGATAAAATATTCCTCGAATAAGAGCTAGTCTTCAGTGAGGAATTACATTTTAGAGAAAAAACATCCCAAGCATTTAGTTCCGTTAGAATATTGTTGATAAACTCCACAAAATAATCTCAATTCTATTGATGCTCAGTATCTAATCTCTAAGGTTGAAATTGATTAAAAAAATGAAGGAAAAATAGACGTGTACTGGAAGAAACTCTTGGTCTTGAAATTGATAACCCGTTGATTTATCAGAAACAAATACATCAGCTCCCTACAAATAAATATTTCTAATCAAATTCAGGGTTTGCTGACCTCCTTACTCCTCTGTTTCGGTGGAGGTGTCCTACTGTTCACGACATTTCTCCATCTGGCCCCGGAGGTCCGCCAGAGTGTCGAGCGTCACCAGTTGAATGGTCAACTCTACACTATCGGCACCCTCAGCATGGCTGAATTGCTCTTCTGCATCGGTTTTTTCCTCGTTTATCTCGTGGAAGAAACGGTCCACGTTACATTGACAAAAAAATCCGAAAGATCGGAGGATCTTCTTTATAGAACTGTATCAATACGCAGATGCTGTAACAAACAATTACCGACACCTGTCTCCATAACTACCATGTCCACTGCAGGCGACAAATCATGTTCCTCGTCGTGGGAGGTCAATGTCACTTGCAGACACGATGACATAGAGAGGAGAGATCTGAGTGGGCTCCCGGAATTAAAAAATCACCGGAGACGAAGCTGTAAAAATGAACAAATATTGCCGGTTGTCTTTATTCCGCCATCAGCGGATCCTGCAACTGATGCTGGCCGCGAGGAAGATCGCTTCGTGACGCCTCAGAGTACTCCGTTACGTACCGAAAAAATTCCTCACGAAGTCCATCACCACACGGACACCTCGGCTCGAGGATTGCTGACAGTCGTTGCGTTATCCTTTCACGCGGTTTTCGAGGGCCTTGCGGTTGGTCTGGAACCGGCCGTCACCTCAGTTCTCTACCTCACAGCAGCCATCGCCACGCACAAACTCGTCATTGCTTTCTGCGTTGGCATGGAGCTCTACGTCGCCGGGGCATCCAGGAAAACCATCTTCGGGTATCTCTCAGTTCTGTCCATAGTGACGCCCCTGGGGATCATCATCGGAGTTGCCCTGGGATATTTTAAGAATGATAGCGATAATCTTGGCCCTATCCCTACGATACTCCAGGGCATGGCGGCTGGAACACTTCTTTACGTCGTATTCTTCGAAGTTCTCGCGAGAGAGCGGGCTAATGATAAGAGCGGACTGCTGCAGTTGCTCGCGATAATCATAGGATTTATGCTCATGCTCGGACTTCAATTACTTAGTGAGTTTTTAGGGAGACAATCGATTCAAATATTTCAGGAAAAATTTTACAAGGCCGGAAAATTCTAATCATCGATTGAATTGATTGGATATGCAATGAATTTTTTACGATCGCGTCATGTCTTCGTAATAACGAGTTCTCGCGTTTTTCTGCCGATATATTGAGCGCGAATACGTAACTAACGCCATTTGGAGCAAATCGATCAGCCCCACTTCCAGCACAGGTAGAGAAGAAATAAAAAATAGTTGAATCTTCCACTCAAGGTGGCTAGAAACTTTTCTCAGGGTCATGTCTGATCCTGCTAAAAAGTCACGGTCACACGTGCATCGCGTGCGCCCAAATCATTCACTATTGATTATACAGCAGAAGTGATCGCAACATATATCTGAATGAAGCACTGAATTTTATTGTAGCCCAAATTAATATATTGTAATTAATTATGTATTTACAATCATCCGGATAATTGCGATATTTGTTCATTCGCTAAGAATTCTTAGTCATGATGAGGCTGTGATATTAACGTGGAGTATGATTCTCCGATTATCTGCTACTCTGTTACGAGCTATTGATTCAACAACCAGCCAGAATACCCCTCAATATCATGAACGAAGACAGACAATTACCCTGGTGCATGTAGAGGTGCTTTGATAACCGTTTGTTTCCCGGAGAAGAAATCGTTTTGGGAGAGAATGTCGAGTGATTTCTACAATTTCCAGATCAACTCATTTTCTCCACAAAAAATACAAAATTGGCTCGTAGCTGCTTCGTTTTATCACGCCAACATTTGTTTAATAAATTCCCCGCAGAGATAACGTCGACTCGAGTTGTAAAATAAATTAAGTATAGTCGTGCAGTGGCCACGCACATGAAAAATGTGATTATAATCGCATCGTTGCTTTCTCTGCCAGTGGCATTGAATGCAGCCCCGAGGTCAATGGACCGATCGACTCATCGACCGACTTTCAATCAGCTTTCTTACCCACCTATGACCAATTCTAAATGAGATTCCTAACACCTCTCTTCTAGGGCTTTCCTCGGGAAAAAGTAGAGCTCAATTCCTAGAATTTCATTTACGAACTTGAGACATTGAGTGCTCGTGGTCAATATGCAGCTACTTATTTATTGTTTATTTGTTCTATTTCAGCATCTCACGCGCATTCGCACAGCCATGGCCACGGACACTCGCATGAGCATTCTCACGAGGGTGAGGAGGGGCTAGAACATCATCACGATCATCACGATCATGACGAGGGAGAGCACACACATGCCATCGCTGATACAATCGACAGATTATCTTCGACAGTCGCGGAAGCTGTGACTAAAGCTATCATGACTTCAAAAACTGACTCATGAGTTCGCAACAGAACATTTCATTGGTGAAGTTAAAATAAAATGAGTCAGTCCTGAAGAGTATTTTTTTTTTATGAGGATCTAGGACAACAAAAATGCCCAACTTTCGAGAGTTTAGAAATACTCATGACAAACTCATGATTTGACTCGCCTCATTTTATCTCTTCCATCACTGACTTGACAATGTTCCACGAATTTTAAATACTTCAGGGAACTCGTGAAGTGTTTACCGACAGGCATTAGTTCCTGGTTACGAGACAAAGGGTAATTTTTCACAAGAAAATAACTGTTAAAATTCTGTATAGATTGTTATCGTCCTTCTAGGCCGCTGAGGATCACTTGTGACACAGTTCACTGCATTTATAGATTTTAATTGACTCATTTCACGTTCATTGTGATAATGATCCTCTCTCAGAGGATGTTGATTCATTGGCTCCGAGGAATTAATCATAAGGACAGAAATATTTTTGTAATAGAACGATGTTTGAGGTGTATGAATTAGACTGACGATACTAAGAAACACATGCCTGGAGAAACGGTCCCTGGGCTGTGATCTATTGTACATAATCCATCAGTTGAAATATTTTTCTTCCATCGTTGGTATATAACTCAGAATATTATTCATGAATACTTCGGTATATTATTTATACTTCAGCTATTCGTTAGGGTAATTTTATTTTATTTACGCCATCTTCCGCTCTATGAAGAATCTGAATGACAGACGACCAACAAGAAAATCTAGATTTATTATCATAATTATCCTAACGGATGAACATTTAATTCAACTTCCAACCCAATCGATCGAAGGAAATCGATCAATTCAATTGTTTTAAACGCGGAAAAGTACAAATTGCCAGTAGGAATGAAAATAAAAAAACAATTGTACACAACAATAAAGAATTTTATTATCATAGTTCATAATAAGTATGCTGTTGTTAATTTTTCATCTCATAAGCACCTATGGTAATCCTTTGAGATTATTACTTCTTAACAACCTGACTATCCACGAATTCAAGATAGCTATGACCAATTTTGATAGCAGCCAAGCCAGTGCCCAGACCAGCTATTGTGGACACTGTTGCATTAGGTGGGATGATTGAGCGTAGTACTGCCCAGACCAGGACAGAGCCAAAGCTCAGGAGAAGTGCTCCAGTTATACTAAAAGCATTTAACGTTGAGTCAGTAGAAGAGAGTAAAATATTTTTTTTAATTTCTTCTAAGCCCCTGAGCTTTATTTCAATAGAAATAAATTTTTTAGTCTTTGTTCCATCAAATAAAAATTAACTTCATGGGTATGACAACTTACACAAAAGCAAGTCAATAAATCAGGTAAAGGGGCCAATAATATCTACCTATAAGTAATCCTGACCGCTGTGGGGGCAGCTTTCATGTGTTCCCTTGTATAAAGATAGGAGGTTGTCCCCACTAGAGCACCCCCCAGTAAAAAGTTCGTGATGTCCACCTTGGGGAACACTCTGCAAAAAATCCCAACATATAGGTTATGAAACGCTAGAAAAATTGAAGTCAATA